>NW_015505485.1:1006874-1063825 GCF_001515645.1 Sinocyclocheilus grahami | reverse complement strand
TGAATTAGAGAGCTCTACAATTAAATTCTTACTAGTAAGAATTACGATTACAGAGCTCTTTAATGCAATCTATACAAAAAAAACTTGTTTTTTTATACATTTGTTGCTCTTATTCTTCTCTGCAAGTAATGATATGTTACAGGTCTACTCATTAAACCCACTCTTTTTTATTTTTAAAAAACAGTTTGGGTGTATTTGTCCTTATTTGCTCTTTTATAGTGGAGAGACAGGAAGTAAAGTTTCAGTGATGGATCACAGCATTACTATAGACACTGCCAAATACGGACAGTCAGTTCCTGCACATTTGTATTAAATAGAACAGCTTATTGGCAAGCAGAATCAACACCCCAGATTGGTCATTCAGTTTTAACATACTAAATATCTCTACTTGCATTTTGTTTGTCTTTGCACATCTTATTTCTGTTATTTTATTACGAAGGAGTCCATTCTCTGTACGGTGTCTCCCGTCCTGTCCACAAATGCACCCAGTATTAGGAGACACACTGAGCTGTGTGCTTCCCACCGACACAATTGAGGCTGAACTGTGTGGGGAAATGAGCATGGTTACCATGGCAACACTTGCACCCTGTATGGATCAGTATTCCAACTGGCCCACTCGTCTCTCATGCATACGGATATCCTTTGTAATGTTCACATAAATATCGTTATTACAATTTAAGAGCATGCATGATTTTAGGCTACCTGCCCTGTCTTAATTGTGATTCCAAAGCTGATTCTTATTCATATTTATGAACCAAAAATATATTTTGTTGAAATAATGTTTTCCTTAACATTCAGTACACATGTTAGTGTACAGTCCATGCCTTTAATGCAACAAACACAGACGAGTTTCCTCCAGAGTTTGGCTACTTCACTCTCCTGGGCAGATCTCGGCCTTTCTAGAGTCTGTTGTATGGAAGCACAAAGCATCCAGGGTAAATTATAGGACTAAATGGGGAGAAATTGGGGATACTGAGAGTAAATTCCCTCACTGTGTTATAATTTTATGGATGAAAGCATCGCTGCAAAGCATAAAGGGCACTGTGCTACAAATCACTGTTGGCTTTGAGGCTAGAATTGTTCAGACAGTTTTCCAGCATGTGTATATATTATTTCATTCTGGCTTTTCTCTTTATAGGATCTCTGTGTTCTGATGTAGAATTCTCTCTTGAAACTGACTACAGTCAGGAAACAAGATATAGTTATACTGTACAGCAGAACACGGTCAGAATGGAGCCATGCTGTTGAACAGACTCTGACTGTCTTCATTTTCACTCAGTATTCTGACCCTTTCCGCTCCCAGATCTCCGAATTCATAAGTGAGTCACATTTGCTTTCCCTATCATATAGACATCTTGAGATGGGTCATAATATTTTGAAATTCTGCTTTTAAATGTGTCCGGCAGTGAGGAGGTTTTCGAGAGACACTTGGATGCAGTTCTTTGGTACAATGGCGATCAAGTGAGTCAACAGTGACTCTACAGTCAACCCTGAAAAACACACTGAAAGAATGTCAGTGAAGACATGTTGTAAGATTCTTCTGTTAACTTCATTTTTAAATTAAGTTTACTTAAATTACCATTCAAAAGTTTGGGAGTCAGTAGATGGTTTTAAGAAATTAATTATTTTATTTTTGACACATTAAAGACTTTTACACAGACAAAATACACAATGACAATAATATACTCAATGGCCTGAAGAAATATGTGTGTTCATTCAAATAACGTTTTTTCTATGAATTAACTAGAACACAGTCCATTTCTACTCTGCTTTTCCTTGGGACAAGAGTGGGCTATCCTTCTCACATTCCTGGGGGGTCATAAAACCAGTGATATCATGATTAGTTGTCATGGTGACCAGAGCGCCTGGTGTTCAGCAGACATCCTGGCATCCAGTTAATTGAGTGAGGGGACTGTGACGATTTGTTAACCTAATGAATAATTGATTTGTTAAATCAAATTAAAATTAGTGTGTCAGATTGGTCGAGACGCTACACGGTGTTACAAAAGCTTTCTATTTCAAATAAATGTTGTTCTTTTGACCTTTCTATTCATCAGACAAAACTGAAAAAAAGAAGAAGAAAAAACATGAAAAAAATTTGTCTTGAGCACCAAATCAGCATATTAGAATGATTTCTGAAGGATTGTGACACTGAAGACTGGAGTAATGGCTGCTGAAAATTCAGTTTTGCCACCACAGGTATAAACTATAGTTTAAAAATGAATTTAAAAAATATTAAAATAGAAAACAGTTCTTTTACATAGTATAAAAGTTTACAAACCCACTGTTTTTACTTTTGTTTTATTAAATAAAGGCAGCCTTGGTGAACATAAGAGACGTTTTTCAAAAATCAATTTTCAAAAATATTACCGACCTCAAACTTTTGAACATATACATGTAGTGACACTACAGCCATTAGTCATTGTTAATAGACCACTGAACCATACATCTTTTCTGTGTATACTTCAGGCCATGCAGAGGTTGGATTCTGTCATACCCATTGTGTTGAGCTCAACGCACAGTATAATTGCCAGCAGCAGCAGTGGAGAGTTTTGAAGAGCCTGTTTTGATAGCATGCAGGTATAATATATGGCTATAATTTATACTGGCTCCCAAGAACACCCTATTTTATGTGTCATTTAATTTCTTATTCTTAAGAACAGTGCTTACTTGTGAAAGTTGTAAACAATGTTTTAAAACTGGGTTTGTTTTAGGTCAAGAGCACCAGCGAGTTACGTGTCTCACTATGACAGTCTCTTCAAAGCATCGTGGATGGCCGCTTTGCTCCAAGGCGCGTGTGTAGTAACGAAAAGGTGCTTTTGCAAAGCTTCTTTCAGATTATTTCATTTCTGTGTTCATGATTTTGTCTTTGAACATTTGTGATTTTAATGTCCTCACAAGGTGGTGGAGGCTGTTAGCTCTGAACAGAGTAGGCTTGACGGCTGGGAGGAAGGTACGTTTTTGAGTGAGTTTAATAGTCTTCATACAATAATTCTTCCTAGAGCTTATCTGATTCTGGGAATTTTGTCATTATAATTGTTCTAATTTCATGTCTTCTGGGGGTTATTGATTTTAAAGCGCCACAGAAATCATTAATAGAGTTGGCTGAGGTTGTTATATTTTGAAAGATGTTGATTCATTCCTTTTTAGAGTTTGAAAATCCACCAACTGTCTTCTAAGAGGATTCACTGTGACCTTCAATACTCAAGCTTTATCCCCAAGAAGAGACAAAGTTCAGAGATGTTCTCTGAGAATTCAGACACCTTCATGAACAGTGTCTTTGAGGCAGCAAACATCCAGAGAAATCCCCTGTCCCCAAAACAGCTTCCTCAAAGTCAGCAAACCAGAACGATCACAAACCCTCAGCACTGAACCTGGCTAAACTGAAAAATGAACAGGAGGATAACTAAAATGATTGGGAATACTGTATGCCATTTGTTCAATCTGACATGTAGCCCAGAAGAACGCAATCACAAAAAAGATGTATATACAGTACAATGCATATCCTAGCTGTTTTGTTATCTATCTTTGTGAAGGTGGAGAAGCAGTGGCTTCAAGAGCTTGAAAACTTTTCTGAATGGGACTGACGAAAATACAGTTGAGTTTGCTCACGTCTTCAAGACCTATGTTGAAAAATATTACTTTGTATATTCAAATGTACTGTGTAAGTTTCAAAGATACAGTTTTTGTTGTAATTTAATAGTATGTTTTTTTATTATTATTTATGTTTATTTAGTTTGTAGGCTACATTAAAATTCACAAGGAATGTATCCTTATTTTTGTGTTAAATGTATATTCTGGACATATACACTAATGACTACTATATATGTTTCTCATCTTAAAACCATCTTGTTCTTGTACTTAAATGTTTAAAAAGTTTAAAAATATTATTATTATAAATTGGGCCGACATGAATTTCCAAAACCAAATCTTTAATTTCCTATTTTTAAATAATGAGTCAGACCAACTTAGCAGCCAGCATAGGATGTATAATTATGTTCGTTTAAAACATCACAAATTAGGAACGTGATCAATTTTGACTCTTTAAAATAGTTGTATAGTCTTATAGATATCTTAACAGCACTGCTCCAGTGATGGGCTCCTCCCCTGTGAGACCGCTCTACGAGACTGCAGGCGCAGTTTCAAAACTAACGCGCTCTCGTTCAATGACTCCTGATCTCGCGAGCTCTCCGTTTTCACTGCTTTTTCGGTGTTGATACTATTTTGTTATGGACTGTGTTGAGTTAGACGCCCACCACTGGTAAATAATGGATCGAGCTTCATAAAGGTAAATAATACCTAACGGATTGTCTGTTATTTCAGCTTCTGTGTGTAATATGTCTATAATTACCTCAGCAACTGTAGCATCTTGCTAAGATGTAGCTGTCATGCTAAGCTAACTTAAAGGCACTGGGTGCAATCAGATTCAGTTAGCAGTGTGTGTGTTGTTATCAGAGCGGCTGTCTTCACTTAATCTGGTCGAAATTAAAGCAGTCGTACGTTCAGACATCTGCTGCTTGGCTCGGGGACGCGTTGTCAGGATATCTAGCCGGGTACTGAGACCATTGGGTGGTAATTCTAAGCTTAAACTGATCTAGAAAAGCATGCAAGTGTTTATACTGTCGTATACTGTAAAACTGGTTTTAAATGTTTCCTACTTTTGACTTTTACTGAATTAAAACGGTTTTATGTAACTGTATGAAGTAGTTCTCTTTGAACTTACTGTCACATTTGCTAATTAGCTGATGTAGTATTCAAAATGTGAGATAGATAAGATGGGTGGATAGATTGATAGATGGATAGTTGGAACAACAGATAGATAGATAGATAGATAGATAGATAGATAGAACTGTCACTGATTGTGGACATCATTTGTTTACACAGGTTCTATTAAAGCCCTGTGTAATGTGTGGAGTTTTGTGCATAGAGATTTCATGCGGATGGTCACATGATCAATCACGTTGCTCTAATAGGCTTAATCGGATGTTTGTAGACCAGTCCACTCTCCCCCTTTTTTACTGTATATGTTTCATTGTTGTTGATTATCACATACATCCAGGGACATCTATTTACTAACATAATGCACTGTAAATGTCCAGCAGGATTCAGTGTGTTTCTCCTGGACTTGCCACAGAGAGGATGCTCCCCTGCCTGGCCCACAGACCATGGCAAGTCCTCTGCCGGGTCTACCTGCTACAACGAGCCCCTTTATCTCAGAGACCCCCTAAAATAGCAAAGCCATGTTTTGGTGAGAGCTTCACGCAGTGTCATTTGCATGTTTTGTTTTGTCAACATAAGGACTGAGAGACTAGAAGATGTGTGTATTTAATTTTGTGTTTCATATGTTGTCACTCAACATTGGTAGTTTTAATAATTCTAGACTAGATCCAGAAATCATTCAGATTACGTAACTCGTGAGTCGTGATACTCCATAGGTTGGCAAAGTGGAGGAGGTGTGCACAAACTCTGGTTTAGCTCCCCCGATTCCAGAGTCGCTTCCTTAACGTGGACACAGATTCAGAACTGTTCCACAACAGGCAGTGATAAAGACGGATCTCCAGCAGGCCCTGTAGAGCCAAAGCCCACTGAGGAAGAACAAGCTGCACAGCCCTCTGCAAAAACAGCTGGTAATGATTTTTAGCATTATTTGATGTTTGTTCATAGGCATTTGAATGATGTCTAAAAAATGCTAATTTCTATAAACCATTTGTTTCTTAGGTTTTTCTGAGTAAATGTAAATAAACAGTGTTTTATAAATGTATTCATAAATTATGTAATGTATGTGTGGTAATTATGATTTTAATCAATTAATCTTTCTCTTTTTTGCATTTCAGGTAGCAAACCTCAAGGTCTGATGAAAGCACAGAGCATTCAAGTGAAAGGTAGTGCAGTCTTGTTATACACACAGACACTTTGTAGCACCTTTCGGTCCAATAAAATTGTATATCGTGATTCTATGTATTTGAACTATCTTGCATGTTTCTTGTGTTTTCAGTACGGGCTGTCCTGAAAAAAAGGGAATATGGCACCAAATACACCCAGAATAATTTCATCACTGCAGTCAGAGCTATGAACGAGTTCTGCCTCAAACTCGGGTACCTTTAGGAAGTAGAGCTTTGTAGTCATCCAGTTTGGTGCCCTTCCACCATGTTTACATTAAATCTATGCATTTTTGTGTGTTCAAAGTGACCTTGAGCAGCTTAGAAAAATCCGTCGACGTAGTCCCCATGATGACACAGAAGCCTTCACCGTCTTCCTGCGATCAGATGTGGAGGCAAAGTATGTACAAATGTCTTCTTATACTACCATTCGAAAGTTTGGTTTAGTAAGATACATTTACATTAACATTTAGTTATTACTAGAACAGAGTGGCCGCGGGTCCTTAAAAAGTCTTAAAATGTCTTAAATTCAGATTCAGTAGGTCTTAAATATTTTTGGTCACATTACCACAAACATTTCTCCAGTCTGACGGACCCAGTGAGTGTCCATCAAGAGTACTTTTTTCCCCGCTGTAGTTACGCGTCATCAGAGAGAATTGCGGTTACAGAATACAGTCGAACACCAGCTCGCTCTCCAGCCTCCGAACTACTTTAAATGGGTTAATACAAGTTTACTGAAAAATGGCTTGAGAATTGTACTTGCCCGACAGGACTAATAGCCTGATTAAATCTATAATCACGCATCAAAACGCGCAAATGATTCTTCTGATTTTATTACATTTAGCTTAAACAGCGATTGATGATGGATAGTGTATTTCTATTATCAATGTCGCGCTGTTGAGGCTTGTGCTGCCTGTCTCTGTGAGACACTTTCATGGAGAAATCAAATCAAATGAGCGTACGGCACACATAAAGAAACTCACAGAACAAACATACTGAGGTAAAAATTCTAAATGTTTAGTTTATTTATAGCATGATATAGTCAAGTAACATACCATGACAAGTGATCTATTTTGCTGAATATTTTCACGATTGCAAATGTTACACTGATTTTAGTTCAACAAACAAGTAGTAAAGTAACTTACATTTTTAGACACAATTGACTGTTTTGTTCTATTTCACCAGCGAAAATAGTTCCAAACGAAGATCAGAACAGAATTATTGTGCACATTCTCCAAGCCACACCCGGCGATTTTGTTACTGAATGATTCAGAGGTTTGAAGGAATTGGTTGAATGAATAAGTGACTTACCGCCACCTACTGGCGGTTTACGCTCATGCTTAAAAGTATGCATTTTTCCCCAACATTTCTTATTTGTATGTTCAAATTTTTTTTTACAACATTAATCCCATAACATTATTTATTGCTGTTGTAATTTTGTAATTATTTAATATTATTGGTAACAGCCCTGTAGTGTATTCAATTTCTTGATCAATTGTAAGAATTTGACTTGAAAGATGACGCATACATTTAATAAGGTAAAAAAAAAAATTTGACCTTTATAAAGGTAAATGACATCCTGTGGTAAATATTAAAAACATGCAGATTTAAGTATGTAAAAGCTGACAGAAACCTGATGAAAATATTTCTTCAGAATAAATTGTTTACACCACCAAAAATCTCGGTTGATGCGACACTTTTGTGGGAATATTTTGTATGGGATATTGTCTACTGGTATGAAAAGTTCACTGTATATCGTAATAAATAGAATTTTTGACAGTGAGGATATTTTGTTTTCTTTTTACATTTAAACGCGTTAAATATTACATAAACGTTTGTAATATAATGTGTATTTCCATCACAGGCTTGGTCTTAAATTTCATATAAGGTGGTATTAAAAAGTCTTAAATTTTAACTTGTTCATATCTGTAGACACCCTGTAGAATCAAATTCCAAATAAATGTTGTTCTTCTGAACTTTTTATTTAGCGAAAAATACTGACCGTTTCCACAAAAATATGAAGCAAAAATATTTTGCTGTATTTTTGATTAAATAATTGCAGCCTTGATGAGCATAAACAGTATAAAAACTTACTGACTTCAACCTTTTCAATGGTAGTGTACTGTATACACCTTTGGGCATCATGCACAAGGATCTGAAATTATGAGTAGAGAGATCAATTAGCATGTTTCGGTGTCTTTATTTAGAGCGCTGGATGTATGGGGAAGTCAAGAGGCACTTGCTAGAGAGAGGAATCTCAGGAAGGAGGTGGAAAGGGAATACCAGGAAAGTATGTCATTCTCTCCTCATTTAATGCATGATCTGCATTCTGATGTTTTTGCTGTCTAAATGAGCATTTGTCCTTCTCTTTCTCATAAGACATATTTAGAAATCAGAAGCTGTTGAAGGAGTACAAAGACTTCTGGGGGAACACAAAGGTAAAAACAAGTTCAAGCCTGTCGCTATGATTTTTATGTTTTGTTACTAGTGCCTGGGTGTAACCAGTCCTCGTGATTCATGATATTCCTCAGGTTCTTCCATTGTACCTTTCTTGACATTTTTTTCATATTCATATCTTCATGCTGCTCCTAATTCAACCTCAACGCAGAGCATAACAATGAGTACAGTTAGCTACCTGTGTTTTTGATCAGTTTTGTCTCCTATAGCCTCGGTCTAGGAAGAGAGTGACATTTCTACAAGGGCCGGGAAAAGTAGTGATGGTGGCTATATGCATGTAAGTTTTACCAGCCTCATGCTATCTAGCTATTAGATTAAGGATATTGAGTTAAAAGACACGTGCTCCCACATGAGGCCTGACCCACACTGACTGGAAAAATTCCATATTATTCCCTCCGGTTCGCTAATGTGTTATTTCGCCAATACTTCGTGGCCTATGCATACTTGCTTGCTTGATTTACGTTAGTTACGTGCATTTACGCGTTACGTTAAGTGTTTCCCGCGTGAGGTACTTTGTGTTGTAGTTGCCATGATGTTCACCCGTGCACGGAAGTTGATGAAACTACTACGATGGTACCTCAACAGACACACCGTGAAATTAATGTTGAATTGCTTTGCTTGTTAAGATAATGTAAACCCATGAGGCAAGAAAAATGTGAAAGCATATTCATATATCTTAAAACTTATGGTTACATGAGCCATAAGCTCTTTTCAATAAAATCCATGCAAAAGTTAATATCAGATCATTTTAGAATACAGTACAGGATGTACTGAATATTCTTCAGTTTTATGCAAAACAGAAATACGACAAACAGAATAGCAGATATGCAAAACAGAAGTACGTTGAATAGAATCTCTGTCATATGGCCAAAAATACGTAAATGCAAAAAAAAAATGCTTTTTTGCATAGTTGTGTTTGACGCATAAAACTGTAACAATGTATCTTACGAGGTAACACGATGTAACTTTGCTCTCACTTGAAATGTGTCCCCACATTAAGTCCTTGAATTTGAGGGTATTGGACCTGGAAAGTCCTTGAAAGGTCCTTGAATTTTAAGTTAACCAAGGTGTGGGAACCCTGTATTACTGTTTTGAGCATCAGTGTATTTGTGCATCATGTGGAGATATAAATGTCTAATTTCATTTTTTCAAAATTGCAGAAATGGACTGAATTTTTTCTTCAAGCTGTTGGCGTGGGTTTATACAGGATCTGCCTGTATGTTTTCAGAAGCCATCCACTCACTGGCTGATACCTGCAATCAGGTAAGTTGGCATTCATGTCCGTATAACCACCTTTGACCTGAATGACATGCCTACAAAAGATGGTGTATGATTTAAAAATAAAAAACATAGACATATATACTTGTTCATTCATTCAATTCATCTCTTATACTCTCTCTTTCACAGGCTCTTCTTGCACTAGGCATCAGCCAGTCTGTCCGGAACCCAGATGCCATCCATCCGTACGTACAGCTCATATAGGTTGATGCCTCCATGTTGCCCTCTGGTTATGTGGTCATGTCTAAGCCAACTGTCCTGTATTGTTAAAGGTACGGCTTCTCCAACATGCGTTACATCGCCTCTCTCATCAGCGGAGTCGGAATCTTCATGATGGGTGCTGGCTTGTCCTGGTATCATGGCATTATGGGACTCCTGCACCCTCAGCCAATAGAATCACTGCTCTGGGTTAGTAGCACTGGGTTAGAACTTGTAGATCAGGGGTGTCCAAACTCGGTCCTGGAGGGCCAGTGTCCAGAAGAGTTTAGCTCCAACCCCAATTAAACACACCTGAACCAGATAATCAAGCTCTTACTTGGCATACTAGAAACTTAAAGGCAGGTGTGTTGAGGCAAGTTGGAGCTAAGGACCGAGGACCGAGTTTGGGCACCCCTGTTGTAGATGAACAAAATAATATTAAGTCTGTGATGTTACATTACCATTTGAAAGTTTGGTATTGGTAAGATTTTAAGGTTGTATTTATTTGATCAAATATACAGAAAAATCCTATTATTGTGAAATACTACAATTTTGTATTACCGTTTCTATTGGACTATATTTAAAAATTGTATTTATTCCTATGATGGCAAAGCTGAATTTTCAAGCTTCAGTATCACGTGATCCTTCATAAATCATTTTAATATGCTATATTAAGCTATCTGCTTAAGAAACATCTTATCGTTTTTGAAAACAGCTGTGCTGGTTGATATTTTTGTGGAAAATGTGACACATTTATTTTCAGGATTCTTTGATGAATACAGAATTTTTTAAAAAGAGCAGCATTTACTTGAAATAGAAATCTTTGTAGTATTATAAATGCCTTTACTGTCACGTTCTATAAGTTTAATCTGTCCCTGCTGAATAAAAATTGGAATAAATAAGTCTTACTGACATCAAGCTTTTGAACAATTGTGTATAGCTGTTTTTTTTTTGTATTGTCTTTTGCAGGCTTATTGTATTTTAGCAGGATCTCTGGTATCTGAAGGAGGTGAGATGTGGTTTCCTGTGCCATATTTTCAATAACATTCAGAAAGGTCTGACTGTCACTATTTTAATAGCATCTGTCTGCTGATTCCCCATAAAGCTACTCTATTGGTGGCCATTAACGAGATCAAGAAGAGTTCACGTAAACAAGGCTTGTCTTTTTATGAGTACGGTATGTATCTTTGGTTAACTCTTCTGTTAGCCTTTTATGTTATTTGATTGTGATTGAAGTTTTGACACAGTTTGGAGATGATCAGTTTGATAATTCTTGTTTGTTTGTTTGTTTGTGTACGACAGTGATGCAAAGTCGAGACCCCAGCACTAACGTGGTCCTGTTGGAGGACGCTGCTGCTGTGGTCGGGGTGGTGCTGGCAGCTGGATGTATGGGACTAACGTCTCTTACAGGTACCGGTATTTAAAATAAATGCAAGAATGATATATCATACATTTGACATCAGGAAAGTAAGTGTCATTGTACCTGACCCTCCTGTTTAATGCTAACTGTTTTTCTTTCCTGTTTCTGCGGTCTCTACTACAGGGTCATGTTTAATAAGCATATGGGACTGAGCTTTATCCCCTTTGTAAAGAGCAGTTGATGTTCTTTTTAAGCTTTGTAAATCCAGCTCTGTACATTTGTGCTAACACAAAGTCAACACCTACGAATGCCCAGAAGCTTGTTCCTCTTGCCCTGTGGTTTTCATGGCTTTGTGGGAAATTTGCGTAGAGATCTGGATAATGCTCTATTCAGTAAACCTGCTTTCATGCTTGAGAACAGTGCTGATGGCGGTTTCAGCTCAGTTTTTTTATCCGGTGCTTACTACAGTTGTATTTTATTGAAGTGTAATCAACCATGAAACTGAAGGCAGTGTTATTTTACATAGCAGGGCTTCAAAAAAAAAAAAGAAATAGCACTTTTCGTTGTACCACTAGAAGTCTCTATTGTGCCATGCTGCTGTGTGCTAGTACAAAAGTTTGCAATCAGTAAGGTTTTTTTCTTTTGAAATAAGAGTCTTATGATCATCCAATTTGATCGTAAAAACAGTACAATTGTGAAATAATTATTACAGTTTAAAAGAACTGTTTTCTATTATAATACATTTTAAAATGTAATTTATTGCTCTGATGGCAAAGCTGAATTTTCAGCAGCCATTACTCCAGTCTTCAGAAATCATTCTAATATGCTGATTTGATACTTGAGAAACATTTTGTCAATTTTAGCATATAGCTAAATGGATTACCTCAAAATGTTGCTTAACCCTTAGCTGCATAAATGTAAAAAAAACTTCTGTTTAGGCATTTCCATTTAGACAAAACATTTTTTTTTTTAAATATGTCCTAACACATTGCACCTTTTCCATAACACCATGGGTTGTGTTATTCATGGCAGATGCTATATTCAATTGTCAGTATGTCAGCTGGCCGCTTTGATTTGGGTTGCACTCATATTAGTCTCACGCATTATTTACTGAACATGACATTCAATGCATTTAATGCCTCTCTTTTTCTCCCCCTTCGTAGGTAACCCCTACTATGACAGTCTGGGTTCTCTGTGTGTGGGCACCCTGTTAGGAACAGTGTCTGCATTCCTCATCTACACTAACACAGAGGCTCTGCTGGGTCGCTCCATCCAGGCCGAGCATGTGCAGAAGCTCACAGAGTTTCTAGAAAATGACCCTGCTGTCAGGTCAGTCCTCTGTCCCTGCCTCTCTCCACTGTATGTGTCCTCTACGTGTACCCACAGTCTGCATAATAAGAGCTTCATCAGCAAACAAGCTGCCATCTTACAATTCATAACAATACTTTAACAAGGAGGCAGAAGCAGTCTGCTTCAAATGCTTTTCAAATTCAGGCAAGCATCACATCCTGACACGTAAGCTTGCTCGGACAGAGTTGCATCAGTGCTTGTTCTTGCTTTGATGAAATTAGATTTGATGTCTTCACTTCAGGTAATTTTGTCTCCAGGGCGATTCATGATGTCAAAGCCACAGATATGGGGCTGAGCAAAGTGCGCTTCAAGGCGGAGGTGGACTTCGATGGGCGGGTGGTGACACGCTCATACCTGGAGAAGCAAGACATTGAACAGATCCTCAATGTACGTGCTGAGAGACAAGGCTTCTGCTGTGATGTAGATCATCTGACGTGACTCAAGTGTTTGTTTCAAGTCTATCCATGGTTGCATAGAAGTTACTAAACTATTAGCACTATTAGCAAACAAATTCATGGTAGTTTTTGCTGATGACTCATCTTTTTGGGAGCTCTGCATATTAATAGTGTAACTATCTGTGCTTCTAAATTGTGTGCGTTTGGCCTGCAGGACATTCAGCAGGTGAAGACGCCAGAGGAGCTGGAGAACTTTATGTTAAAGCATGGGGAGAACATTATTGACACCTTAGGAGCAGAGGTGGACCGTCTAGAGAAAGAACTTAAGGTATCTGATAAGATCACACTCATAAACAGCTCTTAATTGGCGTCTATGGTTCTATGAAGAACCTTTAACAAACATGGAACCTTTCTATTGTACAAAAGGTTCTTTATAGTGGAAAAAGATTCTTTAGATTTTTAACAAAAAAAAATTTACGCTAAGAAAACTGCTTTGTTTTTGTATCTTTAAGAACTGTTCACTGAGAGGTTCTTTGGCAAGCCATAAATGGTTCTTCTATGGCATTGCTGTGAAAACTCCCTTTTTTAGCCTTTATTTTCAAATCACTCTGTGTCTCCATCCTGACACTCAAGATGTAAGGTTAGCTGTCTAAGAATAATTCAGCTCTACATTCAGCAGATACCACACTCATGATTGTTTGAAGCCACACATAGAGGAAATCAGTTCAGCTATTTGGTCACCACTATTCAAATAAATCAAAGTGAAACCTTCCAGTTTCACTCTCCATTGTTTAATTTTGGAAAAAGGAAAATCAGATTTGATGTTTCGCAGACAACACCGTAATTGCTTTTTCACACTGTATATGATGTATTGACAGATGGCCAGAAAGTTAAATGCTAATTTGTTTGTTTTTTTTGCTTTTGAATTTATATTAAAAAAAAGTTCTAATATTGTTAGAATTAACAGAATTTACAAAAAGGAGATTTATTTCTAAATCATACATTAACGTTTAAAAGTTTGGGGTTGGTAAGGACTTTTTTATTGTTTTGAAATACATATCCTATGCTCATATAGGCTGCATTTATTTGATCTAAACACAGTAATATTTTTACGATTTAAAATATATTTTCAATCTTAATGTATTTTAACATGTAATTTATTCCTGTGATGGCAAAGTCCTCAGTGTCACATGATCCTTCAGTACACTGGTGTTCAAAAAACATTTTATCATTTATTATTATCAACATTTAAAACAGTTTAATATTTAGTGGAAACCATGATACATTTTTTCAGGATTCTTTGGTGAAGAGAAAGTTTCACCGGCATTTGAGGTTAGTACTTACTAGTCCTCATTTTTCCTTGACTGACTCCTGCTCTGTATCTCCAACAGCAACGTAATCCTGAGGTGCGACATGTGGATCTGGAGATTTTATAATGTCATGACACATTGCTGAATGGGGATCCGGATGGAGTGGAAGGAAAACGAAAACGAATCAAACCTCGAGCGACCATGATCACCCCATGCTTTCCAACCAGCCAATCAGCTGAGGTCTTATGTTGCACCTATCACACATCAACCAAGCACTCTAACCTGTGCATGGTTTCAGTAGCTGTTAAAATAGCAGAACCATAGCCACATCAGAGAGGACTCCAACTGGACATGGCTAATAAATGATTATTTTACAATCATTGGCTTTCAGATATGTGGTAGTTTGTACCATCAGAGCTTTGAAATCATGTCCATGGATTGTAAAAGGACCAGTCTTATTTCATTTTACAGTTTGCATGCAAAGCAGCATAAACACTAATATTTTACAGCAGTTCTCACAGTAACACCAGGATATAACCATAAATAGTTAGCTTGAAGGGTAAAGCGTCCATTCTGCTAGATGAAAGCACTGGTTTAAATTATATGTAAAAAAGTTTTCCATGTTACTCCACTGTTTTTTTTAAATGCACAGAGATGATGGCGTGTTCAAACAATGCCATTGTCATTGAATGAAGTAAGCGGATTTATTGATTATTCATGAGTGAGTTACAAAACTGAACAGCAGTTTTAATCTACTTAAAAAAAAGGTCCCGTTTAAATTGATGTTTAAATCAGTTTTAAAAAGACGTTTATAATTACCACTTATTCAAAATAGATTAAAAAAAATAGTACTAATAGAGTAAAAAAGTGTGTTCTAAACTACATTGATTTATTATATCCACATTTATTAGTAATGAGAGAACATAGAATCAAATTTAGAACAACGGGTATCCATGGCCCACCTCAGCCCCCTCAACTGATGAAGACTACTCAGATCTTCACATCCTTCCTATACTAAAAGTACTAATGTCATTATGCTGCTTTTGGGACTGTTCATCTGTTTATGCTGTAATTTTGTGTGACTGAATGAAAGCAATTGTAGATGTCCAAAAACAGCTGTTTCTAAAGTCATTGATGGCATTGAGTTGCCAACCTAGTTTGTGAACACTAACCCAAGTGCTTTTTTTCCCCCCATTGTAAATAATTCTTGACTGAAAATACAACATTCTGATTTTGATATCTGAAAAAGAAGCATTCAGTCCGTTTAAATTCTCTCAGTACACATGCAAAGTGTTTAGTTACATGCAATGTTTTTAAACATTGTAATTTAATCAGAGCTTCACAATTTTCCCTTAGGAACAGTCAGACATGGATGAAGTTAAAAGATTAGTTTTGGAAAAGGCTTTAAGACTATATATATTTTAAATATGTTTATTTGACAGATTGTTGTTTGGTTAAATCTTCGAGCTGTTTGGAGCTACTGAAGAAAATGAATAAATTGCAATTAATTTATTAAACCACTGAATATTTGTCTTTTTTACTGACAAAATATATCAGAATTTTCCTTTTTTTTTAAAGGAATTAATGCTTTTATTCTACAAACGATTAATTAAATTAATAAAAAGTTACATTAAATACAATTAGAATGTTACAAAACATTTTGTATTTCAAAATTTGAAAATCTTTTGAAGTTTCTTTTCATATATATAGTTTTAATTTAACAATAATAATAATAACTAGTTATTTTAAATTGTTAGAATATTATCGTTTAACTTTATTTTTAATCAAATAAATGCCGCCTTGGTGAGCATAAAACTTTAAATACATTTAAAAAATCTTTTATATTAATTTTTTCCTTTATGACGGCTCTTATTTAACATCGCTCGTCAAAAAAAGTCAATGTCGTTGGCTAGTATTTCTTTTATTTAGTCATTTAGCAGATGCTTTTATCCAAAGCGACTTACAAATGAGGACAATAAAAGCAGTCAAAACTAACAAAAGAGCAACAATAAATACAGTGGGTACGGAAAGTATTCAGACCCCCTTAAATTTTTCACTCTGTTATATTGCAGCCATTTGCTAAAATCATTTAAGTAAATTTTTTTTCCTCAATGTACACACAGCACCCCATATTGACAGAAAAACACAGAATTGTTGACATTTTTGCAGATTTATTAAAAAAAGATAAATATAGATAAAGTAGAATTCAAATAGAATAGAAAGTGTTAGAGTTAGAGGGTCAAATAAAGGTAGATTTAAATAAAGGCTAGTAGACTTAACAATAACCTAGTCTGTTGATTGGCTCAGATATATTTCTGGACTTTGGAGCTGCAACCTACAAATACAAAAGGGCTTCTCAAAATAATGGAACCATACAGATTTGGCACACCTAATATGTAGTATATAGGATTCTGTATGGTCAGTGGCAGCCGTGATTTCAGTTTGCGGTGTACAGGATGCATCTACAGCAGAAAAACACAGCATTGTTGACATTTTTGCAGATTTATTAAAAAAGAAAAACTGAAATATCACATGTTCCTAAGTATTCAGACCCTTTGCTCAGTATTTAGTAGAAGCACCCTTTTGATCTAATACAGTCATGAGTCTTTTTGGGAAAGATGCAACAAGTTTTTCACATCTGGATTTGGGGATCCTCTGCCATTCTTCCTTGCAGATCCTCTCCAGTTCTGTCAGGTTGGATGGTAAACGTTGGTGGACAGCCATTTTTAGGTCTCTCCAGAGATGCTCAATTGGGTTTAAGTCAGGGCTCTGGCTGGGCCATTCAAGAACAGTCACAGAGTTGTTGTGAAGCCACTCCTTTGTTATTTTAGCTGTGTGCTTATGGTCATTGTCTTGTTGGAAGGTAAACCTTTGGCCCAGTCTGAGGTCCTGAGCACTCTGGAGAAGGTTTTCGTCCAGGATATCCCTGTGCTTGGCCGCATTCATCTTTCCCTCGATTGCAACCAGTCGTCCTGTTCCTGCAGCTGAAAAACACCCCCACAGCATGATGCTGCCACCACCATGCTTCACTGTTGGGACTGTATTGGACAGGTGATGAGCAGTGCCTGGTTTTCTCCACACATACCGCTTAGAATTAAGGCCAAAAAGTTCTATCTTGGCCTCATCCGACCAGAGAATCTTATTTCTCACCATCTTGGAGTCCTTCAGGTGTTTTTTCATGTGTCTTGCACTGAGGAGAGGCTTCCGTCGGGCCACTCTGCCATAAAGCCCCGACTGGTGGAGGGCTGCAGTGATGGTTGACTTTCTACAACTTTTTCCCATCTCCCGACTGCATCTCTGGAGCTCAGCCACAGTGATCTTTGGGTTCTTCTTTACCTCTCTCACCAAGGCTCTTCTCCCCCGATAGCTCAGTTTGGCCGGACGGCCAGCTCTAGGAAGGGTTCTGGTCGTCCCAAACGTCTTCCATTTAAGGAATGGAGGCCACTGTGCTCTTGGGAACCTTAAGTGCAGCAGAATTTTTTTTGTAACCTTGGCCAGATCTGTGTCTTGCCACAATTCTGTCTCTGAGCTCTTCAGGCAGTTCCTTTGACCTCATGATTCTCATTTGCTCTGATATGCACTGTGAGCTGTAAGGTCTTATATAGATAGGTGTGTGGCTTTCCTAATCAAGTCAAATCAGTATAATCAAACACAGCTTGACTCAAATGAAGGTGTAGAACCATCTCCAGGATGATCAGAAGAAATGGACAGCACCTGAGTTAAATATTTGAGTGTCACAGCAAAGGGTCTGAATACTTAGGACCATGTGATATTTCAGTTTTTCTTTTTTAATAAATCTGCAAAAATGTCAACAATTCTGTGTTTTTCTGTCAATATGGGGTGCTGTGTGTACATTAATGAGGAAAAAAAATAACTTAAATGATTTTAGCAAATGGCTGCAATATAACATAGAGTGAAAATTTTAAGGGGGTCTGAATACTTTCCGTACCCACTGTAAGTGCAAATGACAAGTCTCGGTTAGCCTAACACAGTACACGTAGCAAGGTGTGTGTGTGTGTATGTAAAAACAAAGAAAAACAAGTAGATAGAATAGAAAAAATAGAAAGCTAGTGTTTGTTTTTTGTTGTTGTTTTTTTTAAATAAAAAAAGATAAATATAAAGTAGAATTAAAATAGAATAGAAAGTGTTAGAGTTAGAGGGTCAAATAAAGGTAGATTTAAATAAAGGCTAGTAGACTTAACAATAACCTAGTCTGTTGATTGGCTCAGATATATTTCTGGACTTTGGAGCTGCAACCTACAAATACAAAAGGGCTTCTCAAAATAATGGAACCATACAGATTTGGCACACCTAATATGTAGTATATAGGATTCTGTATGGTCAGTGGCAGCCGTGATTTCAGTTTGCGGTGTACAGGATGCATCTACAGCAGCAGAGACATTGTACATAGACTGTGGCTCAAATTCTGGTGAGCAGCCTACCTAGACAACATTTGCGAGCGCGTTGTGAGCATTTGACTCGAAACGCCGTCTGGGTAGGAAGGACACTAGGGATTGAGACAGGGCCATCAGGAACGTGTGGCGCATCCGTGATGGTGGTCATGAAGAAAGGTAGAGACTCCGCGGCTGAACATCGGATTTCCTCCCACGACGAGGGGTTGATCTCTCTGTGAAGGTATAGTGTGTTTTCTCTTTGGATCTGATGACTAAGATTTACTCGACAGATTGTAGAAAAATGGACATTGTCGTTGACATGCTTGTATATCAAAATAAATCGTTGCTTCTGCGGAGGTTCATTGAAATCTGTGGCATTTATCATCTGTGGATGCTTTTTTAAATGAGCTTTTTGTTTGTAGTCAAACACGATACATTTGTGTTTTGCTCACAATGTATCGGATGTTATCTAAAATACATAAATATTGTTTTAATATTGCTTTATTGCTTGAGTTTAACCGTAATCTATATCCCGTGTGTGTCTTGAATGCCAGGCCTTTTGAATTGTTTATCGACGGTCGATATTTGATATTCGTGTGAATTTTCCTATTGTTATTGATGTTTTTCATAGCAAACACACCAATAGGGGGCGCTATCGGCCTTGTCTTGATGGCCACGTCCGCCACCTCTATTAATTCCGCAATCATGGAAGCATTACACTATATTTATTGGTTAATTTAAAATAAATCGTTGCTTCTGCGGAGGTTCATTGAAATCTGTGGCATTTATCATCTGTGGATGCTTTTTTAAATGAGCTTTTTGTTTGTAGTCAAACACGATACATTTGTGTTTTGCTCACAATGTATCGGATGTTATCTAAAATACATAAATATTGTTTTAATATTGCTTTATTGCTTGAGTTTAACCGTAATCTATATCCCGTGTGTGTCTTGAATGCCAGGCCTTTTGAATTGTTTATCGACGGTCGATATTTGATATTCGTGTGAATTTTCCTATTATTATTGATGTTTTTCATAGCAAACACACCAATAGGGGGCGCTATCGGCCTTGTCTTGATGGCCACGTCCGCCACCTCTATTAATTCCGCAATCATGGAAGCGTTACACTATATTTATTGGTTAATTTACCTTTCAGTGTTGTCATATATCTAACCTTAATGTGACACTGGCTGCGTCTGGAAAACCTAACGAGCTGACTACCTAGACAGCATTATGAGGCATTTTGCAATGATGTCCAGAAAAAAAAAAATGCTGCTGCTGCTGCTGCTCGCTAGATTTTGAGAGACATCCAGTGGTGTTATTATGTACCCTCAGTAGACATCATGCACGGATGATTTACTCTGAGCTTTGAGCCTCTTTACGATGCTGCCTTGTAGACCCAGAATCAAGCAGCATTGTACAGGGCTATGAAAGCACAGAGACACTTCCATATCAGTCCGGCTGTTTGAGAAGGACTTCTGTCAACCTCAAATGTGTTTATGTGATTATTTTGTATCATTGCAATGCAATTCGTTTAAACTTCTTTTAATTATTAATTGATTTGAAGCCTTGTTTAATCAACCCTGTAACTGAACTGAAAAGCGATATCATTCGTATACAGACAGGTCATCTTCTTTCAATGAATTATTAAATATAATGTACGTAGCTAAACATCCCTAACTGGCTGGAAAATAGTGAAACTAATATTCATTTATTTTCAAAATAATATTTAATTATTTATTAAATGTTGTATTATTATATATTAAAAACAACAACAATAATATTCAGTAGTATTATTATTAAAAATCTTATTTGGGGTTTTGTCCTATGGACTTTTTTTTTTTTTTTTTTCTCGGCCACCCATTTTGATGTTTATCAGATAATGCTTTGAATTTTGTCTCATGCTGGGATCATAGGGTTCGGAAGATATGTCTCTTCTGAACTACTAGTTAATTAACTTTAATGTTATTTTTATTTACAGTGACAGACAGTGTCCATGCTGTCCGTAATGTTGCCAGACATCTGTTGGCATGTGACAAAAAGCCTAATGCTATAATAAATAATCATCATCAAATAAGAAATATGGTAAAAACTACATCTGTAGACATGTAATTGAGTTTTCTAAATAAAAAAAGCGGTTTATTCACAAATAGCAGTTCTTTCTGCGTCTCTTGTTTTATACATGGTTTATGAGGGTGGAGGTGGTGCTGGGAAGGGGTTTGCAGGCACTTGAAGAGGACCTTAGTGAGAACAGCTGGAGCAGGGCTGGAGACCGTTCTCGTTGCACGCTGTGCACTTCAGGGCTTTGAAGGAGTCGGTGAAGCAGTTGCGAAACACAGACATTTTGCTGCCATGGCACATAGGGCACGGGACAAAGGCAAATCCCCCACACGTCTGGCATGTGTTGGGGTGCTGAACCCTCTACCATCAGACAGAGAGACAGAGAAAAATGTGAGTGGATTTGAAGGAAATACCTGACCCGTGTGCAGATTCTCTTTGAGATACAATCTGAGTGATGCTTTATTTTTTATTTTATTTTTTTAAGACAAATGCAAGCTTGACTCTAATTATTATTTTGGGCTGTTCTGCACACCGTTTATGTAAATACACAATAATAATTTAAGCTTGCTTGCTATTAGTACTTGTAATTATATATATATATATTTTAGAAAGCATTTGCAATTATTGATGGGACCCAACCTGTAAATTGTCAACCCGATCTCACAGGATGACGTAACTATTTTACATAGTGGCGATTTCATATGAATGTATACAATGTGACTCATACAAAAACGGACGATTTTTAGAAAAATAATAAGCATTAAAGTCCACCCCTAAACCGTATGAGATTTTATGGATTCATATGAATTTGCCAAAACTTAAAATAGTTACAAATTTGCCATAAGATTGTGTTGAAATTGTTGACATTCACTATGTTTGAGAAATCACTATGTAGCAAATTGTGCCTGCAAAATGCATAACATGTACATAACATTAATCACTGATATATAATGTAGTCTATGTGTAAAGATCTATACTGAACTGTAATAATAAACCTTTCCTCTTGTAAATGGTTGTGTTTTCATTTACAGAATAAACTATGACAATAAACCAGATTTGAATTTGTCTTTACTTTAGCAATTGGATCCAATAGGTAAAAACTTTATGTAGAATATTGGCTTATACTCCACTTAAAAATTAATGTTCTTTCTTGACATTAATAATACAATGAAGAAACTTTAACACCTATGGAACCTTTCCATGCTCTAAAAGGTCTTTATAGTGGAAAAGGGCTCTGATTCAAATGTTTTTCACACTAAGAAAAAAAAATTTCTTTTTGGAGCTGTTCACCCAAAATGGTTCTTCTGGCATTGCTGCAAAAAGCTCCTGTTGAAACCTTAAAATATCCATATTTACCTCTATTTTGTTGAGGAGATCCTGAAACTCCCCTAATTCATTCATTGCAAGTATTTTCTCTGCACCCTGAATGTACAAAATGTGCAAATCATTGTTTAGATTTCAAGCACGAGCATAATGACGTTCAATATGGTGTGCATTTTGAAACAGCTGTGGAGCAATAGATTGGCCACTGACCCCTAGGTAGTGTCCATCAATGAAGACCACAGGCAGTGAGGGAGGTTCACCCACTCGCTTGCAGCGTGTCTCCAGTTCCTTCCCATATTCACTGTCTAAAGCGATGTTCTTCTCTATGAACTTCACCCTGTGGTTCTGAAAGATCTTTCGGACCAGCTCACATCGCTCAAATGTAGTCCTGACCACTCGAAAACTGGTGGTGTAGATTACAATTCGCCCGAACTCTGGAGTCAGTTCTGGCTGAGAGGGCCAAAGAAAACATAGAAGTCTGCCGTTAGATGAGAGAGGCTCTCTTTAACAGTACTCAATCTAATCATAACACATCTCGCTTGCATCCAAGAGTAAGCAAAAAAAAATCAGTTCAATATCCTTAATCTCAAAAGCACAGGTTTGACTGTAATTAAAAAGCAAAATAAAACTATATTTTAGCTTTCTAAGTCTGTACAAGGTTTGCAGCAGCTTTTGCAGGTAACGTGAGACAGCATCTATTGATTTTGTGAGTCACTGTTCTTGAGATTGACCTTCAGCATCCTTTCTTAGAAGAGCAGCTCTCATGAAGTGTGAAGGTGTTTTTCTTTGCAAAGAACAAAAATAGACTAAACCTTCACACATTTTGAAGTGAGACTAGAGAATGACCTGCAACTGTCTAATGCAACTGTAGCATTTAGTTATGTAATGGTTTGGTTGACGTGGTCTTACAAGAAACCTATAAATGTTTCTAGTTGAGGAAAATTTTACTAATCCTCAAATTCCAATAAGAACATGACTGCAAACTTAGTGCAAATACTGTAGCATTATAAGCCAACATGAGTCAGCTGTTAAGATTTAAGTATGAAGTGCCAATAAATCCTGCAGTAATGCAATTATTGTGCACTTATTGTCAGACTAATGATTCTCAACTTCCTTTTCTGACATCATATAGCAGCTCATAAATAGTTTATATACTTGCTATATTGACATTCTGAACCATGCTGACAAAGGTGGTGATGGCTTTTCCTGTTTAGCCATCTTGGATAAACAAATGATTCAGTGTTGTGGGAGCAGAAAATGCAGTGCATTGAACAGACACTTTGGGACCATTTGAACTGTTCTCAGAACTGGCATTTTTGCAGCTACCCAGCAAACAGGTAATGGTGATTGCATTGACTGAAACGTTCTGGCAAAGTTCTCTCGAAGTTATGAACTAACATTCTTCCAGTAACATTAATAGAACATTGGTTCAAATTTATCTGGTCTTTAATAATGTCCTAAAAATGTTTGCACCAAAAAAATGATTTAATATAATAATTAATGGGGGAAAAAATCTGAAATGTTTCATTTTGATGTGTCTAATGATTTTCTTAATGTAACTTGTTTCAGAACATTCCCATAATGTCTGCGAAATAATAAAATGGTATATTCCTTTAACGTTTGTATAACCAAGAAAAACTCTTCTAAAACACTTTTTACTTTTCCACAACATTCTAATTTATTGAGATGCACCTGTACATATGGTTTGAGAGGGGCATTGATTTGCCCTGTAGGGGTTTCACCAGCTGGAAGTTCTGGTAAATATTTTATGATTGCTTGTTAATATGGAGAGCGTTTTTCTATTTAATTAGCTGCTGTGGTTCTCAATGCATCAGTGTTTCTTGCACTGCAGCTGCATGCTGTGCTTGAGCATGAGGGGAAATGGAGTTCAACTCTCATTGGCTGGTATTTGCACACATCTGCCCTCCAGTGGGGCTGCAGGTAGCACTGCAGCTGCTCTGTGAATACAATGGCCCTGCAGAAGTGAACCGAGCCATATTGCGTGCCGGCGAGCTCAATTGGCCTTTACTCACACCTTGCATCACAGTTGATGAAAATGGAATATATTATACATTCATTGGAACTAAGCCCTAAGGCAGATTGTCACTTTCTGTTTGCTTAGTCTGTACTAGAGAAAGGGTCTTTTGAGCATACTTACTAAAAACAAAACTGCCAGATTTCCTCTTTTCAAAGATTTTGAAATCTTTTTTTTTTTCATGTTAAAGGTTTGTGGATTTTACTGCGTGACTGTTAGCAATGAAGTAATCTATTTGTTAGTGTATGTTGACAAAAAGTATTTATTTATTTTACTTTCTAGATCGAGGTACACTGACATTCAAATGTTTTGGGTTGTGAGATTTTTGAAAGTCTCTTATTCTCACCAAGGTTGTATTTATTTGATCATACAGTAAAAATAATAATAATTTAATAGTGTGAAATATTACAAATGTGAAATATTACAATTTAAAATAACTGTTTTCTATTTTAATATATTTTATCATTTAATTTATTCCTGTGATGTAAGGCTGAATTTTCATCACATTCTTCAGTGTCACATGATCCTTCAGAAATCATTCTAATATGCTGATTTGGTGCTTTTTTTATTATTATCAAAATGTTGAAAACAGTTGCTGCTATTTGTGTGTGTGTGTGTGTGTGTGTGTTTTCAGGATTCTTTGATGAATCTAAAGTTTTCTAATTAAAATGATGTCACGTTTGATTAATTTAATACTGAATAAAAGTATTCTTTAATAAATATATAAATAAAGTCTTTTGAACAGTAGTGTATGCAGTAGTGTATGCATGCAACTGAATAAATTATGGTCTGTGGCTGTGATTTAAGGATATGACACAGGAAAGGAAACTGCACTCCTCGACCCTTTTCATGGATCTTAATTGCTGATTACAGTTTTTTAAATTCCATATTCTTTCTGAAGAAAGATCAAACTAAATCTGAATATGAAGAAAGTTTCATAACAAAATCATGGCAAAGAACAGACAAACCTATGGCAATGGCCTCTTTGTACCTTCTCATTTATCATGCCGATCAAACAATCATATGCCAAACCTGACTGCTGATCCGATCTGTCTGTTCTTCTCTCAGCCACTCCCCTAAAGGAGTTATCGGGGTTAAACATGCAGTCACATCAGATGCTCTTTGCATTTTAAACAGTAGCATGAGAAGAACCAAACGGCTTAACACAAAGACTCAGCATAATTTAGAGGCTGCAAACCATCCTGCATGTGTATGCATCCAGTGATTTGCTGGAGCCTGATGAACATTGGGCTACATTTCATTTTGGCGTTCAACAAATCATCTGTTTCCAGCCACATGCCAATATACTCAGACGGCGGCGTCTGTTTTATTCCGGGGCTTTTTCAATTTCCTCAAAATCAAAAGACTGTGGCGAACCATGACCTGGAGAGCTCACTAAAGCAGCTCTGCCAATGATCATTTAAATCCACCCTCATAAATGCTATAATGCATGTCTATTGCTTCCATTTCAGGGTTTTTAAATCACACCCCTGCTTCTCTGTAACGTCAGTGCCAGTTTTGTGAGCTCTGGCCCTCAGGCAGATCTTTCACTAAATGATGTCACGTCAGAGCTTGTGAGTGATCAGGGCTCAAGGCTGATCGTGTCTGTTCTTAATGTTCCTGGATCAACATCCTTGTTGATATGAAACAACAAAGCTAATGAACCAGTCAGGCTGGTTGTGGTTAGCAGTCAGGTTTGGCATGTGATTGTTTGATCAGAATGTTGCTCCAGGATCAACAATGGACACTGACATAAGAACATGTACTTGACTAAATCATTTAGTTTCTAAGGTCTCTTATTTATGGAGGATTCTTCAATTAGGGTAACTTTTCCACTAGATTGATCTGAAAGAAAAACTGCTTTTATTTTATTTATTTATTTTTTTAAATCTACAATAGGTTTAAAGGATATATTGTAACAGCTTTATTTTTTATTTTATTATTATTATTATTATTAGTCTCTTTAATTGTTTGAGAGTGTGGAAAAGTTCATTTTGACCAGTTTAACTTTTTAAGTTTTCCTCTATAATAATAACTAAGTGTTAAAATCAAGGAAATTCCACTTTGCACATTTTCTAAAAACTTAAAATATATAAATTATGTGTACAATTTCTTAAATTCAGTTTTTATAATGATCTCTGTTCCCGGCACTGCTGTCACCACCATCACGCCAAGCATTTTGGAAAATAATAATCTCCAAGAAAGTAATAATCATGATTTATGCATGATTTATAAATAGTAAGTCAATGATCACCATGAGTCATGGAGACGATTGACCCAACCATCCCATCATATAAAGAACAATGAAGATTAATATAATTCCATGTTGTTTACAGTGATTTAAGGAATTAATTTGGCTTAATCCCATAATTAAATTGAGTATTTCAGGTGATTTATACATATGGTTCGACTAACAAAATAAATGAACTTCAGATCTTAACAGTGAACTTCATAACCTGTGGCTAATCCTAAAAGGATTATGGAGAATTGTTTGACTGATAAAGAAGTGATAAATATGGTTTAATATTACTATAATTGAAAAGGTTTCCCAGGCAAATCAAAATGCGAGGGTTTCACTGATAGTCCAGCAGGGGGCAGAGTCCGATTTTACTGATCAATGAATTGCAACAATCTACAGATCAGATTGTTTCCTCAAGTGCACTAACATAACTGAATCAACCTAAATAAATAAATTTATACCAACAAAACTAATTTTTAACCTTTTTTCAAGTAGAAGCTTTAACAGTTAAAGACTACAGCAATATTGGCCGGCACATAAGCAATTTAATGACTGTACATTTATTATATAAAATATATTTATTTGCTTTATTTTATCTAGACAGTCTCTTTTGGACCCATAAATGTCCCTGTGCAATATGTTCAGACAGACAAAGTTTATGAGCAAAATAAACATGCAGGGTGTCCACGTTTTGATTAGATTCCTCAGTCAATATCTATTAAGCCCACTGTCTTTTTTTCCACCCATGCTATAGCATCCCAGAATCCTCAGCTATTGTTAGCTGAGCCATCAATTCTAAGGGGCCTTTCTGATCATATCGGCTGATAGGCTGCCAGCGCTGCCCAAGACAGATGGTGCCATCCGATTGTTGACTGACAGGTGTTGCTGTAGGTACTCTTCATGACCCTTTCAGCCTGACTCTTTAGTCTGAAACACAACCTATTATTTTATTAGTCTACTCCATTTTGAACTCATTTTCAAGCCATCCATTTAATCCTATAATCTCAATCGCAAATATTCTTCCCAAAAGAATCAACATGCTACTTATAAATACGTTCATAGGCATTGTTGAATATTTCATGGTCCCAACCACATGCAGTGAGTCTAATCTGCCAATAAGTGTAGATCACACTCATAGCCTGCAGCGAGTGCAGATCTTGTGTGGCCTGAGTTTTCTGATGGAGCGGCCGGCTCATTTATCACAGAGATGGCCTCTGACCACTGCTTGGAGCGCAGAGCCCTTTTTAGTGGCGAGTGAGACGTCACTGTGGCTTTATAGCAAGAAGGATCGAACTTTTGTGCATGCAGGAGACATGAATGAGTCATGATGTTTTGATGCATTGAACAGTATTTTTTTATTATTATTGAATTACAAATATATAAACAATATGCTAGGGGAAATAAACAATATTACACAAAGACATGAGAGTGAGACGTCACTGTGGCTTTATAGCAAGAAGGATCGAACTTTTGTGCATGCAGGAGACATGAATGAGTCATGATGTTTTGATGCATTGAACAGTATTTTTTTATTATTATTAGTGAATTACAAATATATAAACAATATGCTAGGGGAAATAAACAATATTACACAAAGACATGAAGATGATACATGCCGGTACAGTCTGAATAGCTTTGTGTGTGTGTGTGTGTGTTTTGCTATAAAATATTAAAAGCATGATTTATTTCCTGAAAATATACATTTATGGAATTTAGCCAAATAAACAAATAATATGCATATGAACTAAACAGGATCCCACAACAAATATGTCACTCCAAAATGACAATTCTGTCATCATTTACTCAAAAAGCATTATAAACGTAACGTATTTGAAGTAATAAGAGTCGTCTATTTAGCTCATGCTCTATTCTAAGCCTTCTGAAGATACACATTCAATTTGAGAAATTTAAGGGGAAGTACATAATGGCGAACTTTTAATTTTCAGGTGAAATATCAATTTAAGAAGAGAAATTTTGAAATGGGAAGTTGCATTTGGGTTCCTTTTAGATTATTTAATTTTGTATAATTGATATAAATGTACAGTGTTAATACAAATGTTTAGATATTTTTAGATGGGCTATTATATGCAGCTCTTGTACCAGATGTTCGTCTGATCATTTTTGATCAGCACAGATGGAGGGTGGGAACAAGGCTGGACATTCATGTGTGTTCAACAGAATTCAAATAAAAAGATTGATCTATTTATATCTGTCTGTGAATGAGAGAGCGCGTGTCTGTGTGTGTGTATTGAGAGGATGAGTCATTATTTAGACTGATATGTGCTCAAAGATAAAAGCGCCGCGCACATAATCAAAGATTCAGGCAGCTTGTCACTGTTGCTAGGCAACCTGAGGAGCAGTAGAGCCAAATCCCCGAGCAGCGGGTGGATGACGGCTAGCTCGAGAGAAAACCCCGAAAGCTTCGGAAATAAGATGTTATTATTTGTGGGTTACCATTTCATATATCTTATATTAGTAATACAATACAATGAAAGATATTAAGATAACATACGAAATTAATGTGTGTGTGCAGTATTCAGACTTACGCTGTTACAAAATAAAGGCCGAAAATATGTCAATATGTCCATGAAAACTCTAAATGATGTTCTTTTATTTTATTAATTTGTCTAATTATAGTAACAGCAATATTAATTGCAGTTGGCCAGAAGAAGAGGAACGTGAAACAGGAATGGAGAATTTCGTCGATCAACATGTGGCTTGTTAAAAGCAAACCCTCAGCATATCAGCAAAGTCATGATGCTTTCCGGCTGAAGGGTAAGATGAGAGGCAACTGCAGAGTCGTGATTGCTTCAGGGCCTAAAATAAAGAAATAGTGGGCTGTCATTGTCTCTGCAATGCAATCCCCCTTTGAAACAATGAGAGTAACCGCAGCGAGGGAATCTCCAGCAGACCTTTTATCATATTAGGGGGAAATATTTTGGTATAGTTTTTATTTAGCCGAGTACAAATAATACTTTGTATATCTGGAGACCTGGTTTTATTTGGCCTTACAGAAATATTGTTTCTATAAGAAATGTATGTTTTTCAGAGTGTGAACGACCAGACTGTATGCGATATAGTGCGACGAGGCCCCCCTCTGCGCTCTTAGTTGGCACGGTCCAATTTAACACGGAAGCAGCGCCGGGAGGATGACGTAAGATGTCGGAGTTGCGCATGCGCCGGTGAGTCTCATGAAAACCAACGTTTGATAACAGGAGCAAAGGAAACAAAGTTTCCTTACTTTAGCGAAGGAAAACCAGTCTCCTCTTGGCTTATATTGAAATCCTCCCACATTCTTCTTTACAAATCTTCGTTTTGTACTTCTAATAAGTGACCGTTGTGTTGTTTTGATCTCTACCCTGCGCTTCCGCGTTTGTCACTTCTGAGCGGCGCATGCGCAAAGCTGACCTTATACGTCATCTGCCTGGAACTGCTTCCATGTACAACTGTTGGCGCAAGCTACATAAAAGTGATTTATGTTTGAAATATGGATATTTATCTTACAAAAATGCATGGATTCGCTACAGGAGGCCTTTATTCACCCCCTGGAGCCATGTGAGGGACGTTTTATTACGGATGCACGCACTGGAGGGGCCCAGACAGTTTTTAATATAACTTCGATTGGATTCGTCTGAAAGAAGAAAGTCACATAGGATGCTTTGAGGTTGAGTAAAACACAAGCTAATTTTCATTTTTGGGTAAACTAACCCTTTAATATAAAGTGTGACTGAACAATAAAAAATCTAAACATTTTCAAATAATATATAGGGCATGTTGTAGTCCAGATTAAGATGTAAAAAAAGTTTGAAAATGAAATAGCCTATTAAGTCTAAATATTTAAGTATTTGGCGCTGTGATGAACACCATAGCGAATACAAAAACCTGAATTTACTTCAGAAAGTAAATGTTTACGGGATTTCTGGGGTAACGGCTGCATTTCTGCTGTTCAGCGCCATCTGCTGTCAGAGTGAATGTGCGCTTTCATTCAGCGCGTCATGCGCTTCTCATCCGTGCTTGTTTATATGAGATACTTCAGAAAGTAAATGTTTACGGGATTTCTGGGGTAACGGCTGCATTTCTGCTGTTCAGCGCCATCTGCTGTCAGAGTGAATGTGCGCTTTCATTCAGCGCGTCATACGCGCTTCTCATCCGTGCTTGTTTATATGAGCGTACGCAGCGGTGTTGTGCATTGTGACCAGTTAATGGGAAAAGTATTCTTAAAATGCATTCACAAAATCTGAATAATTTGTAATAAGTAATTATTCATGGCATTTTGAAGTGACCACGATAACAATATCGTGCATGTGCATTACCGTGATATCGCATTACCAAATACTGGCACATGTCTAATTCATCCACATATATTGAGCAGAATACATCACGACAGATTTGGAACTAATGCACATGGCTGGACCAAATGTCACTCATCGGGACTCATATGTCCTCATTACAGCATTCCTGTTTCTTGGGAAAGCAAATCAGTCTTTTTAACCAATTAAGCAGCCCTCAGTGTCTTAGTGTCCTCTACTCCAATTAACTTTAAGCCAGGGGCACCCCGGTATTACCTGGCATTAGCCACGTATCTGCGCTTCAACCCCCTGCTGCAAACCAAATGGCTGATCAAGCTTTAGTCTCATTCTTACTGTTCTGGTGAAATTTCCAAGAAGCAGTGTTTCAATAAGGACTGCTTCACCTGGTGCCTTCAGCATGTGTCCTGCTGCTCACCAGCCTTGTGACCTTTACAGCAGCAGACCAGAAGATTAAAGGCTACTTCATACCAAGTCTAGCATGCATTAAAGGGGACATAACACGCACAGTTTCTGCCAATCTCCTGTTATTCTAGAGTACCTATGTAGTAGTATTGCATCCTTCATATCTCTGAAGAGTCTTTATATTTATCAGATTTATAAAAAGGATGCATTAAAGGGGACATAACACACACAGTTTCTGCCAATCTCATGTTATTCTAGAGTACTTATGTAGTAGTATTGCATCCTTCATATCTCTGAAGAGTCTTTATATTTATCAGATTTATAAAAAGGATGCATTAAAGGGGACATAACACACACAGTTTCTGCCAATCTCATGTTATTCTAGAGTACTTATGTAGTAGTATTGCATCCTTCATATCTCTGAAGAGTCTTTATATTTATCAGATTTATAAAAAGAAAGATACAGCTTTACACTTCTCTCCGAAAACAGTCATACTCTTGGAGGCGTGCTGTGGGCGAAGCTAAAGAGTCACGAGCACGCAAAGCTTTTGCGTAGCGTTCGTGTGCAAGCTGTGATATTAACATAAAACAGGAACAACAAGTTTTTTTACTTAAATTTAATTAAATTTGTTTATAAAATGTTCATCACCGAAAAGCCGGAAACATACAAGCACACTTGCACTACTCCGTTGCTGCCACAGAGAAACAAACAGAGATGGCAAAAGTACACATATTCTTCACTCAAGTAGAAGTACAGATACTCTTAAAAATGCTCTGGTAAAAGTTGAAGTACTGACTACACTTTTTTTTTTTTTTAATGTAATTTTTTTTATATTTTTTTTACTCCAGTTAAAGTAAAGAAGTATGGGATCTGACATGTACTTAAGTAATAAGTAGCCATTACTACAACCTGTTTTAGTGTCACGTGGGTAATGGAATCTCGCATGATATAAACGCCTTAATACAAAAGAACTTGCATTTCAAATTTTGTTAGCTAATGAATTATCCAGGCTGAACAACCGCCATGTAGAACAGGGCCGGACTGGGACAAAATTTCACTCATCCAGGCCGTTCCATACACCCACAACAAATTCTGAAACCATGGACAACACTATTTTTTTGTGTGTGGCTATCACATAAAAAGGTTAAAATAATTAGGCTGGGTCCGTGCAAAATAACTATTTTCTAAAGTGCCTAAATGTCAAAATTAGTACAACAATAACTACACCATGACAATTTATTAAAGGGGTCATATGATGCAATTAAAATTTTTCCTTTCTCTTTGGAGTATTACAAGCTCTTGGTGCATAAAGAAGATCTGTAAAGTTGCAAAGACTGAAGTCTCAAATCCAAAGAGATATTCATTATAAAAGTTAAGAGTCAACCACGCCTACCTAAAACTGCTCATTCCAACACGCCCCCACATGTCTACATCACAATGTGGGAAGATTTGCATAACACCGCCCAAATGTTCACGCAAAGAAAGAAGGCGTAACTTTTATTCTCGCTGAAGTATTGCTGTTGCCGCCGCTGCCGCCATTTGTCGTGAAGATGCTGTGTTTTTTGTTGTGAAAGCGAAACTACTTTGTTTGGCCTTCCAAAAGAGGACGATATCCGCATCATCATGCCTGGAGCTGATCCGTGCTGGTCGCTGAGGAAATACATTAACTTTGCGCTGTGGATCGCCGGATCGGCTTTCACCGTGGATGAAGCGGAGTCCAGCCCGGGGTCGTCACATGTGGTTGCCGCTAGCCCGCCGGACGCTCCTTCGTCGAAGCCTGCCTGCCTCCGCTCACTCTAGGCCGCGGCTCACTCTAGGTCTCCGGCCTCCACTCACTCAAGGCCGCGGTGTGTGACGCTGTTTCGTTGTGAAAGCGAAACTACTTTGTTTGGCCTTCCAAAAGAGGACACGGCTAGAAATCAGTGGTTAAGTTGTATTTATAGCACTGTTCCAGAACAGTTCAACCCAAATAATTCAGATGTGTGCAGCGCGTTTTATGGAGGACTGTTTCCTGAACCTGGGAGAGTAGACTACAATGCTGGCTGTTCTGACTCACAGCCTGTAAGTAAGGGTTTTATTTTATTTTATTTTTATTTATTTTTTTTAATTAAAAAAATTTGCCACTGACGATTCAAACGCGAGTTTTGAGCAGTGTAGAGTAGCACTTGTTGTTTGTCATTTCTCCGATCACAAATGCAGACGTGGTTTTATGTTTACGCGGCGCGATGCAACGCGTAAAAAGACAGTATAAGTCATTATAATCCGTAATTATGTCCCCACTGGATGCAACAAATGCCTCGTTTATGAGTTTTAATGTTTATGTCTCGTCGCTCCGGCCGGTCAGGGCATCACGTTCAGGGCATATCATTATCAATATGGTAAGCGGCGTAACATTTCCGTCACACGCTTGAGGTATTCGGCCAATCACAACATACTGGATAGCTGGCCCATCAGAGCACACCTCGCTTTTCAGACCGATGACCGAAATTCGACGCGTTTCAGAAAGGCGAGGCATAGAGGAGAAATAATAATGCACAGTATGTGGAGGAAAATGTTTTTTTTACTTTTAAACCGCATAAACACATTTCATTACACCAAATACACAAAATAATGTTCTTTTTAGCAGCATCATATGACCCCTTTAAAGAAAAATCCTAATATTGAACATGTTATTGCATTATCATCAGTCATATTTTTCCCTTATGAAAATTAACTATGATTTTATTATAGTAAAAGTATAGTAACCATATTTTTTTTTAGTGGATTACCATTTGTATAACCATTGTTTTACTACAAATTCCATGGTTAAACTATGGTTAGTGTAGCAAAACCATAATTTGTTGTTACCTTAGTAACCATGGTTTTATAACCATGGCTAATTTTTATAAGGGTTGTCTGCCCTAGCTCCCTCTAAACCTATTATAAAACAATGTGAATATTTATCAGCTAAATTACTACTGTGACATTACAACAGATAATAATGATGCCCAGTATTTCCCACAGGTTTGAAATATACTTGCGGTGGTAGCTGGGTGGAAAATCCTCCTAATACCCATGGCACAAAAATGGTCTACTACATGTGACAAATAACAAATGTGATTTTTTTTTTTTTTCAACTTTTTTTTATTTAGGCCTATTGAAATTAATTTTAATTATATAGGCTACTATTACATTTAATTACATACTCATATGGAGGGACTGTTTTCTTAATCCCGCTCCCGCTGAATTTCTGACCATTACTGCCCACTCCCGCAACGTGTGTGTGTGTGTGTGTGTGTGTGTCCCGCTTCCGTGATTTTTGTGTCCAGTCCCGCCCCCTCCCGCAAACATTCTGATATTGTATAGAATTTAGTGGCTCAACGGATCACAAATCTCACGGTTCGGATCACATTACAGTTTTTGACCCACGGATCGGATAATTTTTCTCATTTTTCGGATCAGCAAGAAAAGAAAAATTTAAATTTTACTTGCTTTCCATATAATTGTATATTGAAATCGCTTTTTCAATGATCGCTCACTGTTCACTTTCGATTTCGCGATCATGCACACTCTGTTTAAAGGGAGCACATCTTACAAGATCAGATATTTGTCAATGATCTCAGGATCTGTTGAGCAGCAAATCCTCCAGCATGGTCTGTCAGTCATCTCTGCTTACTCAAGCAGTGATCAGTGAAATCTGACTCCTGCAGCTTGTGTTGGATGCAGGCCATGCTTTTGCTTTTTCCATGCTTTTGCACTCTACGTATGATGAAACTTCGCTAAATGTTACGTTTTGTGAAGGAGGGCCACTGGTAGTTAGCCTTTGATCTGCGTTTATGATCAATGTACATAACAGTGACTGTAAAATGTTTTTACGTATGCAAATGACATATTTTGAGTTTCGATATTTGGGATAGGGTCATTGTGCTATTTTGGGATGTTTTTGACTGGCATGGGCTAGTTTTGAGATGCAGACCTGGCAACTCTGGCTGTATGGAGCAGAGCAGATGCTTGCGTTTTCTAGCTGAACTAAATTATTTCTATTTAAAAAGCAAAACGACAGTGGGGGTGGTGCCACGGTGGCTTTTTTTTTTTGAGCGCCCATTCAAAACAATATAAAGTCAAAGTCAAAACCGCCCACTCCCGTGAGATTTGCGTTCCAATTCCAATGCAGCCCTCTAATTTAGAGCACCTTTTAAAGAGAAACGGTGAAGTTAAAATCGATTGCTTGTCATAGTGCACTTGTCCAGTAGGATGCCACATAGAAGAAATTTTGAAATGCTTGTTTGATAGTTTATTATGTGTTTAATTAGGTGACGTGCTGCTTCATTAATTGAACTTCAATGTAATCATAGGCATTGTAGTTCTTTACCAGGGGAAAAACCTTTCAGTGCAGGTGTTCTGGGTGTATTTGTTTATCTAGTAGTCCAATTTCAGAGGCTCAGAGCCTGTTACAAAAGCCCCTGATACTCAAAGCAGTGATTTCAGCCCATCACCCTTGAGGACTCAATCAATACATGCTGCCTTACACCGAACCACTGACATCAAGCCATGGATTTGGTGTTTTCCTCTCTGTCGCTCTTTCTCTCTCATGTTGGTTTGTTTGTGCAGGATAAAACATGGCCTTGTGTCATTCATTTCAACAGATGCTTCCTTGCCCCCCTGTCAGCTCCCCGGCCTGCCAGGATAAGTCTTTTTTTTTATATATGCATTGAGCGATTAGAATGCCAAACAGGTCATGTATGGTAATGGCATTCTCTGTTGTTTCTGTCATAATGCCACTGCATCCATATCACTAGTGTTGACAGCAACGCCTCTGTAATCCTTCAAAAGTCAACCCCCCTCTCCATAGACACACACAAACAGGAGTCAAAGCTGCGTTGTAAATCAGAAGAGAGCCCTGAAGCAGTATGAAAGATACATTGAAATAATGACTTATTGTGAATCATTTTTAGAAGCTGCTTTGTCAAAACAGCAGTTGAGCTTGATGGTGGTCAGCACACGTACCATAGGCCTGCAAGAGAAACCTTTGTTCTCTAATGGCTCTGTGTTTGAGTTAATAATGTGTGGAATAATTGAAAATCAGGTTCCATTTTGAGTGTATTATGCTGAAAGTTTTAGCCTTTTTCAGTGGTGGACAGTAACGGAGTAGTTTTACTTCGTTACTGTACTTAAGTATATTTTTCAAGTATCTGTACTTTACTGGAGTAGTTTTATTTTGAGTAACTTTTACTTTTACTTCACTACATTCCAAAGCATAAGATCGTACTTTTTACTTCACTACATTTCATAAAACTTATCATTACTCCTTATAATATATCACGTGCTCCGAGACGCAGAAGCTTCAGATTCAGAAAATTAATGAACGAACTGATTCTTTTCAATGAACCCGTTTAATCTGTTCGCAAATCGCACCAAACAATTCATTCACGAATTGGAATGAACCAATTGCAGCTGTTCTCGAGTCGACAGTTTAACGTTAGCAGTTTTACTAAAATGCTATGCATTTAGCCCTATGTGACGTCTATTTTTATATTGTTTGTCAACACACATAGCCTAAGTTACTATGTATTTGGATCAACTAGCAGAGTAGACAAATATAATTGTTTATTCATAACCCTGCTGAAAATAAGTCGATAATGTTAGCTGATGCTAACTGTCTAGCTAATGAGCTTGCTGGTGCTAAATTGAGGTAATTTTTAAAAATAAAGTCCAAATATATTTGTTCAACCACCTAGATAGATTACATCTGAGGGAAAAATAAATTGTGATGTTCAGAACATGGTAACTACAGTAATTATCAAAGTGGGAAGTGATGCCCTCTGGGGGCATTTGGCCAGGGGTGTTTTTACACCACAGACAAGGTTTGAGAAGAAAAAAATCATTATGAAAATCTAATTATATTTTCCTTATTATATTCATTATTTCCTTATTGGTTATTTTGGGAAAATCCCAGGTATTTTGAGCAGTAGGATTATAAAAAATAAATGCTAATATAAAATTAAATGATATAAGTAGCCTATATAAAACTGCAAAATAAACATTAATCTATCTGTACTTTTTACTTAAGTACATAAAAAATCAAGTACTCGAGTAAATCGAGCAAATCACTCGAGTAAAATTGAAAACGGAGTACTTTTACTGAAGTAATATTTTATTATATGGATCTGTACTTTTACTCAAGTACTTGATTTGTGTACTTCATCCACCACTGGCCTTTTTAGCCTGTTTTATTGATCAGGATAGTACAGTGTAATTGGGGAGAAGGAACGGGAATGAGATAAAAACATGTCATAGCAGACATTTTTTTCACTACTGCACACTCTCTGAAATGCATAATAGTTCTGAAACTATTAATGAACTATTTAAAACTAATAACATTCAAATAAAACTAAAAATGAAGTATCCTCTCAGTTTATACCATGTTTTTTCTGACTTGGAACACAAAAGAGGGTTTCTGGATGTTCTGTGAATGGGGATGGTGCTGTCAAGCCTTTAAAAATCACACAAATAAAAGTAGTCCATTAGACTTGAATAATGATTTTGAATGCTCAATATTGTTACCTTATTGGTTATTGGCTGATATTATGATTTAGTTTTCGATTTATCAGCATTAGGTAATTAGTCGATTTTGCGTAATTGTGTACCCTAAAAAAAACCCCACAATTAACTACAAAGAAACTGATATAGTATTTTCTTGAAAATCATGCTCCAGTACTCCAATAAACTTTGAAAGATTATTTTGTACAGTGCTCATTAGGCTACCCAATTTTTTTATTTTAATTGCTCACTTAAAATCTTTAAAAACATGAGTAATTTACTAACACTCTGAAATGTAGTCTTTAGCCAATCACAATATGAAGATTCATTTTTATACTGTACATTAACGTTGTGATGCCTGTCACTTTTAGCATGTTAAATGATTGATTTTAGGTAGTGTTTTATTTATTTTTTTATTTAGACAAAATGGTATGTAATTTAAATAAGTAATTTAACAGTTATCAGCAGTTGTATGGACTACTTTTATTAGTATTATTTTTCCCCCCTATTTTTGGAGCTCAAAATATCATGTCCTGTACCTTTTCTGTGTTTCCACACAGTGGAAAAGAGCTGTGCGAACATTTACACTAACCTTATGTATTCCACGGAAGACAGAAAATCAATGCTTTGAAACAACATGAATGTGAGTAAATGATAGTGAATTGTAATTTTTGGGTGAACTTTGTCTTTCAGAACATGATATTCACTTTTTGTATATTCATCTGAGATGAATCTGCAAATGTTTTCAGTAATGTTGTCATGTGGCAAACGTGTGCCCATATCTAAATACAGGACTTCATAAGAGTTTTGAAATCAATTATGACAGAATGTCAAAATAAGGCATTGCTGTCAGGAAGTGATGCTCTCAACATGATATCTTCTTTTTGGTGGGAAATGTCTCTGTATGCCAAAGGAAGAATGACACACATTTTGTCTCCCTTTTGCCATCTTTCGTTCCCTCTGCATTCGGCCAGTCTCTTACACACACACACACACACACACACACACACAAACAGTCTTTCAGGCCATATCAGAGAGTGCCAAGTCCAGAATAGGGCCTCTATGCCCCTCTTCCTCCAGTGGGCACCCCTCTGGATTGTGTGACCCCAGTGCCATTGTTCTGTCTGTTGGCTGACACAAGCAATAATCTTGAAATCTGGCCTCCCTCCAACCTCATTACAGCTCCTGCCACCATTGATCCTGCCCCTAGAGGCTTTCTCTATGGTGAAATTTCCTTCTCGCTCTCTCTTTTAACTCGCTCTCTTTCTCTCTCTCACTGTGCTTCCCCATCAGCTTCCTTTATCACTTGCTATTACTGTTTTTTTTTTCTTTTTTCCTTTTTGTTGTCATCTCTCTCTTTCTCCTGTTGTTTCTCCTTCCTTTTTCTTTCAGAGAGAGGTGACTCAGTCGGCACACCTGTTCTCTTTCCCTCTTCCCTTTGGTTATGCTCATGGTGGCCATAGGCTGTGACCTTCAAAGCAGACATGTGAGTAGGCTGATGTAGGGCTGGATGTTATAATGAATACTAGGGGTGCGCCAATCCGATATTCATGATTGGTATCGCTCCGATACTGCCATTTTCTGCAGGGTCGGGTATCGGTCAGACGACACCGATCCAAATCCGATATTCTGCGTATACTATTCTGGGTTATTGTTGAGCCCCACGAAAGTCACAAAAACATTATAAAGCACCATAAAGTTTTCGTGTACTATATTTCAACTGTTCTGAAGCCATTCCACATAGTTTAATGTGAGGTTCAGATGAATATTTAAAGGGGTCATATGATGCGATTTCAAGTTTTCCTTTCTCTTTGGAGTGTCACAAGCTCTTGTGCATAAAGAAGATCTGTAAAGTTGCAAAGACTAAAGTCTCAAATCCAAAGAGATATTCTTTATAAAAGTTAAGATTTAACCACGCCTACCTAAAATGGCTCGTTCTAACACGCCCCCACATATCTACGTCACTGGAAATATTAGCATAATGCCGCCCAAATGTGCACGCAAAGAAAGAAGGTGTGGTTTCAGGAACAGCAGTAGTGTTGATGCAGCCATGTCAGGGAGACGCTGTGTATTTCAGTGCAAAAGCACTTTATTTGGCCTTCCGGAAGTAGATGCAATTAGGAATCATTGGTTAAGATTTATTTACAACAGAACAGCACAACCCAGATGTTTGAATATGTGCAACAGTTTTTTGAACCTAGAGGAGTACAAGGCTGGCTGTGCACAAAGGCAATTTCTAAAAAAAATAAAAATACAAAAAAGGGTCAATTCCGACTTTACTATGACAATCTGGCGCTTCTGAATCAGCGACTGTAAGTATGTTTTGTTATTAGTTTAAGTATTGGAGTTTTGCGCAGCGCAGAGTAACGCGTCGTGTGTGTGTGAGAGGAACAGGTTCACATCACAGGACAGTGAACTGCCTGTCAGAAATCATAGCACGTCAGCTGTCTTAACCGCGGCTTGTTTACTGCATCATCACTGTATCTGTCACGCGACTCTGTTGCCCTTTCGGGCTCGACCTGATGGTAAAACTAACGACATTAACTGTCTTGATATTTACTTTGAAAGCTGACGCTCACGATTATGGTAAGGGGCGTTACATTTCCGATGCGTGCTTGTGGTGTTCGGCCAATCCCAATGCACTGACTGGATCAGCTGGCCAATCAGAGCAGACTGCGCTTGTCATAGGAGGGGGATTTGTTGAAAACAACGTGTTTGAGAGAGGCGGGGCATAGAGGACCTACAATAATGTACAGTATTTGAAAAAGAATGTGTTTTTTAATGTTAAAGCATGTCAACATATTCTGTTACACCAAATGCACAAAATAATGATCTTTAAAAAGAATCATATGACCCCTTTAAGTCGTTAATTTCAAGTTCATGTAAACTCTTCTCTCCGCTGCGACTGTCAGTCATCCTCCATTCAGCATTCAAACTAGGGTTGTCGCGATAACCGCAATACCGCGCTATTGACGAGCAAACTGCAGAGGAATGCAAGAACTTGCAGAAACCACGATTTTTGCGTATTTTCTTTTTTCATAGGGTTATGCCCTTCTCGTTTTACACGTCATGCATGTGTACTGAATATTAAATAAGTTAGTAATGATAACATAATGTGTACCATGCTGATTTGTACTGGGGCTCCGTAGATTTGCACTTAACAAGCCTAAACAGACAACGAATGAGAGAGAGATCAACTGAGCATGTGCGATTACTTGCGAGTCATATATATTTGTGAAAATAGGTAGTCATGTCCAAGGAAAGCCAAATCTCTGTCTTGGCATCGACGCATTGGTCAACTGAGCCTTCTAACGTGGCGCTCAAAGTTAAAATTATTTCAACAGCGTTTTTCGTTTTGTCTCTCTTTGAATGAATCAGCGTTTTTGAACTTGTAGTTGTAGTTTAAAGACTCGCTCAAAGACAGTCTCTTTCCACCACCTTGTGGCGCAACAGTGTAACTGCACTGACTGACAGCCCGTCTAGAACGCGCGCAGGTTAAAAATATCAATAGAAAGTCTCTTATCCAGTCGGATTCGAGGATCAGAATGAACTTCTGAGATTTAGTGTTCCTATTATTATACTTGATCTGTAGATAAAGATCAATGGTTTTGCATAAAAGGACTTTATCTTGCTGGAGTTTAGTGCTGTTTCTAAAGCATGTTACTTTCTACTGGGTGTCTGTTAGATCACAGCACTGGAGTAGAGAGCACCATGAAGAGTCGGTTGCCCTCAGAGATACGTTCAACACAGCCGCGCTGCATTTTGACTTTGGAACGTGCAGCTCACAATTATTCAATTAAATCATAGCCTTAATCATCACTTTAAGCCATATCGCAATTCTTGTCTTTCCGTCCCCAAATGTAAGACCTCTTGAAGTTATAATTAACTTTTCTTGTACTATTTAAGGTATTTAAGACTTTTTATGGTCTTAAATTTGATACAATTAAATTGAAGCTTATTTACCCAGGGGAACCCTGTATTTAAGATAGTCCATTGGACAGGGTGGTGATGTATTTTGGTAGCCTGACTGGAATACACAATATGTAGATTTTAGCAGTATTAATGGAAAAGAAAAAGATAAAAAAATAAGAAGGGACAATATCAAGGTCAAATAGCAGATCTGGTGAGAGGGAGAGGGTGACATGAAAAGCAAGGACACTCCGTAAAACCGAGAAATGGCTAAAACGGGAAGAGTAATAGGTATCAGGAGACTGATCTGGAGCTTGTTCCTGTGTCTGGCTGACTGTTTGTTGGTGTCTGCATAGCTGAAGCGTGACTAGACTGCGGTTAATGAAATTAGTGTAGAGGGAGGCAGTGCACCGATGAGGGAATACTATGAGAAGATCACGTACAGAAATGTGTGTCAGACACTGACGGTGTACTCACATGGTTGCCTTGAACCAAACCCGAGCGCGATTGTTCCCCCTGCCCACTCCCCCACTGGCCTGCACTCATATTGCACTTTAATGCTCCGGGCCAGAGCACGCTTACGTCATTCACGATGCAACTTTTTGTTTTGAAAAAAAATGGGAAGAAAAGCCCTTTTGCTAATAGACTGCCTAATAGATTTATCATTTATGCCGTGCAGTGATTTTCACTTGATTGCGCTGCACGTATCAGATGATTATTATGCAGGCAGCTGACGTTGACGGAGGAATTTGCAACGGTTCATCAATAAGATGAGAACCAGACCCGTTATAATCCTAAATATACTTGATTTAATTCAATTAATTGATAAGTGTACTGTAGTAGTAGTAATAGAAGATGTATGTGGTCGTAATGATGACAGTAGCGCACACAAAATAGTAACTGTTTCTGTGCTCCGGTGCGGTTAGCGATCAGACTACATGCGTACCGCGCCTGAGCCCAACTGAACCGTACTCTGGCCCACCTCTTCCAAGCGAGCCAGGGACGGCCAAACGAGCTCGGGCATGGTTCAGATCGCCTAGTTTGAGTACACACTGAGTTTGAACATCACTGTCTCTAGAGGAAAAGAGATGTGAAATGGAAGGAGCACAATGCAATGAAAGCCACTCACTGCAATGTGAAATGCAAGATTACAGATTCAACAAAAAGATTTTGATTCTGTTCATTTGTGTTTACTGTGCACTATTAATAATACACAGATACAGAAAATTGCCCATTCCCCCCCCCCCCCCCCCCCCCCCCCCCCCCATCATGCCAGTTTTATTGTTTTGTTTTGTATTACACAAGCAGCTTTACAGCCAAAAACTGATGCCAAAAACAGCTTTCCTATAATGTCCTCTTATATTTAGATATAGCCTAGGCCTCTGTATTTGCTCAGAAATGGCTTAAAGGGGTCATATGATGTTGTTAAAAAGAACGTTATTTTGTGTATTTGGTGTAATGAAATGTTTGTGGTTTAAGGTTAAAAAAAACATTATTTTTCACATACTGTACATTATTGTTTCTCCTCTATGCCCCGCCTTTCTGAAACGTGTCGATTTTTGCAAAGCTCATCAGTATGAAAAGCGAGGTGTGCTCTGATTGGCCAGCTATCCAGTGTGTTGTGATTGGCCGAATACCTCAAGCGTGCGATGGTAATGTTACGCCCCTTACCATATTGTGATGCCGTGTCCCGGAGCGACGAGACAAAAACATTAAAACCCATTATAAATGAGGCATTTGTTGCATCCAGTGGGGACATAATTCCGGATTATAATGACTTATACTGTCTTTTTTTAGGCCTGGGCGATAAAGCAGCATCGATATTTATCAATGGTACACCTTCTTCGATAACAATATAAAAAAATGTTCGATATAGGCAGGTGCTATGAGTGACACAGACAGCACACACAAACATGAACACATGCTGAAATGAGTGCTGTGCCTGCCTGTGATGACGAGATTGTGAATAAAGAATGAATCTTAGTTGAATCTAAAATGAACATTTGCATTGGAATGTTAGGAGTGCGTCAGGGAGCGTCATCAGTGGCGTGCGAGGTGCAGTGATGATGATGTAAGTGATGTTGTTGCATTTTAATGTTTTGTTAGTCTAACCCACGAGATGTGCCGCTGCTGCATTATTCATTCAAAATATTAGAGAAATATAGAAGCTCAATGCGGAGAAGATCTTGATTAGGTTAAAACCGAAACCAAGCCATTCACACAGAACGCATATTCAGAGCATTTGTTTTAGACGGACAAATATGACTGCTGCACTCGCGTCACACAAGAGATGTATAGAAAGCCATGCAAAGTTAAAAAAAGTTTAAACTTTTAGAAAATGCGTCACAAATTTGTGGAGGTTTATTCCTTTTCACTGCGTCTCGTATGTTTTTTTTAATGCAATCTGTGTGAATGGCGCTTCGGCTCTTTGGATCAAGCAATGCATAAATACATGATGCTGTTTTGTTCATAATTGTTTATGCAATTTACAATTTTTTATTTATTTTTATGAGTTAATTTAGACGTAATGCACTTTTTTTATATAGAGTTACTTCCTTGCGTTGACAATTTAAATGTGCTGCATTATTTTGCTCATTGCGCCCTCCTGTGGTCTCGAGACAAGACAAAACTTTCTTTAAGACCTATTTAATCTGCATATAAAACATTAGAAATTAGATATTTGTTTAATTTTTATTTTGTTTGATTGTTAAAATAAAAAAATATTTGTTGTTTGTCTCAATAAATTAATTTAAAAAATACAGTGGTTAAATAAAAAAAAATTTCTATTGCTCTTGGTTTTAAAAAAGGTTATAAAAAAATTTCAATAATTATCGATACCGAACGATAGGAAACATTATATCGTTGATAAATTTTTTAGCTATCTTGCCCAGCCCTAGTCTTTTTACGCGTTGCGTTGCATCGTGCCGCGATGTTCTTTGTGTGAACATTTGGGCGGTGTTATGCAAATCTTCCCACATCGTGACATAGACATGTGGGGGCGTGTTTGAACAAGGCATTTTAGGAGGGTGTGGACCAGTCTTAACTTTTATAAAGAAACTTTTTTTAAAGAATATCTCTTTGGGTTTGAGACTTTAGTCTTTGCAACTTTAGGGATCTTATCTATTCACGAACAGATTGTAACCCTCCAAAGAGAAAGGAAAACTTGAAATCGCATCATATGACCCCTTTAAATGGGTTCAGAGGTACCAGTTATTTGGACCAAAGAGCCGAAAGCAATTTAAGTAATGTAAAATCTATTTTAAAATTATCACTGTTTTCCACTTTGTTCTAGACTTAATGAACATGTGTGAATGAATATTTAATAATTTTAATTTATGCAATACAACAATACACTAAGAAATAGCAAGGTTTGTTTTCTACTAAAACATGTTAAATTGAATTGCACGCCAGACTTTAGTCAACATTTTTGAGTGATGACAAATTGTTGAATTTGAGTTTTGAATCGATTGCATTAGACATTTTGAAGTAATCCATGGAAAGCAATCGAACTTCATTGGATTTGTTGCTAAAATTTAAAGGGGTCATATGATGCGATTTCAAATTTTCCTTTCTCTTTGGAGTGTTACAAGCACTTGGTGCATAAAGAAGATCTGTAAAGTTGCAAAGACTAAAGTCTCAAACCCAAAGAGATATTCTTTATAAAAGTTCAGAGTCAACCACACCTACCTAAAACGGCTCGTTCTAACACACCCCCACATGTCTACGTCACGATGTGGGAAGATTTGCATAACACCGCCCAAATGTTCATGCTAGGGATGTCAACGATTAATCGATGATCGATTAATTGTCGATAAGAGATGCAATCGATTAAAACTATTGATGGTCGATTAAGCCGTTTAATTTTGGGCTGCGTAAAAACACGTGCGAGCGGCTGTGAGTGACGGTGACGGTATATAAATGCATCATCATTCATTCATAATGTACAAATTAAGCTTTTAATGTGATTTAAACTTTAAAAGTACGTTCAAATGGAAACACAGTTATTCAACATGGAAAGCACTATAAATGTAGTAACTAAGTAATTTCCCCAGACGTACTTTGCAGGGCTGTGGGACACAGGACAGATAGGCTATTCATTCCTACAACTTGTTAATTCGTTCCTACGACTTATTAATTTGTGGCCACTGTCCATGTTTCATTAATTTTGTTCCTTAACCCATGATTTAACTAAAATGAGGGAACAAATTAATAAATCGAACAAATTCTTAATTCATGGCCATGAAATCTTTAATTTCGCTTAATGCGAAAACAGTGATAAAAAGTGAATGACAATAAAATAAACCTGCGAAATTAGAGGGTTAGATGGTGAGGATTTAGGAAAAGAAACCATGCCTAAATATTATTGAATTTGTGGAAATTCGTGACCAACCGGCAAACCAGAACAAAGCCGTGTAAATGTAGGCTATATGGGCTCGAACGGCATCCAAAAGCATGGTCGCGACGTAAGATTTTTCTTCAGCTAACCAATTATTCTTCTAAAAAAACAAAGCTTTTATACCACACTTGTCATAATCAGAGCTTATAATTTGTAAATAAATAATTACTGGATTCAAAACGGCAATTAAAAGGCGCTGTGACCGACACTGACTATACGTTTTTCCTGAGCATTCAGTGTCACTAAACGGTGATGCCACAACTAAGAGCATCGTTCACAAGTTTCTGCATGGACCGAACTAGCCTAGGCACAGGTTTTCAAGCCCTGGGACAAAATAGGCTGCTTTAAAGAAAATGTATAGCCTATGTAAGCAATAGGCCTAAATAAAAATAACAATTTGTTTTCATAAAAAAAAGTGAAATATATCTGGCTTAAATAATTAAGCTAACCGATTTAAAACAGAAGTGTGGCGCGACGCTCCATAAACAAGTTCACGGAAAGAAAAGGATGACAACGCGCATTCTGTTTGTTTGCTTTATTTTACAAAAGCACAAATCTTCCGTTTTTATTGTGTGTGTGCAAAAATAAAAGCAAACACTTTCGCGGATTAAACCTTATAGTTTTTTAATGTTTCAGCTGTTCGATCGCGCCGGCACCTCACTCGCACACACCCCACATATTCTCGCAATTCAAACTTACATCGCAGTCTGTTCATTATCAAAATAAAATAGTCAACCAAACATATAAAAGGTTACACTGGTCAGTTTAAATAGACCGTAGTATACTGGTCCACTCTGCTGTTATGCCAAGGACGTTTTTGCTCATGTGAAGAGGATGATCTTTTCCTGTTCTGTCTATATGCGAATGCGTGTAAAGTACAAGCCTAGTTTACATTATAAATAATAGTTTAACATTCAAATACATTACGAATATGGAAACATTTGGATGTGTGCCGAATGAGACGTGAGTAATAACCTCCAAATACATCTAGTCAAACCCGCGATAGCTTTAATCGATTGCATCTCTTATCGACAATTAATCGATCATCGATTAATCGTTGACATCCCTAATTCAAATACATTACGATTATGGAAACATTTGAATTTGTGCCGAATGAGACGCGAGTAATAACCTCCAAATACATCGTCAAACCCGCGCTCGTTCCGTCCTCGTACACGCATGCATGCATGCATGCATGCATGCACTGTCACGATTTAATGCACTGTAAATGCCAGATTTTTTAAAACAAATAAGCTTACCGCAACGCAATTTTAAATCTGACATTTTTCGGAACAGGATCCAGCAGGATCAAATTAAGTACTGGTCATAATACTCGCATAATAATGTTTCATGTGAGCAACCGTGTGTTTTGCTGCAGCAGCGACGATGGAAGCGGTTCACTGACTGTGCAGCACAGTCACACGCGCCACAGTTACGTTTGGGATCATCCAATCACAACGCACTGGATAGCTGGCCAATCAGAGCACACCTCGCTTTTCAGACCGATGAGCTTAGTAAAAATCGACGCGCTTCAGAAAGGCAGGGCATAGAGGAGAAACAATAATGTACAGTATGTGGAAAATTATGTTTTTTAACCTTAAACCGCATAAACACATTTCATCACACCAAATACACAAAATAATGTTATTTTTAGCAACATCATATGTCCCCTTTAAATGCTATTAAAAAACAATAAAAACCTCCGTTTTAATGCTTTCGAATTTGACACTTTTTTTTTTGAAAATGCAATGGCTAAATAAAAAGTGCATTACAATCCTTGTTCACGATGTTGCTTAATTGTATTTGATCAGCAAGATCAGTGCAAGATATACTTTTTCATAGCTACTGTAATTTTACAGATAATTACAGAGTAGTAAATGTAGTTTACCAATCTAGCTTTCTTAACACTGATTAAATGTGTGGAAATGTTTGCATTGACTGACTTCTTACACCATTGAATTCACAATATCCTCTTTTTTCCTTTTTTCATCACAATAATTTTTGATCGTTTGTTGATTGTTGATCATATTTTTCTCATACGAGAAAAATATGCTTTTTCTCGTCGTACTTTGTCATAGACCGATTGATCTTCAAGTGGAACACACCGCTTTACTCTCGCGTGTCACGTGACCGAGTGTAATCGCAGCCTCTGCAATTGAAAAATATATATTTTTTCATATTCCGATATTATCGCAAATGCTACATTGTCACATGATATAAATTAATAATAATAATAAGGGGGGTTTTTTTTTTTTGGAGTAACTTTTGCACATCCTGTCATGCCGGGCTGCATAGACGCATTTTGCAGCATTAAGGTTAACGATTAATCGATTAATTGATTGTTAATTTAAACGACGCTCGATCATAGAAATGATCGAAAATTGACATCCCTACATACGAGAAAAATATGCTTTTTCTCGTCGTACTTTGTCATAGACCGATTGATCTTCAAGTGGAACACACCGCTTTACTCTCGCGTGTCACGTGACCGAGTGTAATCGCAGCCTCTGCAATTGAAAAATATATATTTTTTCATATTCCGATATTATCGCAAATGCTACATTGTCACATGATATAAATTAATAATAATAATAAAAATGTTGGTTAAACCACGAAACATTTTTTTCTGTATTTGTGATGAATTTAATGTATTTATTTGAAATAAAAATCTTTTGTAAGAATGTAAATATCTTTACTGTATTTGATGCATTTTTGCTAAATAAACATTAATTTCTAAAAAAAGTTTTAAATTTGCCGACCCCAAAAATTTGTGGTACTGTAAGTGGTTTAAAAAAAAACTGTTTGTTGACAAAGGTGTCTGCCATGTTACCTTTTCATTTTTTGTAAAAAAGTAAAGTACTTTAGCTATGTTTTCTTATTAGTACTGTAGAAACTATATAATATATGTACAAAATATTTATTTATTTCTTTATGTAAAAAGACAGTATAAGTCATTATAATCCATAATTATGTCCCCACTGGATGCAACAAATGCCTCGTTTATAATGGGTTTTAATGTTTTTGTCTCGTCGCTCCGGCCGGGACAGGGCATCACAATATGGTAAGGGACGTAACATTTCCGTCACACGCTTGAGGTATTCGGCCAATCACAACGCACTGGATAGCTGGCCAATCAGAGCACACCTCGCTTATGTACAAATATGTACAAAATATTTATTTATTTCTTTATTTTTTTCAATTATGTCCCATGATGTGGTGATTGCCATTGTCATGCCCTTCGTCTCACCTCCAGTTCCTGCTGTCATATTTGCCGGGCCAGCTGTCTCTGCTCTGGTTCAGGCTGGGTCTTGACCCTAGCCGCTCTGCCCCTGCCAAGAGATGTGAAACATTTCCGGCTTATACATTTCCTCTGCACTGCATTAGCTTTCAGTTTTCTGCCTACGCAAACAAGGATGGTGATTGAAGGTTTTACTTTAATTATTGGACCTAATTTACGCCCCTGCAGCACCTCATGGCTTATTTACAAATCGTCTCACCAAGATTAGACTGTAAAACGGGGAAGCCCTTAAGACTTGCATACAGATTCAGAGGACACCTGTTGAAGATGCCGGTGAAATTTATATGAGCCTTTTTAATGTTTGCTGCTATTGTTGTCATAGTGTCCATTATCCATATCCTAAATAGCAACAGTGTGTATAATTTGGTCCCGTTTCATTCCCACAGTTGGCTTACATTAGCACTATTGGAGCTAGCATGTGCTGCTGTTTAGTGGCCAGTCATGACTCGTATAACCAGCACCTCTAGAGCACTAGCAGGATTAGCACCAGTATCACGCCAGATGAAGTTCAGGCTCCAGCTGGGTTACCTATATAAGCCTGTGCTATTGGAAAGTTCCTCCTGAGCCCCAGGGAATCCAATAAGCCTCTCATCTTGTGCCGTCATTTGGGTGGCCCATTGCATAACTTGCCTGGGATGGCCGGACATGTGATGTGTGGTGGCTTGTTGATCAAAACATTGAGGGGGAGGTTAAGGGAACTATTTTTAGCTTGAGAAATGATAGAAAAGCTATTCCAGGAAAGTCGGCGAGGGGGTGGACGAAGGGGTCCTGCAACATAACAAGTGGGCTGTTTTCATACTGGGTTCCTCTTAAAGCTTCTCGTGACAGTTTTTTCTTGTTGTGTTTTTAATTAAGCAGCCACCCTGCCAGTGCTTTCCTGTTTTAGCATGGAGCTTGCTTTTGGTAATGTTTAGTCCCACTGGGGATTTATGTTTGTTAGCACAATTGTTATTTTAGTAATATTTATATGCTATTATTGTATTTATTCATTTTGAATTGGCTTTTTTATATTTTCAGTTTTAATTTTAATTTTAATTTGTTTTAATTTCGTTATGTGTTTTTTGTGCTTTTTTTTCTATTTAGCTTTATTTGTGTTTCAGTTTTAGTCACTTTAATACTTCAACTTATTTTATTTGTTAATTGCAAAGGCATTTCTAAATATATCTACAAATTTTTATCTAATATTTAGATTTTATTTCAGCTTTATTTTAATTTGGGGGAAAAATAGATTTTTAATAGTTTTAGTTGTAGCTTTAGTAAAATAACATGGGTTATGCTGCCAAGTCCTAGCACTGCACTGGGATTTAAATGCTCCGTGTGTCAAAGGTTCTTCAGAGCCTAAGATTGATGGGAGTTGTGCTGGAACTTGTGGATATCGATGTAAGCAGATGTGTTTCCGTTTAATCTAATTTCCAGTGTGTTGTCACTCAATTCTTGGAGCGTACAAACTTACTGGCAAAAAGCCTTTGAAAGCTTCTTAACAAATTTCCGTCTTCAGATTCGGCAATCAAGATGCAGGACAGTTGTTTCGTAACTAACTAGGGTACACGTGCCAGAGTCCTCTGGTAGCAATATGTCAGTAATAAATGCTTCATACATTGGCTACAGTAGTGTCAATGGACCTTTTTTTTGTTGGAAATGTTGACCTAAAAATCTGTTAAAGCACCTTAAAAGTGATTTGGACATTTGTTGTGAACTAGTTGCACTGTTTTTAAGAGTGACATGCAAGGATGGCTTCATAGAAGTACATAGAAGTTTTCTTGCCAATGTTTTACAGTGCTGATTTACAGATTCTTTAGTGCATCCAGTATTTTATTATTATTATTATTTTTAACTCCTTCACAATGATTTCCATCCAAAACAAAACAAAAAAAACCCAGACGTAATAGTATGAATTCTTGCCCTAGTCCTCTAATTTTCAATTTGACCAAAATGTGCATCTTCTCACATTCTCATAGACTTGGGCCTCCCTCCTCACTTAACTCTGTAACATCAACCTCCAAATGTGAGAGAGCATTGAGATCAGAGCCTCTGGTCACCCGTTAGCCTCCTGACTCATAGCCCACGTGTATCCGTGCCATTCGGAATTCCTCTTTTCACGTTTTCCTCTCTGCCGCTGTATGTCATGTATCTCCTCAGCTCTCCATCCTTTCCGCCCCACTGCCCACTGTACTACGCCTACAGAGAGCACCCTCCGTCTCAGCAGGGAAATCCCTCCTGTTTGAACCAGACTCTTTCAGCCCTAAAGAGCAAACGTTTTTTTTTTGTTGTTTTTTTAACTCGTGTTTATTATCCCTTAAGTACTCGCTTAATTGAAAACCCTTGGCCTTGATCACTCCCCCCTCAGCTGCTGCCCTCAGTACGTCATTACGCATATTGTGAATCATGGCTCTTAGATTAATGATTTATGTCTGTGATTTTTCGCTCGTTCTCTTCCTATCTGTGTTATTTTTATTCATCGTCATGGTTGGAGAGATGACAGAACAGAGTGAATGTGATCAAGAACATACCTGTTGACTCCCATCGCAGAACAACAAGGGATGCACAAAAGCATGAGGATGAATGTTTAATACTGACCATCCCATAAATATAAGTATCTTAGCTAAAGTAGATATTCTATGCAAGAAAAACTTCAATATCTTTTTCTGCTGGGTTTCATGTCATATTAGCTTATCTGGTAACAAGAAGGCAGACATCACCGCAAAGGAGGCTCTCAACTTAAATATTTCAGTGTGTCAAATTCTACCCTCTGATATTAGACTATTTATAAAATCTTATATTAATAACATGTGACAGATGGAATGGGATGAATGCCACTGAAATAAGATAAATGAAATAAATCCTAGTATAAGAAGGTTTTTTATTAATTTCAAATCTAGGTATGATTAAATTGTTTATACTAGGTTAGGGCTGGGTTTTGACACAAATTTCACGATTCGATTCTCATTCACAAGCTTTCGATTCGATTCAATATCGATTATTTTGGATATATATCAGGTACAGTACTTGCCAAATTTTCTTAAGGAAAAAAGATCTCTCAACTACTGCTGTAAAATATACATGAGTCATTTGGTACTGCATCACTATAATATTGAAGGTTAAAATTGACTGATTTGTAAGCTATAGCATACAACTGTTAAAATTACACAATGAAGTTTTTAAAATAATAAAGTTACAATTACATAATAATAGGGATGCTCCGATCGATCGGTATAGGCCGATAATCACATTTTATGACTCGATTGGTACTCACTAACTTGGCCGATCTCACGAACCGATCGCAATTTGATGATGTCAATGCGTGACGACGTACATGATGCGTGGTTACATAAATGATTTGGCGCCACAGTCATGTCATCGCCGGTGTGGAAATGCTATGACGTTTCGAGAAGCAATTAAAAATTTGCTATTTGTCATGTATGTTTTGCATGATGATATGATGAATAGATGGTTCATTTTTAACAACAGATTCAGTGACGTTAGAGCTGATCTGCACCTCACTGCACATGTCTGCGGCGCGTTACAGCTCCACGGGCACCGGAGCTGATTGCCGACGCTCTAGTCAGTGCTTGTGTTTAATACCAGCCAGCTGCAGCATGTTTCTGAAGCGGCTCTCCGCGCTGCTTGACTAAAAATAGTCTTTAGTGAGTTGTCACAGCGTGGAGGATGGAACAAAACCTCGTCGGAGTCGTAAGGGATAATGGTAACATAATACGCTGATCGTGGGCTGCTTTTAAATGAACATTTATTTATAAAACAAAATATCATCTTTGGCCATATTAGCCTAGGCCTACTCAATAACATTAACACAGGCTTTACTCCTTTCAAACTTTATCTGGAATGTCACTGTTTCTGTCACTGCAACTTCTGAATCAGGTGAACGAAAAACACACACACACACACACAAAATCGTCTGTCTCCATGAAAAAAATGTATATAAAAAAAAAAATGTAGTAATATTTGCATTTATGATTTATTTTATCCACCCGCAAATAATCAGAATGCATTTTTTATTACCCGACCCGCGGATTATCCACAGCGCCCCTGGATATAGGAAAAGCTAAATATGTTTGCTGCGTAAATCAGACGGACTTACTGAAAATGAAAATTCATTCACTGCCAGCAGGAGGTGCTTTAAAGCGGGAGAAACAGAGTTTTCCCCAGTAATGGCTATACACAAAGCAGAGCTGAGCTCACAAACGCTGCTTTATGAGGCATATAATATGCAAGATAAAATGAAAATGACATCGAACATTTTTCGAAAGATAGTCTTCCTTCAGAAATACAGTGATATAAAAACAACCGCGCCTCGTTTTGATTTTTAAACGTGCAGCACTTGCTCATGTTTATTCAACGAAGCCTTTTGGAAAATCAGTCCGTTTTGATATTGTGGCGAGCGCCACAAATAAATAACTGCCAGCAGGAGGTGCTTTAAAGCGGGAGAGACAGAGGGTTCCCCAGTAAATGGCTGTACACAAAGCAGCACTGAGCTGCTGCTTGCTGCTTTATCATGCATATAACATGCAAGATTAAATGACATCGAAAATTTTCGAAAGATAGTCTTCCTTCAGAAATACAGTGATATAAAAACAACCGTCCCTTGTTTTGATTTTGAAACGTGCAGTACGTGCTCCTGTTTATTCAATGAAGCCTTTTGGAAAATCTGACAGTTTTGATATTGTGGCCAGCGTCACATATAAATAAATGTATGGGAAACACATCCCACAGCACAACCACCTGAGCCCAACTTCAGACTACCCATCACCTTAACTTTAACTGCGTTTGTAGCCGGCGCCATAGCCAGACTGATAAACAAACACAGACTGGAAGTTGACTTCGGGCCAGGTGCATGCACCCTATGAAACAGTCTATATAAAGCTTGAAGCATCAGAATCGGCTTCAGTATCGGCCGATCACCATGACAAGAAATCGGTACTCAGTAGTGGTCGATCAATATATCGCCATGGCTGATATATTGGCCGATATTTGGCATTTTTCAAATATCGGCACCGGCCGATAAGTTTTTCTGTTCGCCCGATGCCTTCGAGGCGGGACTTTTATTTTGACGGCACTGAGAACAGCAGCGCCTGAGCATACAGTGCTCACATTCTCCCTCTTGTTCGCCGTCGCCGTTAACTGTTTTGTCTAATACGGATAGAAGTCTGTCTAACAATCAGAACGGTTAAACAAAGGAATTAAAATGTATAGAAATTATTATATTATTAGTAATAGAAAGGCAAACATTATAATACTGTCTCGTTTGCCGTCAGCATTCAGCAAATACGCATTTATATCATTTAAACAAATCTTTGAATGAATAATGAACATTTTAATTTCACAAACCTTGCAAACTTAGTCCAGCTGTGAGATCGTGAAGTTTGCATTTGTATTCTGCATGATTGCCTGTTCTCTGCGTGACCGTCGGTCCATGTGAATTGAATGCTGCCAGGAGGAGAGTTCAGCTTCACTGAAGACGTGCGATCGTAAACTTGTGATTTCAAATTATGCTGCGCTTTATGCGTTTGTCCACTGTCATATTCATGTAATTTTCACTGTGTGCTGTATGTAAGATGAGTGTTACCTTGGCTTTATTTGAAAAAATATGATTCCCAATGCACACAAACTTACCAGAATATTGAGTGCCCTGTTGGTTACAGTGTTTACTTCCTTTTTAATTATATTTTTATTAAAAAAAATTTTGTGAAAAATACTTTGTCATCTAAAGTATAAGTATGTTTATTTTACACATTTACTTTTTAATCCATTTTCAAATGATTTCAAATTTCTTGAATATTAATTCAAATTAAATTATATCGGCTTTATATCGGCCACCCTGCTTTCCAAGATATCGGCATCGGCTGTCAAAAAACACATATTGGTCGACCACTAGTACTAGGGCTGTGCAATATATCGAAATTATCGAAATATCGCAAATGTACATATAGCAATATGCATATCGCATATTGCTTGCAGCTTGCAATATTTGGGGCCATGAACAAAAGAAAATCACTCACTGCTCTTACCTAAATAACTTTTGTAGCTTAAATAAGAATCCGTGCATATTGAATTCAAAGCGTAGATACTAAGCGGGGTTTTATTTTTCCTTTTTATTATTCAGTTCCTAAACTCATGTTAAAATGATTACACTAATGTTAAAATGACAGTTTTATGTAATGCTCGAGTAAAACACATACCATTCACTTTCAGAAGTTGTTGTAGGGGTGCTTTCTTATTAGAATCAGAATTGGCTTTATTCACCACTTAAGTGTGTGCAAACACAAGGAATTTGTTGTGGTTTTACAGGAACTCTTGGTACATACATGCATACAAATAACCATATATATATGACACAAGATAGTTATAGAAGTTCACAGAACTAACTCGGCAACAGCGGAGTAAAACTGTTTCATCTGTGGCACTTTAAGCATTATCGTATCGAATATCGCATTATTTAATGAGTTATCACATATCAAATTTTTCTTCAATATCGCACAGCCCTAACTAGTACTCCGTATCGGCTGCAAAAATCCTGATCGGAGCATCCCTCCATAATAATATTTCTACTTCAATTAATTTTTTTTATATATAAAAATGTAAATGGTGGCTGTCATAAAAAATTGATGGATTTATTCAAACATGAATTAAACATAAGAACAGTAAAAAATTATAATGAATGTTATATGGTGCATATATTTAGCAAAATACCCCTCTGTACAGTTTATTTTTCTGGCTGACTAATGAGTTTATGGTCACCGACTATGTTTGTTTCTGAGGTAAATGTGACGTAACGTGACATTGTTTGCAAGACGTTGTTTATATTGACGTCTTTGCGTGGCTGAAACACTGATTGAGCGATTACATGAGACAGGATACAGATTGTAAAGTTGTACTCTCTTTTAACTTGCCTTTGGACGTTTAGTCATGTTTATTTTGTGCTGAAGCTGGTATTAATGTGGAAGAGATGACTAGTTCACGTGCGCCACGCGCTGCTGCGTCTGTTGAACTGAGGTGCTACAGCAATCTGTCACTCCACATTAAACCGCCAAAACGGCATTTATTGTTTAAATACTGCAATACAATGGACATGAATTGAAACCTGGGACTTTGTTTCATATTAAAAGCACCAAAGCCCAATGCTTATTGCGATTTATTGGATGGGAAGTGTCCTTCAATGTTCCGTCCATTAACTGAAAACAGACTAGACTAATCGATTCTTGGGATTTAAGAATCTATATCGTTCCGTAAAAAAAGAAATCTCTATTTTTTTACCCAGCCCTATACTAGGTGCAGCTTAGGACGCATCATACATAGTTATTTATTAAAAGGTGAACCACCACCATTATGCCTTCCTTGTCAAACTACATGACTGTTAAACATTTTTTGTTGGACTGTACATTTTGTTTAAACAAACAGACAACGATTTTATTCAGAGATATTTAACTGATTGATTTATTTTAAAAAGTATCGCCTGATTGTATTTTAGATTGCTTCTGTCTAGTATTAAACTTAAATGTCTTTTATAGCTTTTTGTTAATTGTATGAATTAATTATTCCGTTTTCACCATAAAGATAGCTGCTGACATTAAAATGTTTTATTAATAAATAAATAAATGAAGTTTTATAAATTGATTTGATTTACCATCTTTTTTGGTAATACATTTGTGTATGACATTGTGTAAAAAATGTTTTTTTATATAGTCTTGTGTACTCCCTGAGAGGAAAATAATCCACTATAATTATATATATATATATATACATACATACATACATACATACAGACATACATACATACATACAGTGGGGAATTGTGCAAGTTCTCCCACTTAAAAAGATGAGAG
>NW_015505485.1:1003340-1004755 GCF_001515645.1 Sinocyclocheilus grahami | reverse complement strand
TGTTTACCTCTCTTGTTGTTTTTTTCCTTTTTTTCCTTTTTTTTTTTTTTTTTGGCTCTCTCACACACACAGACCTTTAAAAATAGTTTCAAGCTTTTAGCCTTGACCTCTTTGTTTAGTATGCCACAGAAATGTTCAGTAGGTGAAAGCCGTGTTGTGTTAGTGCTAATGTCAAATACGTGGAACAGGTAAACCAGCTCTGTAAAGGGAAACTCCTTTTAAAGGGTGTACGTTGTTAATCTTCTTAAACAATTAGTCTGTTTAGGTGAAACGTTTCTGTTGTCAAGATATGTTTCGACTTACTGACTTCACTGATGATGATTTTACACGATGTACTCTCACCTTGCCCAGATTGTTCTGAGAAAACAAGCAGGTATAAGGGTGTTTGTTTTTTTTGTTGTTTTTTTTAGGAATCGTTCACCCATAAATGACAATGCAGTCTTTTTCATTTGAAATTTCACTTTTGGTTTTGATTGATTGCGGTTTATTTATATGGAACTTATGGATTGTGATTTTGACCACCATTTTTATTAGAATTTTCCAAATTGTTGGACAGTCGTAATAACGGTTAATAGGTTCATAACTTTGACTAATTTGATGTGAATAAGAATTTGGTGAAAGTTCATAAGGTTTATAAGTTGTGTGGATACCACGAAAGTTTTCTTTTTTTCTTCCATGCTCTAAATTAGTTGCAAACTGTATTATCTTAAGCCAGTTAAAGTGTGGTCTGTAATAGACTTAGCGCGTGTGTGTGTGTGTGTGTGTGTGTGTATGCCTGCAGGCGAATATGTTTGAGCTGCCCTTCTTTCACTCATCTGTTCCCTTGGGCTGAGTGTGCCTGTAATATCTCACATTTCTTTTTCCACTGACTGTCACCAGCCCTAATAATGACTTAATCTACCTGGAGATCTGAACTCTAGGGAACAGGATATATATTAACATTTAGATTTACAAGATTTATGTTTTTTTATTGAATAAAATTGATTTTTAATTTAGTTAGTTATACATTGCTTATTTGTAAATGTATTTAATAGTTTTCCTTTAATTTGAGTGATTTAGAATCCTCTTAATGTCAGCAGCTCTAAGCTACTGTATGCTGCAGAAAAGCTTCTAGCGGTTATAGGTCAAGTCTTTAGCTCCTCAGGGTCTGACAATTGTTAAAGATGATCTTTAATGTAATCTTATTAAAGGTGGTTTGTTTTCAGTGGGCGGAGATCTGATCTGTGTGATATAAGTAGCTGTTGCTTTTATAAAACAAAGGCTGATATTTCATAATATTTAAATGCTCCATTTTTGCATGCTTTATATTGCATTTGGCTTTATTCCTCCCTGTCTCTCCCTTTTTTCTTGTCTTAGGTTATGAAAAGACAGAAGACACATCAGAAAAGACTTCTCTAGCAGACCAAGAAGATTCC
>NW_015505485.1:1001369-1003330 GCF_001515645.1 Sinocyclocheilus grahami | reverse complement strand
ATATATATATTATTTTTTTTTTAGATCCAGTTATGAAAAGAAAATACTGTGTGAATCCACAATCTTAAAAATACTGTGATTTTAAGATTTTTAGTTATACCACTCAGCATTCCACTATAAAGCGGAATTGATGTTATCTAGTGGAGTGGGTACATTTGTTCCTGAAAAGCTTGTTTGTTTTGTTCTGTCATGTGTCTTTTTGTGTATGCTTACTTCCTGTAACGTGTCATCGGCTGCACTGCATCACTGCAGATGGTTGCACACAAAAACACACTTGTGTTTGCAAAGACGGCATCTCAGGAAATCTTTAAATTATCAGAAGATAGCGGCTCAGACTCTGACAGTTTCTTAAGGTGAAGTATTTTCTGCACCACTTGCATCAGCAACATGAAATTGCAAAAATTATTCTTCGAACACTCCCCTTGTATTCCATGGGTTGGTCAAACAGAGTCCTGTGACTCCCACCCAGATTCACACCATTGATTGAGCCAGGATGCTCAAACAAATGGAGCAATATTTTGCCTATAAATGAGCGGAGGTTAACTCCCCAAATTCATTGCTCACTGATGTTGAACATGTGCTCATGTCACACCTCCGGCTGTTAAAAACAAATGCATAAGGTGCATTCATGGTTTTGGGTTCTGCATCCACAGGCTTGTAAATTGGATTTAGGTCTAAGAACAGAGTTTTATGGTCGTATTTGATTTTAATTGGGGTCAAAAGTAAAGGGTGGTACTGACGGCACATCATTTTCTGTTAGGTGCACCAGTTTGAATGTTTAATCTTTTGCTGCTCTCATTCTCATATTGCTTCCCGCTGTTGTTTTAATAACAGTGATCCTCAGATGAGTGTAGCCAATTCACCATGTGCCATCTGCATTATTTATCAGCACAACTATTAATTATTTATTGAGCACTGTCATGAATGGGGCTGTTGTGTTTACACATGGGGAGTCATTTCACTGAGAAGAGCATTGTGTGGTTCTAGATGCAGTCAAGCTGGATCTTATTCTTAAGCTTGCATGCACAAGGGACAATGCTTGGTTTACTTTTTTATATATGTGACTCTGTGTATGTTTATATATTTATAATAGTTTAGTTTATATTATATAATATAATATAATAAAACCCACCCTCTATCACACATACAGCTAACACTTGCAGGTCTCGCTTCCTCAATGTTTCTTCATCACTTTCAGCATAGACATTTTATGTTTAACCTCTCTAGTGTCTATCTTCCTTTTTTCACTTTTTTTTTTTTTTTTGGCTCTCTCACACACACAGACCTTTAAAAATAGTTTCAAGCTTTTAGCCTTGACCTCTTTGTTTAGTATGCCACAGAAATGTTCAGTAGGTGAAAGCCGTGTTGTGTTAGTGCTAATGTCAAATACGTGGAACAGGTAAACCAGCTCTGTAAAGGGAAACTCCTTTTAAAGGGTGTACGTTGTTAATCTTCTTAAACAATTAGTCTGTTTAGGTGAAACGTTTCTGTTGTCAAGATATGTTTCGACTTACTGACTTCACTGATGATGATTTTACACGATGTACTCTCACCTTGCCCAGATTGTTCTGAGAAAACAAGCAGGTATAAGGGTGTTTGTTTTTTTTGTTGTTTTTTTTAGGAATCGTTCACCCATAAATGACAATGCAGTCTTTTTCATTTGAAATTTCACTTTTGGTTTTGATTGATTGCGGTTTATTTATATGGAACTTATGGATTGTGATTTTGACCACCATTTTTATTAGAATTTTCCAAATTGTTGGACAGTCGTAATAACGGTTAATAGGTTCATAACTTTGACTAATTTGATGTGAATAAGAATTTGGTGAAAGTTCATAAGGTTTATAAGTTGTGTGGATACCACGAAAGTTTTCTTTTTTTCTTCCATGCTCTAAATTAGTTGCAAACTGTATTATCTTAAGCCAGTTAAAGTGTGGTCTGTAATAGACTTAGCGCGTGTG
>NW_015505485.1:1000213-1000761 GCF_001515645.1 Sinocyclocheilus grahami | reverse complement strand
GAAGACACATCAGAAAAGACTTCTCTAGCAGACCAAGAAGATTCCAGACTAATCTTTATCAGTCAGCCCCAGTTTACCAAGTTCTGCAATAATCGTGTCAGGTACGTGTCCTATGCTTTGTATATTGAGTAAATATCAAACAAGGGCTGAACAGGCCTTCATGGTGACCAGAGGGATGATGAAATCCAAGATGGTGGGTGAAGCAGGTGAAATATTGATTACAAAAACGTATTTAAAACTGAGATTTATTGATTAAAAGTTTGTAAGTGTAAATACATGTATTATTTGACCTAATAATTGTTTGTGTAGTTTAATCTCATGATTAATACCTTTATTTAGCAAGAATGCAATAAATTGATGAAAAGGGACTGTAAAGACCTTTACATAATTACAAAAAAAATCTGTTTCAAATAAATGATTTTTTAAAATTATTATTCAAAGAATCCTGAAAAAATAATGTATCATGGTTTTCACAAAAATATTAAGCAGCACAACTATTTTCAACATGTTTCTTGAGCTCCAAATCAGCATATTAGAATGATTTCTGA
>NW_015505485.1:998770-999523 GCF_001515645.1 Sinocyclocheilus grahami | reverse complement strand
TGTGTTCCAGTTGCCAAAATGGCTCACAGTGTCCAAGTTACATATGGACTCATAGTGATGTATGGTAGGCAGAGAGGAGGTAGGAGCAGGCGCTGCAGTTAATATCTGATATCTGCTCAATCACACTCTGAATTACCTTTAAGGAGTAGTTTTAAAAAATTACAATTGTGTAATTATTTACTTGCCCTCAAAAGATCATCTTAAATCAGGGAAATTAACTGATTTGAACTGACAAATATTTTAGTATTGTTTGTGAATTGAATCCGATGTGATTGGTCTAAGATGCTTGATGGTTTTTCTTTCACCCTGCAGTGAGAGAGCAGTCATCCAGGTGTCATGTCACTCAGACTGCAGACCTTCAGTACTGAAACCCAAAAGCATTTGATAGTTCCATCTAGTGATCATAACAGCCACTGCAGTCTGACAAGAGCATAATTACTCAATAATAATGCCGTCCTCTGATTAATGCAGGGAGGAACAACATGCCATCTCATGTCTGGACTGTGCTTTTAGCTTTACAGTATATTGAGAGCTGCCTTTCATGCAACAGATAAATCAGTAGTTTTAAACGGTTGGCTTCTCTGTCAGATGTTTGCATTCCTGCAGTTTGAGAGGCTGGGGAGTGCTTGCTTTTGTATGTTTGTATTTTATGACATGTAAACTGCCATGAGAAGAAAACAGGCTTTAGTTTTAATGGGTTACAGTCACGTTTAGCTCATAATGGGTGTTCATTTAGAAAGATCACACGCAAGG
>NW_015505485.1:996398-997868 GCF_001515645.1 Sinocyclocheilus grahami | reverse complement strand
CCAGGAAATCTCACACTCATACACCCACAACAAATTCTGAAACATTTACAACCCTAATTTTTGTATGGACCTCACATAAAAAAGGTTTAAATCCTTAGGTTGGGGACATGCTAAATAATTAAAAGTTCTCTCCTGAACTGCTCCTTTCACTTCCATTTCTTTACATCTCTCACATGACTTTAATACTCAAGATTTAACAAAACTATACTTTCTAAAATGTCAAAATTAGTACATCACTACAATATCTTTATAGAAAAATCCTAATACTGAACATGAGTCATGTTTTTTCCTTACAAAGTTTAACCATGCTTTTATTATAGTAAAAGTACAGTAACCATGTTTTTTTTGCAAATGGATTACCATTTGCATTTATTTTTACTATAAATTCCATGGTTAAACTATGGCTAGTGTTGCAAAAACCATGGTTAATTTGTAGTTACCATGGTTTAACAATAGTAACCATTGTCTTGATGTCCTTTTATACAGTATGAGATATTACAGCGAGCTGAAGCATTGCCAGTCACGACTAACCGATTTATTAGAGATTTAATTATCGAATGGCGAATTCGGAAATCGCTTTAGTACACTCAGCAGGCAATTATACAATAATAATATTAAAATAGCGGGCAAAATCGGCTACAATGTCACCGGGAATTGTCCCGGTTCTCCTGATGGCCAGTCCGCGCCTGATTTCCACAGACACGCAGAACGTGCAGGATTCATATATTGTCTTTTTGCGGCTTAATATTCACAGACACTAGTCTGTGATTCAAGACAACACTCGTTTTGATTCAAGTGTATTGACCTACTTTTGATTTATTCATCCAAAATGTGGCATATTCAGTCCGCGTTAGGCTGTAGGACTTCCGTTTTTATGACTGGATTCTACGAACCAGTCTGTGTTTTCTGCATCGCGTAAATTATAGGACCGTATGTCTCAGAGTAGTCAGTGCAATTTGGGAAAGAAATCAATTAAGTTTTTGGAATTAAGTATTTACTCTTCCATAAAGACACACTACTGTTCAAAAGTTATGGGTCAGTATGTTTTTTTTTTCTTTTATTCAGCAAGGGCACATTAAATTGAAAGTGACAGTAAAGACATAAGTATGTGAGCATAGAGAGTAGGAATAAAGCCAACAAATGTAAAGAGCTGGCAATAGACGGACTGCAAATATTACACTGATGGCAGAAATGCGCTAATTAACATATGGATTATGTGAAAATTCAGCTTTGCCTTGGCAGGACTAAATTTAATTTTAAAACGTATTAAAATCAAAAATACAGTAAAAACAGCAGTAATTTTCTGAAATAATATTACAATTAAAAATAACTTTTTTTAATTGTAATAAAAAATTGAGAATAAAACAACTTTTAAAAGTCCCCACTGTTATTAACTCTACATTTAATTTTGAAAGGGATTTTTTTCCCCGGAACTGTTGTGGTGATATGTAAACATCAGTTGTTACTGTA
>NW_015505485.1:992917-996001 GCF_001515645.1 Sinocyclocheilus grahami | reverse complement strand
ATCTGTCCTGTGCACTCACTGAGCGCTCTCATCTCCCTATCACTACTAGACACACCCCTTACTGCTGATTGGCCGCGAGTGTGTTTTGGGACTCGGTCCGACAGGTCAGAAGCGTTTTTCAAATATTGCTTAGTGCACCTTTAATATACATAGTCCATTGTGTGGCTGATATGAACTGTAGGTCAAGTTCAAGTTGTTACCCTTGGTAGACCTTTCCTATCAGAGCTGATCGGCCAAACTGCTACCCTTAGCATTGCTGTTGTACTGTACAATCAGGACTAGCAAACCAGTCTACAAGGAAGAGGGATCACTTGAACAAAATACTAACATTTGCTTTACCTGAAAAAAACCAACATTCTGGAGTTGGGAATAGTGCGCATGCTAAGTTATATTAAATTACACCAATTTACACCTGAAGCAAACAAATATTATTAACATATCTCCTAACACAGCCCTTTTTTTAAACCAAAAAAGCATGTTTGCGCCTCACACTGTGTGCCTTAGGAAGACAAAACAGCTGTTGATGCGTGTGTAAATACGCCACCACCAACAATGCCACAACCTTCTCTCCATCAAAATAATTAACAGCACGTGGCTGAACCCTGAGGTTCATTTTGATGAGCGCTTACACTAGTCACCCCAGTGACTGCCTGATGAGCCAGCATCCTGAAGCACTCGTGTGCGATACATGTTTGTTTAAAAGCATGATGACGCTAAGTAGTGCTAAACGAGCTGAGCGTGTGGTTTAAGCAGCCAGCTGAGGTCTAGAAGCAGACCAAGATCTGGTTTCTGGGGTCGTGTAGAGGAAATTGAAGGAGAGACGCAGGTCAGCTCTCTCTGCACTGCCATGAGAAAGCACATCACGTTGAGTTTATAACATCCATCAAAATGCTCATTATTATTGTTAAATGAACTTTACATTAGCAACCACGTTCAGTAAAATGCTTATTCTGAAGAACTTCATATATTGTTTGACAATGATTCATTTGATTTTAAAATAGTAACAATAGCTCTAAAAAACTGAAAACTTGAATGGTGCTTATCGGTTCAAAACTTGTAGGTGGTACCATTGGTATGCAGTTGCTAAGGTGTTTTGAGTGGATGCTTGCATGTTACTATGAAGTTAGAATGTTCTTTGTGATTGCTAAAAAGCAAAAGCTGAAAACTAGCCAAGAGAAAGTGGAGAAAAGCGAGAACGACAGGCTCCTGACAGAACTTTCCATCTCGTACACTGCTGCTAATTGCTCTGATACGGTGTGCCGTGGTCTGATAAGGATCTCTGTGAAGACTGGATCAGTGAAACGTAGAGACCGTGAGAGGACTCGTATCGCTTTCCATGTTAGAAACGTTCACAGACTGTCTCAGTCTCTCCAACGTAGCGCATTGTAATGTACATATTGCATTTTATATTATTTGTATATATATTTTTTTTTTATGTATTCTGATTTAAATGCTTTTTGGTAGCTGTGAATATTGTATTGTATATTTATTTTATATAATATAATATTTTATTTTATATTATAGTATATTATATTATATTAGAAGTATTAATTAATAAAAATGCTGATGTTTCTTGGTGGGCTGCGAGTAATATATAATCATAATTTTCTGTTGTGTTTGTATTATATAATATTACTTTACATATGTATTCGATTTTATTATAGTTATCATTAATTAAGAATACTGTATTTTATTGTATTATATTGTGTTTTATATTTTATTAAATGAATCATTAGTGAATAGTGAAAAAAACTAATATTCTGATAGAAATTAGTGTGTTTTTTATTTTTTGGTTGGCTGTTCTTTTGGCAAGTGGGTGGATAAAGAGGCAGGTGGGACGTTTATCTCGGCCTGAAGTGGCCTCGCTGTCTTGGGCCTAATGTGAGCGTAAATCAGTCGGCAGTCTTGAGAGATGGAGGCTCTGGCAAGCTCCTACCGTAGTTCACTCAAATTCAGAGCTCTTTGCAGCCCAGTCTCTCTCTCCTCCTCAAACTTAGCTGTTCTTTGTGGTCATTAACTGCCTCTCTCCATCACTCACTGTGTGTTTGTGCATGAGTCTGAGGCTGGCACTGAGCCTGACACTGGGGCTTTGAACTGGGTGTGGCAAGGGGGAGGAAGTTTGATTTGTGCTGATGATCATGGTTATGCTTCCTGGTTATCGATATCACTTTTTATAATAGTGACCAACTAAAATTTGAAAACTGAGAAATTAATGGATGATAAACTTTGTCAGCCCAGTCTGAAGATGATGTCAGGTGGTTTTATATTTTGGTCATTCTTGGGATGTATCCACATTTCTGACTTCCTCTCCTCTTTTCTCTGCAGCACTGCAAAGTACAATGTCCTCACGTTCCTGCCTCGGTTCCTATATTCTCAGTTCAGAAGAGCAGCAAATTCCTTTTTCTTGTTCATCGCACTTCTACAGGTAAGACTTCAGTGTCCGTCTCCAACCTTCCTCCCACAGGGCAGGAATACTGATGACAAGAGATTAGGACTGTCAGCTCTCATAGATAAACATCTGTCTGCGGATTCCCTGACTCTCTGTGATCAGATACCAGGTTTCTTAAGAAGATAGGACTGATAGAAGAGCAGGGTGGAATCGAACTCAGACCAATCAATCAAACCAAGTGTGAAAACCTCAGTGATTTAGTGCTTTACATTACAATTTACAAGTATGTGTGAACAAATGTTACTTTGCAACACAAGGTCAGTTGTGTTGGGAGTTGTTTCAGATTTCAGTTTATAATGCCATGCCTGCCACAAGGGTTTGTCATTGCCAGCAATTGTCATGGCTGACTCTCTGCTTGAGGAGAATCTTGCTGACTGTTGAAATGTTAATTGCTAGCTACCTGAATAATAACACGTCTGTTTAGATGGCACATCCTTTTAAAGGCAAGCATATTTCCTCCTTGAGTACTGAAGTTTCAAATGTTTGGAGTCTTTTGAAAAAAATTAATACTTTTTATTCTTAAAGAATGCATTAAATTAATCAAATGTTGCGGTGAAGATGTTAATGATGTTACAAAAGATTTCCATTTCTAATAAATGCTGTTCTTTTGAACTTTCTATTCATCGAAGAATCCT
>NW_015505485.1:990840-991517 GCF_001515645.1 Sinocyclocheilus grahami | reverse complement strand
GTGTTTTTATTCATGCCCTGTAGATGACGAGATTTGTGTAACGTTTGGATGTTCTTGTTTTGATTTTGCTCTTCTGGTTTGTTTTTATTTCTTCTCGACAGCAAATACCTGATGTGTCACCGACAGGGCGGTGGACAACGCTGGTGCCATTACTCTTCATCCTGTTGGTGGCAGCAGTGAAGGAGGTTATAGAAGACCTGGTGAGAGCATTCAGTTATATATGTGATTTGTTCAAATTAACTTACAGAGTAGATTAGTGTTGCATGATATATCGGTGCTAAAAAGGTATTGCAAAAACCTGCTTTTAAGAACTGTACGATTCCGCATTTTACTAGTACTGGTACTTTAAGAATGTATTTTATAAAGAGCCATATTTCCTGAGATGTGTCAATGTGCGACAGCAGGACAGTGTGCTTGCAGTGCTCTGCTTTCACTCCCTGCATGAACACTGGCCGTGCCAAACTTTATATATCTGTGCAACGTAGGACTGCTAAAAACTTAAGCAATTTAAAAGTGGATAAGAAACATGCATGAATGAGAAAATAAAACGCGGGATGTGCTTGATGTAAAAAATTAGTTAGTTTACCTTGAAAAAGAGCTTGTGCAGTACTCGCGCCTCTTTCAGACAGCACGCAATCACGAATTCAGATCTCTTTCACGAGTTATTGCGATTCAGC
>NW_015505485.1:990413-990830 GCF_001515645.1 Sinocyclocheilus grahami | reverse complement strand
GTAATGGCTGCTGAAAATTCAGCTTTGCCATTACAGAAATAAATTACATTTGAAAATGTTAAAATAGAAGTAGTCATTTTAAATTATAATAATATTCTGCAATATTTCCGTTTTTGCTGTTTTTGATCAAATAAATGCAGCCTTTGTGAGCATAAGAGGCTTCTTCAAAAAACATTTAAAAAAAATCTTACTGACTCCAAACTTTTGAACAGTTGTGTACTGTTTATATTGCTTTTGAACCCTAAACCGATTTTGGTTGCACTGCTTCTGTGTAATTACCAGACGCTGCCGTCACTGAGGGCTCCAGAGTGTTATAAACATGCTGTTCTTTTAGAGACAGAAGGTACAATTACTCCACCACCGAGCAACCCGGCGTGACCCTGTAGATGCACCGCACATTAAATTAGCGCCGCTGTT
>NW_015505485.1:985013-986353 GCF_001515645.1 Sinocyclocheilus grahami | reverse complement strand
TTTTTTTTCCACCTTTTTTTTTTCTCCCTGCCCTGAGCTATCGTCTTATTTGCCATGTAAATGAATTCCAAGACCATTTTACATAGAAATGTACATAGAGGAGTGAACACTAAGATAAAACCGCCAGCCCAAATGGATCCACCATAGTGCTGTGACCCTGAAATCAGAGCCTGCTCTCCCGTCTCCCTCTAGACAGCCATCCGATCACATCACGCTGGATGCTGTGGTCAGAATGACCGGCTCAGCACTTTATATGGGTTTCTGATGTGTTATTCAGGTCTGAAAGGTCAAGACCAGCTCTGGACGTGAAGGTCATATTGTAAATTCACTTCTCTGCTGTCATACTGTGAGTGGAGGTCACATGACCTTTGCTTTCTTTTCCCTTCAAGTAAAAACAAACTCTAATTTTAGAGATGTCCCATAAGGTGAGAGAAAGGCTTCTCTTGTTACTCCGAGTGATAGCTTTTCTTTGTTAGACTTTGATGGCTTGTTTTTGTATTTAAAGAAAGTTCACCAATCACCAGAAAATTAACTAATTTAATTAATTTACTCACACTCATGTTGTTCCAAACCTTGAATGACTGGCTTTCAAACACAAAAGCAGATATTTTGCTGAATGTTCACACTACTTGTTTTCCATACAACGGATGTAGACCGTGACAAGGGGCTTTCATCTGTAGCTTCCTAATGGGAAGTCACAGTCTCAAGCCATGTGAATCAATTGTGTTTTTCTTGAGTCATCAAGTATAAAAAGCTGTTTTTCACGAGCTGTCAAGGACTTTAAATGTAGTGCAGAAGTACTTTTATGGTCCAATTTTTTATTTTTTTTATTTTATTATTTTTATTTTTTTGGTAAGCTTGACAAGCCTTACTCATGGTCTGCCTTCATTGTATAGAAAAAAGCAGCTTGGTCATGCTGCTAAACATGATCAACTTTGGATTTATCATCTCCAGTTTCATCATACTTTTTAAATGTACACTACTGTTCAAAGTTTTTCTTTTTGCAAGAAATGTCATTTACTTGGCAAGGGTGCATTTATTTGATCAAAAATACAGTAAAAATAATAATGTGAAATTATTGCAATTTAAAAGAACTGTTATATTTCACTATGCTTTAAAATGTAATTTATTCCTGTGAAGCCATTCATTATAATATCATTATAATATGCTGATTTGGTAGTTTAAGAAACATTTTTTATTATTATCATTTGTGCTGCTTAATATTTTTGTGGAAACAGTGATGCTTTTTTCAGGATTCTTTGAAAAACAGAAATTATTCAATCAATTTTATAATGTTTATAATGTTTTAGAACATGATAAATGGCTTTACTGTCATTTTT
>NW_015505485.1:960595-984033 GCF_001515645.1 Sinocyclocheilus grahami | reverse complement strand
GCAATCACGAATTCAGATCTCTTTCACGAGTTATTGCGATTCAGCGGTCAAATACACACACAATTATGTTAAAATGCCCATCTTGTCTTATGACTTAACCCTTAAAGACCTAGAACATTTTTGGGGCATTTTTGGGACACGCCTGCACTTTTCTTTGTTTTTTTTAGACCTATTCTAGCAGTCAGCATCACGTGTCATATATCATTATAAACAGGAGACCTTGAAGTTTCAGTCTAGCTAATTAAAATTAACAGTTTTCCTTTTGTTTTCTCTAAGAATGAATGAATTTCCAGAATTTTAAGAAAAACGCAAGCAACAATTGGGTGTTTTTTACTGTGTACTCGAACAGAAACTCCTGAAGTTTGGATTTTTTTCTTTAGAAAGTTGTATCTGGGCGTTTTACACTTCCAAATAAAATTGTCTACATATAACATTCCCCAAGCAAGTTCTAGCCATTTATTACAATATTGATATAGGCACTTTTCAGTGAAAAACAGGTCCATTTAGTTTTACTAACAATATAGATGTGTCCAAAAAACGTTTAGGGAGTAAAGAAAATGAAAGTAGTCACTTTTTTTGTTATTATATAACACTGATTCCAAAGAAATATATTTTCAATCTGAGTATGAACAACAACAAACGTGCAGATATTTAGTGAAAACAATTGCACAAATTGTCTTCTGCAACAAAAATACAAAGTGCAAATGATTCACAAACTACACACAAAATGAGTGAGAAATATACAGAGTGCAACAGAAAAAATTGTGAAAATTATCTTTATGAACTAATATAAGAATTATTTACATAATATACATAATATAAATGATCGATCCGCTGGCTGTCCTCTGCGTTGGAATTGAATTTACCGGGACATCACCTAGCGACGCGAAGACACAAATTCCAGTGCTTTATCCGATATGTACCGCTGTTTCATCCTTGTTTTTGGTTTGTATTATGCCAAAGTACTCAGTCGTGTGTTTTTTGGGGCTTTTTCAGAGAGTTCTCTCATGCAAATGTGTTATTTTGTGTTTGTTTTCATGCACGCATGACAGACTTTACTTTCACTTTGCGTTTGTTCAACTTTCCAGTGAAAAATCCTAAATGGTGGTTCAAAAGACCAAAACATATGTTTATTGGTTGAATATGGCACCGTTTGAACCAATCTGGGCATGGGTGTGGGAGTAAGTATCAACAATCGTTCCTGTTTGGCTCAGAGGAACGAAATGTGTTGGTTTCTTCTGACGAATCAATGTTGTCAAAATGTGATGACGTAATCACGTACACTACGGAGCCTCTGAATATCCAAATAAGACAATTGAGATATCTCCGAAAATCTAATTTTTAAAGCATTCAGATAGGATTAGCGGCTCAAAAGTTATTAAACATTTAAGAACAATCGTTGTTTTTAGCCGCTCAGTCTTTGAGGGTTAAGTGAACATAAAAAGATGAGACAGCAGGCTAATATTCCTGCTGCTGTCTGTATCTATAATGTTCCATTCAAGTTTTCAATTCAATTCAAGTTTATTTGTATAGTGCTTTTCACGATACAAATCGTTGCAAAACAACTTTACAGAAAATTAAGTTTCTACAATATTTGGTAGTAGCTTATCAGTGGTGACTGTCAGTTTATGTACATATGGCAGAAATGTACGGAAAAATCAATTAAAGACTTAATCAAACAGACGATGAACACTATTAACAGCAATTATTATATGATGCAATCAAACTTTTAGCAAAATTTGGTAGTTCTGTATGTTGTTTCAGGGTTGTCATCTTCTGAGGTCCTCTGAGGGGTTTGCATCTCTTCTCAGGTGTTCTGGATCCAGACTGAAGCTTGTGTAAATACTAGTTACCACGGGATGTCAATTTTGATTAGATATAACTGCAGTACAAGATTATGAGATGCATTATTTGAATGCCTGGCCAAAGAGATGAGTCTTTAATCTAGATTTAAACGGAGAGGGTGTGTCTGAACCCCTAACGTTATCAGGAAGGCTATTCCAGAGTTTGGGAGCCAAATGCGAAAAAGCTCTTTTAAAGGGATAGTTTACCCAAAATGAAAATTACCCCATAATTTACTCACCCTCAATCCATCCTAGGTGCATATGATTTTCTTCTTTCAGACGAATACAATCTCAATCTCAAGAGTTAAATTTAAAAATGTCCTGACTCTTCCAAGCTTTATAATGGCAGTGAATGGGTGATATTCAATAGTCCAATAGAAGTCCAATCAACTGTGCCAATCCATCATAAAACAAGTGCTCCACACTTCTCCGGGGGGTTAATAAATGACTCCTGAAGCAAAATATTTTTTGTAAGAAAACTGTGGTGAGAATAAACTAGTCTCACGAGAACCAAATTTTGTTTACAGGGGAAAAAGAAAGCAAAGTTTGCTTTCTTCAGTAGTAGTTTCAAGATATTTTAGTCGGTTATCATCTCGCAGTCAAAATTTTGGTATCGTGACAACACTAGAGTTAAATGCATGTGAACTTTGTGCAGATCACTCGCCTTTTTCAGTTAATTTTTTTATCATTGGCAGTTGGTATGATTTTTAATGAGTGATTAATGAGAGAGAACTCTGCTCTTCATAGCGTCTGGAGTGCAGTCGTGCTTGCTGTAGGTTTTATTCTCTCTTGCCCTTCACAGCTGTTATATTATCCGAGTCAGTTTTTAGACTGCGTTCACGTTTACCTCTTTTACTCTTCCTGATAATTCAATCTCACTCTCTGGTGATCATGTACACGGCAGAATGCATCTCGCTCCCATTAGCCGACACTTTTTTTTCCACCTTTTTTTTTTCTCCCTGCCCTGAGCTATCGTCTTATTTGCCATGTAAATGAATTCCAAGACCATTTTACATAGAAATGTACATAGAGGAGTGAACGGATGTATATACATTTCAAAAGAAGCCAGCAGGCTCAGTATAATCCCTAACTCGTCATAATCTGGCATCCAACAAAGACCGAGTCTAACAAAGAGGTGACGTGCCAGTGCTCTCCACACATTGGCCTGCTTATCAGCTGCACCCCACTGTACTCCACTAATCCATCTGGGATTTGGTGCTGCATCTTACCACAAAGACAAACCACTGTCTCCTCTTCCCTTTGGGGCCTTCTTGTACTGTTAAATATCATCCTTCCTCTTGCTCCCATGTTCACTGCAGGCAAGCCATCAGTTAGATTAGATGCGTAATCAAATATCTCTTCCCTCCTCAGAGACTGATCTCTGCTCCATGTTGAGGTGAAGGAAAAAGTGAGGGAAATAGAAACAAAGGAGATAGGAGAGAGTGAGGAGAAAGAGAAAGAATGAGTTATCCAGCACTGCACCAGAGCTGATTTGGATGATTAATGGGATCTGAGACCGGTCTAACTTTTTCTTTCTCCTGCAGAGGTCATGTGACATGGGCTGCTCAATAAGCTCTCCAGTAATATGTATGCGGCCGTTTGTCACATTTAATGTTATTTTAATATAATATAAATTTGAGAGAGATGGGGAGGAGGAAAATGTGTATTTAGAAAGGCTGGAGAGATGCTGTCTCCATGTAATGGCAGCCTGCAATTATTTCTTTCTCTTTTTATGTTATTTTTTTTATAATGCAGAGTATATAAGCAACAGAGATTTGTGAATTTTTTTTTTTTTTTTTTTTTTAACTTTTTTTTTTAAATAAATTGTGTCTATGTAAACAAATTCCATTTGGACATAGTCCGTAGCAACATTACACTAAACTTCATTAGAGAAGGTCTGTAAACAAATGAATGGCTTTATTTTACAGATATAATGTGCATTTATGTAACCGGCGCTCGTGGCACTTTAAGCATAGTATCATCATTTTAAGTTATTCAGGTTTCTCTCATGTTGTCTTATGAATGTCCATTGTGCCTAACAGCACATAAACCAGTCGTCCCGGACAAACAGAAGTGACACTGGACATATTTTAACACTGTTAACTGGGAGGATAATTAGGCAGTCAGAGAGCACTGGAGATGGATTTAGATTTAGAGCTTTAAGATGCTAATCAGTGTTTTCAGATCACTCTCACTCATTCGCCTTTGCTCTCTTGAGATAGAAAAGCTCAAAATGGTTCTCGATTAGAGCAGATCAAACAGCTCTTGTAATCTGGGACAGAAAAAATTAATTCAATAGACAAACCATCTCGTTAAGCACAGTTTTATTGATCACTAAACATGTAAAACATCACTCTTTCTCTCTATATAAAGAATTTTTATTTTATTTACTAAGAGGTTTTAGTTTTTTTCTAATGACTGTGTTGAATGTGTGCTGTATTTATATCTCTAATATTTATGTGTGCATATGTGTCAATATTCTTCTATAGTGCACATCTAGAAGAAAGTAATACAATCCATAAAATAAAGTCCATCCATCTAAAGTTATTTAAAGCTTTGATTTGGCTCATTTGATTAATAACATTTGTTTTTTCCAGAAACGTCACAATGCTGATAGTGTTGTTAACAAGAAAGAGACACACGGTAAGACTTTTGTTTGTTCACTGTTTGTCTTTAAAAACCCCATACATTTGTCTGATTAGATTTTCTTCCCTGATTTAAAGTATTTCCTGTTTAATCAAAGATGAGGTGGGACGTAAATAACTCATGAATTTTGTCATTCAACCATTGGCTGTTATTTACTAGTTAGGCGCTACCCTTCTAAATTAGATTTGCCAAAAAATTGGACACAGCCATAAGTACAGGATGAGTCAGCATTTAGTAATTTTCATATCTTTTTCCTGCAAGAAGAAGACAGTCAGCTTTAAATGTCTGTGTATATATGCATTTTTATATCATGGGGTCTTAGTCTGTGTTCTGTGGATTAGTCTGTGGATCTTTTCTTTACATACTTTTCTGTTATGGTGATCTTTCTCGCTTTCTCTCTCTTGTAGTATTGAGGAACGGCGCTTGGGAGATTGTACATTGGGAGAAGGTACTGCAGCAGATGCTGTTTCTCATACCAATTGCCTCACTGAGTTCCAGCATGAAAATAAGTTGACATGCTCTTAGAAACAGAGTGAGAAATGAGTATGCATAAAAGATGCCCACTGGTGTAAACCAGAGCAGGTTTGGGTTGAAAACCGATACTTTGGTGTTGTCTGAAAAGGGTACTTCCCTCGCAGCTCTTTTTCTTTTGTTGATTCCCAACTCTATCTTTAAGGTCAAAATAGAGTTGTTCACCAGGCTGCAGCTTACGTGCGGTCTCCATAGAGATCTTAATACAGCCAGACACAGAGCAGCTTTTCAATGTGTTAGTAGAGAGTAGAGCTAATTACCTTGACAGAAACACACAGTCCATTATTATAAGGTGAAAGCAAAAAGACTATAATTACCTGGTGACTGGGCATTCATTAGCATTTTCTATATTAGTGCACATCTGCGAGAGTGCATTACCTTTTGCCCTTGTGACCTCACCGTGGCACAGAATAGGATGTGACGTCAACTATGACTGCTTATAGTTCTTTCCTTTTAGTATGTTATTTTCTGGAGCTGCAATTCTGCTAAATGCTGCTAGAATGGACAGTGAAGTACAATAATGATTCTGCTTTAGCTCTCATTAAATCTAGTTTTATTTTTGTCATCTCATCAATATTCAAACCAGAGCCAGTCTTCTTGTCGCCCATCCTTTTATTAAGCCACACTGTGACACACTTTGAAATACAGTGTACAGTATGAATAATGTATTTGAATACTTATAAATCGTATATCAACTCATGCATATTTAAGTAGCTCTCCACTTTGATTCAAAATAGCAGCTATGAAGCAGCGTCCCCCACTTTTACTGGATTATGGCTAATAAGATGATTAAAAATGCAAATCCAAAAAGATAAATTGTTTATTTGTGGATATCACAGAGAATACTTTTGATTAATTGGCCTCATTTTTAAATGCTAGTCTCAAAAGAAGACTTATGGATCGAAGTACTTTCTTAATATGAAATGCATGGTTCTTGCCAATGTCAGCCAGATGTATTGGCTCTAGTAATATGTTATTTCTCTACTCTCGCCAGTGGCTGCTAGTTTGCTATAAAGTTTATGAACTGATAACTAGTTTGTGTTTTACAGGTTGTGGTTGGCGACATAGTTAAAGTTAATGGCAAAGATTTCGTACCAGCAGATGCTATACTGCTGTCGTCCAGGTAGACGAATCTATGTCATCAGAAGGGAACTTGTCCGTCCTTTTGCCCCTGTCTCACACTCAACACCAAAAGGAAGTGATGATTAACAGGCTAATAACAAATAACCCTGAAACAAGGCCCCAAATCAATGCAGTGACATTACAAATAGTATCAGTTAGGGGTTGTAGTAATATAAATGTTATTTGTAATCCACAAAGGATGAAGGCTTAATTGACTATTCACCCCAAATTGATAATTCTGCCATCATTTACTCGCCTTTTTTTGTTCCAAACACAAAAGTAATAGGTTTTTTAATGAAAGGAGGTGAATAAATGGCACAAGTTTTATTATATACGAGTTATTCTTTAATAAAATTAATGAAAAGTCAAAATCAACACTTCCTTTAGTGGATGTTTGCTTATTGATTAATATTGACCTGATGAAGCTGTGTTCAACATTATCATCGTCACTGTCAAAATCCATTTGCCAGCCAGGCCTTAAGTTCTGCGGTGTTACTGACGTTTTTTGTCAGCCACAGATATCAGTAATTTGGCATCAAGTATCATTTCTGAAAGCATTTTTGCTTTCTCCCACTTTACTGGTGGTTTAGCCTGGCTTGGGTGTATTTTGAGCAGTGGACATTGTGTTTTTATCCTCTGTGAAGATTAAACGTTTGTGTGTTTGTGTCTCTCTTACCTTGTTGTTTGTGCTCTTCCTCCTCTGCCCATCTTATGTCCTTTCCCTCCTCTCATCTCCACCTTTCACCCTCCCCTCCCACATCATGTGATGAACAACCTTCTCCCAACTTCACTCGCATCATTCCCCTTGCGTGGGGGCTGCTGGGTAAATTAAGGTGTCGGTAGGGGAGGTAGTCCGAGCAGCCAATGGAGATCACCTCCCGGCCGACCTCATCATACTGTCGTCCAGGTCAGGAACAGCTCCGGTTTGCATGCGGGCTAGGTGGGAAGGGGGTGCACATGTGGAGAGAATCTGCTACCTTTAATATTTCGCGCTCCTTTTTTTACTTTTTTTTTTAATATAAATTTGGTTTGGCCTGGTGCATCCTGTGTTTTGTCAGCTTTTAATGCTATTCTTGGTTATGCCTTTTTTTTTTAGCTATGATCTTATTGATATTGATGGGTATCTCTGGGTGATATACATTTTTATTTTTTAAAACATTAATATAAGATTATTATATATATATACATATATATACATACATACACACACAGTATATTTAGGTGTAAAGACCATCTGATATATATTTGTAGCAGAATTTGGGAATACACTAGTACAGTATAAATGTATTACCTACATTTACCTACATATGTTTTTACTAAAACATTCAAATACAAGAAAAAATAAAGCTTTTCAATCTGATTCAGTGAAACACACATTTTGAACTGAGTAAAGGAGATTAATTGAATTGACCGATTCTATTGCCATTTTGCTATTGAAGTTTAAGTCAGTGATTAAGTAAAAACTAATTAAAAATTCTGAAGGCTCATACTTAGAAATAGTGAGACATGGATCACAAAACTAATTTTCCAGAAACTTAATGGCTAAATAAAAAGTGCATTTAAATCATTGTTTTATTCACAGTGGTTTTATTTTGTATCACCAGCAAAATATATCTTGTTTTATATTCAACATATTGCTCAGCCACACTATATGTCTGATAATTGTGCAATAATAGGGCCTATTTAGACTATCACGACTCCGTAAACACAAATACCTCTCTTGGACCAAGTGAGATTTTTAGATTCTAACACCAAAAATGGGTTGACTGAGGACAAATTTCCCAGAGGACAACTCTGTTCAACTCCCAGCAGAAAATACTGATGAAGCCCTTTCTATAACCGTAGAGTCGTGTATTACAGACCTCTACTTTGTGCTGAAGATGCTTCAGCTTGTGCACACAAGAAAAACAAAGCGCTTCTCTAACACAGCTGGAGAAAAGCCCCATTGAGTGACTGTAAATGTCAAAGCTGTTGGCACAATGCATGGCTTCAGCAGGAGCTCAGATTCTGATGTGACTCTCTGCATGCAGTCACATCACCACAATGTACAGTATTGTGATGAACCTTTATAGTAAGTCACATTGTTCACATACTGAATCTATGAGGAGGGGGTTTTTTCACTCCACGATAAACTAACAACTAAAGACAGAAGAAATGAGTATTGACATCCATTTTTGTTTTATATAGACCCAAAGCAGAGCATGCTTTTCTGATAACTTTTCATTTTAAGTATGAGGAACATCTTTTCTGTTCATGCCTGCTATCATTTATTAAAGGAGTGATGTGTAACTTTGGCCCTGTGAGCTCACTATCCTGCTTTTGCTCTTTTCCATATTAACACTGAATGTTCATTTGTCTGGTGTGCTGCATCTTTCCTTTGTTGCATGTGGAGGATGTCACTAAAAATAAAAACAGCAGAATGCATGGCCATAAACAAAGATGCATCGAGTGAAAGTTTCCTAATGGCTGAGTGCAAAATGAAGGATCGAAAGGAGTGCCATTAGAGCGATATATTTTCATTTTCAGTCCAAGTACTAAAATGTTTTATGCAGTTTGGGGGAAATATGCTGCCCAGTGGACTTTCCTTACTGAAATAAATAATAGCAATACAGTTTTAACAGAAAACTCTAGTAGCTCTGGAAAACAAGGCATCTTTGTTTATGGGGCTTCATTTAGCTGTGTGGTTTTGATTGATGTGAACAAACTTTCTTTATTTAATAATTATATATGAAACTTGAAATAGTTACATATTTTTAGCCAATGCCATTTAGCTGTTTTACGTGTTTTTTTATGTTATGAAAGTGGCTAAAGTGGCTTTTAAAATACACTATTGTTCAAAAATTTGGGATCAATACAATTTTTGATCAGTGTAATATGTCTCCCTCCTTTACATTGGCTACGTTTACATGCACAATTTTTGGTTCAAAATAAAGCACGTTTGATCATTGTAATATGTCCTTGCTAAATAATTGTAAAAAATTTTTTTACTGACCCCAAACTTTTGAAAAGTATAAGTTAATATTACTGTATTTATATATTTCACTAAACTGTAAAGTATTCTACTGGTGGAGCCAGATATCTTCATGGTGTATTAAAATGTATATTTTTTCATAATGGTGCTGTTTATTGTAGTGAACCTCAAGGAATGTGCTACATTGAGACCTCAAATCTAGATGGAGAAACAAATCTCAAGATCAGACAGGTGACTTTTCTTCCCCCCCCATATCATAACTGCTGTTAGTATTGATTCTTTACAATTCACCTGATAGTTAATCAGTGTGAATTTTATTACTTAGTGTTTTTTGTTATACCCAGGGTCTACAGATCACTGCGGAAATCAAGGACATTGACAGTCTAATGCGTCTCTCTGGACGGATGGAATGTGAGAGTCCCAACAGACACCTATATGAGTTTGTGGGCAATATTCGCCTGGATGGACACAGGTATGATTAAAATCTTCAGACAGAGTGTGAGTGATAAAATGTAAAGGTAAAATTTGCCTTGAAGTTAATTTCACAAGGAAGGATTCGATCGATGATGAAGAATGAAAATGTCTCACTGATACTTTAAGGCAGGTTTAATAGCGTGTTGATATTTAGGAAGGAACTAATTTATACTTTATAAAATATCAAATTTGTTGTTTTTTTCCTTAAACCTCTCTCTGTGCCGTTGTTTGTATCCAAGATAACATTCTCCTGCTCTTATGCTTTATTGTTTTTGTGTGGGATTTATTGTTTAAAATGTTGTGTTGGCTCCATATTTAGCACTGTACCACTCGGCCCTGATCAGATCTTGCTGAGAGGAGCACAACTCCGGAACACACAGTGGGTCCACGGTATAGTGGTCTACACAGGACACGACACCAAACTCATGCAGGTAATTTGTCTGCTTCAGTCCAATTCAGTCGTATCCCAAATCCAGCTTCAATCTGAGAAACTGTCATGTTTTGTGTCTCCAGAACTCCACGTCCCCCCCTCTGAAGCTTTCCAACGTGGAGCGTATCACCAACTTTCAGATCCTCGCGCTTTTCGGCTGTCTCTTGGCCATTTCGTTGGTCTGCTCCATCGGCCAGACGATCTGGAAGTACCAGTACGGCAATGACGCCTGGTACATGGACCTCAACTGTAAGATTCAGACCCCCTTTCCTTCTGTCATGCTAGACTGCTTGCGCGTCTATGTGTGCTTCCATTTTTTTTATCGTCAGTAATTTTCGTCTTCCCTCTATGTAAACAAATATGCATTGCATATGTGAATATTTGTCAATAAAAAGGGAAAGGAGAACTTTTCCCTTTTAGTTCTAATATGCATAGACATGTGAATGTATAAATGGTTGAATATCACAAACGCTGCTGTACTTTTTTTTTCGTTGGTTTTGTTATCAGCTTCCTTTCTAACATTGTTTGGTTTGTGTTTTTTGTTTCTTTGTTGTTGTCATTTTCTTAACAGCTCCAGGTAACAACCATTTAAAACCCTTGGCCATCTGTGAATGACCCCTCCTTACTAACCCCTAAATGAAGCTCAGCTTTTGCTAAGCTACCGAAGCCACTTATATGGTTGCCCTACTTTGAGAGGGTAATTGCAGAGGACCGCACACACACCAGGAGTCCAATGATAGGTTTTTCCCTTCCAGCTCTGCACTGTATAGACCCTCTTAATGCCTGATGTCAAAAATGTGCCTTCCCTTTCTTTATTTTGGTGACATGTTAAACACTTCGCAAGCTCCGGCTTCGGCTGTGCCAGCGTCCTTTCGCTCGTGCCTAACAAATGAGCCATGACAGTAAGCCTCGGACCCAAAGAAACACACGTGGACAGAAGCGAGTTATCCATGGGCGCTGTCAGAGCAAGAGTTTGAAACATGTTCCTGTGCAGAAGCTGAAGACCCTGGATTTCAAACTGTGACATTTTCTAAATGCCCCCCTTTTCCTCTTACTCACCTCCTCTTTCTCCTCGTTCAGCTGTGTTTGTTATACCGGGTGCTGACAGGTGAGGCAGAAAAGGCCCAGCTCTGAATAAGATGAGCAAATCCATGCTAATAGGCTTAATGTTTGGATTGTAAAAGTACGATATTAAGAAATACAACACTGCCATTAATTTTTAATGAGCAGTGATGGGAACACATCTGTTGCGTGCCTTGAGCATTGCAGGTAATTGAAAAAGAGACAAATAAACAGTTTTGTGCACCAACGAGAGGCAAAAATGCGTTACATTTGTGGCAGGAGATGCTTGCAAATTGATTGACGTGTCACCACCATCATTACTCTTGATTTAAATAGGAGGGGCTGTTTGTGTCCGAATCGATCGCAGCTTGTTTTATGGCCTACATGGTTCCCTTCGTGGTATACTCTGAGAGTTCATTGAAAATGTCGTCAAATGTTGAGATGCACCACCTTGGATTCTGGGTTCCATGTGTAATCATTCACATCCAGCGCAGTCATTTAGAAAGGAAATAACAATGATGTTGGGTGCCATGTGAGGGAACAGTGAGGTCATAAAGCAGGCATCCATCATGAAATTGATTATTCCTCTAAAGGAGGGAGACTCTGTTTTTTATGTTTGTTTGCCCTCCTAGTGGAACTGTAAAAGGGAGAGGTGGCATTGATTTGTCGTTAACATGCTTTTGCAGATCAAATTTACTTTATAAACCAAGGAGACTTCCTGCTTTTCAGTTAGTGGTATAATCAAGGGTTCATAATAAGATGTATAGGGTTAATAATACCTGGAGGGAGCTACACTACCAAAAGTTTGTTTTTTTGGAAAGAAATTATTACTTGTATTTAGAAAGGATGCATTGAAAGTAAAGAGACTTATAATGTTACAAAAGTTTTCTATTTCAAATAAACGCTTTCTATTTATGAAAAATACATATAAAAGAATCACATTTCCACAAAAATATTAAGCAGCAAAACTGTTTTCTGTTTTGATAATAAGAAATGTTTCTTGAGCACCAAATTGGCATATTACAATGATTTCTGAAGGATCATATGACACTGAAGACTGGAGTAATGGTTGCTAAAAAAAAATCAGCTTTGCATCACTGGAATAAATAAAATGTTAAAACATTAAAATAGAAAACAGTAATTTTACATAGGGCACATTATTACCGGTTTTTGTTTTTTTATTTTTATTTTTTTGAACCACATAAATGCAGCTTTGATAAGCATAAGAGACTTCTTTCAAAAACATAAAAAAAATCTTATTGACCTCAAATTTTTAAATGGTAGTGTGTCCATGTAGCATTTCTGTTCATTTCAATGGCAGGTGCACAAGTACAAAATTTCAAAACTTAAATTAGTCAGAATACAGCCTTCTGAATGACTGTCAATGGAGAAAAATGCTTTATGCAACCAGATGGTGTAGTTATGACATCAGGTAGCTAACTGGGTCATGCTAACCAGCTATCTCTTGACCTTTTGGGCATGATTGGATCTATTTGTTTTTTTTCTGCTGGATATCATAATATGATTCATCCCTAGAGGTAAAAACAATGCAATAGCTGTGCTTGAAGGTTTCTAGATTGGGTTAGCAGGCATACGCTGAGTGCGACAGATACACACTTTCCACTCATTAGTCTGAGGGTTGCACACTTCAGGCAGATGAGTAATTATTCATCATAAATAATTTGTTTGACTTTGAACCCCTGTGATATTTTACTCTGCTTCTGTCCCAGTATATCCAAACCAACATGCAGGTGGGCCTCTAGAGCACTTGAGCAGCAGTCATTTGCTATGCATTCACACCACCTGCAATAACAGTCACCCATGTTGAACTCCTGACCATGAAATAACCAGTAGCAGGTTTTGTGCTGCACAAATGGGTGTCTTGAAAAGTGCTGACCCCGCAGCACGACTCCATGCTGCACTGATGTCACTGGACCTGCAGTAGCTGAGAGAGATGGTGCGGCATCTTCTGCTGCTTCAGTATATCATGTGAGCATGAGCACTGGTGAAGGTTAGCGATTAGAGTTGCATTTGTTTACTGTAGCCTGTCGAATGCAGAGAAATGGTCTGCTTTATTGCCAACTTGGTCTTTGTTGGGTTTAGTTTTTCACTTTCAAGACTAGAATGATTGTTCAGTAGTCAGGAAACAAGTTCTTCCTTGAATTAAGTAGTTTGCATCCAAAAATCTTCCAACAGGAAAGGTCTTCTTCAACCGACAAGCAAGAGATGGTCATGTTTTGTTCGGTATTACTTGTACCATGTTTCAGACCTTCCGAATTATTGAAATGTCTCTAAATGTCACATCTCCCTGTTCGGCTCCTTTTGATGGGAAGGTACTTTAGACTGGTCTCCCTCCTTTACATTGGCTACGTTTACATGCACAATTTTTGGTTCAATCGGACTGAATTCATTCCGATTGATGAATCTGAATGTAGTGTTTACATGAACGCTAAAGAAAGTGGATCGGGTTGATGTGCGTGTTTATGTTACAAGCTTCAAATAAGAATAGATTTTTTTTTTACATGCGCACACTGCACAAATATAGAGTTTCTCACTGTTAGCACATAACCACACTCCTACATGGTTTGTTTATTTGTTTTTAACAGCAGAATGAATATTTATTAATTTATGGATAAATATACATAAACTGCTGTGCCGTGCTGCTCATATTTATCACGCAGTACAAATGCACCTCCCCGCGCCCAAAACGGTTTGCCTGATGAGAATCCAAAACAAGGACTGATTGGAGGTTGTCCTGCTCCACTTCACAGTTGCCAAGTGAAAGGAGAGTTTTATAATGACAGGACACGCATTTATACAACACTTTATTCAAAAGGAAGAACCGCTCGTTCCGCTCATCATACGTCATTACGTTATTTCTGCGTCATTGCACATGCGCAGTTCTTTAAGTTTCGGGGTTCAATCCAATCGAGTGCTTACATGCACTCTCAATAGTATTAGAAAAGGAATAAACCACCCCCTTCAATCCGATCGAAATTTCATTCCGATCGAGCTCAATCAGATCGTTTAAGGTGTTTACATGAAGGTTTTTCAGTCCGATTGAGCCGTCAATCCGATTACAAATTGATTATTTGGTTGCATGTAAACGTAGCCATTGAAACATCCAAACTGATTGTCTTCCTTCCCACCACTAGCCAAATCCTCTTCCTCTCTCCGTGAGTCAGTTCCAAAAGCAGTTGTATGATTGCCCAGCCTCTCTAGTTCTAAGACTCTTTGAGAAATTCGCTCCCTCTCCTAACTGCTCAGAAAAAGAATTATTGCATTCTGTGGACCCCCCCAGGTAAAGCTTTTTATTCATCCTTAAAGTCAACATGAAGTCAAAAAGAACCCATTTACTTAATTAAAAAATGTTCTTGGTCTCACTATGAACGTTTCATCAGTGTTTAATGTTAACCAATAGCCAAAAATTGTATTCTATTGGTAAAATGCAATTCAATGACTCCCGTATTTACCCGAATTAGAATTTAATTTTTGTTTAAGGCTACTGTTGTATGTAATGTTGTTGTTTTTAGATCTTGCTAATAGTTAGAGTAATTTAATGTATTTCTCTCTTTGAATATCCTTTTAAACGTGGGCATATATCACAAAGTAAAATGGGTTGTAAATATTGTTTCATGTTGACTTTAACACTGTGTGTACTGTCTTGTGTCGGTGGTCTTGTTTTTATTGATTACACTTTTCTTTCTTTTTGTGCTGCTCTTTGTTAAATTTGGTTTTTGATTAAGATTGGAAATCATGATCACCCACCCCCAGTGCATTGTGGGATAATGTGTTGCTTTGAATCTTACCCATATTGCCAAGGCTGCCGCTATAGTGTCAAATAACCGAATCTCAGTTTAGCTACTAATTAATGGAGACCTAATTTGAAAATTGAATGTACATTTGTAGGTTAGAGGCTTACTGGAGAGATTGGGTGGAAGAGTTGTACTGTATAACTTTAGAGAATAGTGTTTGCACAACGCTCACACAACACTAGTGGAGCATTGTGGAAACGTTGCAAATTAGACCAGATGAGCTTGTGGCATTGTTGTCCTTCCATCATTTTTCCCCTGTCCACCCCATCCCATCATGCCTTTCACAGCTCAGAAAACTGTCTGTCACCTTACTACCTCTCTCTCCTCTTCCTCCCCTCGCTCTTCTATTTCCAGATGGTGGAGCAGCCAACTTTGGCCTGAACTTCCTCACGTTCATCATCCTCTTCAACAACCTGATTCCCATCAGTCTTCTGGTGACTCTAGAGGTCATCAAGTTCGTCCAGGCTTTCTTCATCAACTGGGTGAGTGTGAGGCTGAGCTCCGAGAGCTCTGTATGTGTGATGATTCTGCAATGCAGACTGCCTAAACCTCCAGGGCCAATCCCAGAAAACTTCACAGCCCAAACGAAAGTGGAGCTTTATCAAAATAACCCATTTGAAGATGCCAAAAATGGATTTGTGAATTCCCATCGAATGGCAAGACCTTTGAGCAAAAGTTTCATTCCTCTTATTTTGATCGACAGAGTATGAAAACAGTTGTTTAAAGTGGTACATTTATGTTTTAGAGTCCAGATGGCAAGGTATTAATAGAAAATGGTTGTGATTATTAATTCTGCCTGGTGACGTGCTGTATTTTAGGACACTGACATGCTGTATGAAGCCACCAACACACCAGCTATGGCCCGGACATCAAACCTGAATGAGGAGTTGGGACAGGTACTGCTTACCCTCACATACAGAAATAAACAAAATGAAAAACGAAACAAATAAAAACAATTACAATTGATTTATATTTGTAAAATCAAATTTCATGCAATTATGCATAATATATACTACTGTTCAGTTGACATTAATATGGTTAATCAGCATTTCTTGAATCGGTGCTCAAGAAACATTTCTTGAGCACCGAATAAGCATATTAGAATGATTTCTGAAGGATCATGTGAGACTAAAGCCTGGAGAAATTGCTGCTTTAAAAATTATACTTAAAATTGTATTAAAATACAAAACAGTTTTTTTTTATGATGTAATATTTCACAGTATTACTGGTTTTGTGTTTTTCATCAAATAAATACGGCCTTGGTGAGCATAAGAGACTTCTTTCAAAAAGATAGTCTTATTGACCACAAACGTTTGAACCATATTGTATTGATACCATATTGATTATTGACTATTATTAAAATGGTTTAATTTATCAGTATTGTTTGCCCATATTGGATATTTAATTGTTCCTCTTCAGTTTCCATGTTTTTATGTTGTAGATCAACTTTGCTATTATGTAATGCTCATTTTAAGTTCATCTTTGAAAACACTTATTATTTAATAAAACTGTTAAATGTAATCTGTAGCAGATCTCAAAATGTGGAATACAGCCTAATGCCAGTTAATATAATAAAGGCCCACTGTTCACAATCTAGTTTATTCCTGATGCATTAAATCAAGTCCTTCCCTTTTTGTGTAGAATATTGTTTCACGCAGAATAAGTTGCATTACGGAAGTAAAACAGGTTGAAAATATTTGCTTTAAGTGTAACTACCTAATTACTCTAGTTTATTGCTCTCTCTTTTCTTAATCCAGGTGAAGTACATCTTTTCAGACAAGACAGGCACCCTGACCTGCAATGTCATGCAGTTTAAGAAGTGCACAATTGCAGGCGTGGCCTACGGGTAAGGCTCTGTTTCACACTGCTTTCATAATCAGTAGAGTGTATATCTGGCTCTAGCAGTCTTGTCCTCAGCTCCCATGTTAGCAGCTGCCTCGATGCTTCCCTGCACAGCCAGAGCGATTCTATAAATATCAGAGAAGGGGACTCACAGATTTTCTTCCTCTTTTTTTTTTTTTTTTTACATGCTTAGGAACATTGCATTTCTGGTTGCCTATTTGTCTAACTTGGGATTTTTATGGAGCATGAATATATAAATGTTTGTTCTAAAACTAGATAGAACATTTTATTAGACACAGTTGAATTCATAAGCCTAAAGTGTTATGAAAGGTGAGATTTCCACTGTGCTGCAGCTGACACTTTGCGAGTGTATTTTTGAATAAATGTTCATCAGTGTGCTCAGCATGTGGTAGATGAAACCGTATAAGATGGCTTAGCTCTCTTCCATATCTGTGTTTTTCCCTTCTCACCGGATAGATTTTATGACAACAGTGTGATGTTTATGGTAAGCAGTTTACGAAAGATGAGGCGCTTTGGATGAGGCCACGGCGCTGAGCTTATTGGATGTTTACATGCACAAGGACTTCCGATCTTATCACATACACGCCAACCATCACAAAATACAGCCTTATGTTCACATTCATGTTTAATGGTATCTCTTTATGTTCTGCATTTGGAGAATAAAGCACATGGTGGCAATATCAGAGCTGGATCTAAATGATCTGCACTCCAGCATTAGGAGCAACATCAATCCTATTATCTTAATTAAAACTCTTCTGAGATGAGGAGGTTCAAGAGACACTTCCACTGTGACACTTAAAGGGGTCATATGATGCTTTTTTAAAGATCATTATTTGGTGTAACAGAATATGTTGACATGCTTTAATGTTCAAAAAACACATTATTTTTCAAATACTGTACATTATTGTAGGTCCTATATGCCCCGCCTCTCTTAAACGCTTCGTTTTCTACAAAGTCCCTCCTTCCGACAAGCACAATCTGCTCTGATTGGCCAGCTGACCCAGTGCATTGTGATTGGCTGAGATGCTCACTGGAAATATTAATGTTATGTTGAACTAGATTTGCATTTCCAATGCTAGTGCTTCCAAGGCAGCAAAAGAATAGCATTAAAGTTTAATTAGTATTTTCCTTCTTTTTTTTGGGAGGGTTACTTTATTGAATGCTGTATTACACCTGCCTCAGGTCACATTAGAGTTTGAGCAGGCAACCCTGAAGTATCCAGCTGAAGTGCATAGAGTTTTGATGTTTTATATTCTTTCTATTGAGCCAAGAGATCAGTCTCTGAGGTTTATTTCCTGTATTTGTCATATGTCTTTTGCGGTGTGCATTCACAGGTTAGTCAAGCCAAACTTGACCTTTGGTAAGGAGTAAAATACAAGACGAGCTAGTGTTTCCACACAAAAAGCATAATTGGGTTAGTTTTGAATAGCAATTGGGGTGGTTTTGTTTCTGACGCCATTCCATCCTTCCTGAAGACATTTCTTTCTGTCTATGCAGAGGAGGAATCCCTCTGCTTATCATTCGGTGTAGTCAGCGCGGTACCTGTTTAATCTCACACAAGTATGTTCACGGCTCTTTGACGCTTGCATACTGGCCTGTATTTCAGAAGCAATTCCTTGTCCTCCACCTCATGAATATGTATGCCATCTTTTATCAGCTTCAAATAAACTTTGTCCTGTTTGATGATGCATCCCTCCTCTCCTCTTGCTGGGCGTCGGAGCGAGTATAGCACCGCACCAAGTCATTGAGGTTTTTGAAGCGTGACATCTTTTCTTACAGTGAGTTGGGAAACTTGGTGCAAGCCAAGTAATATGAAAGGCGTTATTTAAGAGTTAAGACTAATAATGTTAATGTACTTACGGGTTCTTTTGCGAACGTTTTTCTGCATCTGCTTTAGATGGGTGGCTTGCTTGCCGCAACTGCTTGCTTTCAGATTTGTATGACAACGATTATGTGTTCACACGAAATGCATACTTGAAACATTTTCACTTGTTATTTCGGTTTGTCATTCCTTGGATAATTTGGGAGTACACTGTGTAAATTAAATTCCCCCTATAGTTGGGCAATAAAAAGACAAACAACGTGATTTTGTTTTTATTTACTATGGGGAAATGACATGGACACAAGTTATATTTTTTATATTAAATCGTTTAACTACATGGCAAGTTTCACATCCATAAAGGCAAGTGGTCTGAAAAGAAACTCATTATCCAGTTCAAGAATATGGCTTAATATTGAAACAATACAAAAAGGACAGCCGCGTAGTTCTACAGAACTTTGGACTTCTACAATTACTTAAATTCCTCCATTCAATTTTGCTTTGTATTAAGCAGGACATAAATTACTGAATGAAAAGGCTTTCTGTTACCACATGTAAATGTCTAAAACGTTTGTTTATTTGAGAAATATATCTAACCAACTTCATCTAGCTGCAATAAAGACAGCAAACAGTGTGCGAGAGTCACGGGAATCAGTGACTGCAGTGCTCCGTTTTCAACTCCTCCCTCGACTTCAAGTGGCAAATCTCACCGATCGGTATTGGGTAAATTCGTTTGAGATGCCAGACGCCTCTCCCTGAATGAGGACGAGAATAGACAGCAGCAGTCATCCTCTAATCGTATTTGTGGCAGTTGTACAAGCGTTTGGGTGAACTCCATGCTGGTAGCGATAGCGCTTACTATGCTGGCGGAAGTAAGAATACCCTGCTTCGCGTCAGAACAGAAGTTGCGTGACGTCATGTGAAAAGGGCCCATTTCTTGAATTTTTTCGATTTTATTTCCACATGTCTTAATCCTAATCTACCTAATCTTATTTTATTTCAGTTAAGTGCTAAGGAATCATTTCTAATATTTGTTTTATTTTTTAAATATTTATGTTTTATTGTTTCAATTAGCAAAAAGATTTGAATGGTTTTAGTTTAAATTAGCTATAACAACGCTGTACAATAGACTTGAATGCTTTTTGCACCTGCAGGTGTCTCTGTCAACGCATTGGACTGTTTTCCATCCTCATAGTCTTATTTCAGACATTTATAGTCCTATGTCTCGTGTAAAACAACGATTTGACATACTCATAAAAGTGTTTTGTTTTTCCTTGACCCCCGCCCCTCCCCCCGCCACCGTCTCTCATCTCTTCCACTTGTGTTATGTTGCACAGCTAATTAAATAGAACAGTAGTTAATGAAGAATTCCCTTTGGGTGAAGACGTTAATTAATTTGAGTTTTCATGGAGACATGATGGCCAAAGTGCTCTTCAGCCATCAGCACTAGAGGAATTATTGTATCTGATATATTTTTTTCCTCATTTCTTTTGCTTTTGGGATTACAAATTTTGGAATGTAATGGCTGTGTTTGGCTTGTGAAGCTGAGCAGTTTTTTATGGATGGTAATTTGCACGTCCTTTTCTGTGCCAAATCTTCATCTTTTCCTCCGCTTATTTATAGGCCTACTTCAGGGTCAACTGGCCCCATCTCTTTTGCAACCTGCTAAAAACACATTGACGTATGTAACCTGGATCTAGCTTGGCATAATACTCAACATAGAGTGCAGTCTCGGGCAGAAGCATTGTGTGATTGACAAACAAGATGATTATGTGGTGCAGCAAAAGTGCTTTTTACACTACTTTTGTGGCTTGTTTGTTAATTGTTGTGTGTAAATGTCCAGCTGTACTCACCCCACCCCCAAATCTCTCATGGATTAGACGTGGTCTCATCTGTGCACGTGGTACAGTAACTAATGAATGTGATGAACATTACCTATTTAGGTTAGGTGATTCCACTGATTCCATATTGTCAGAATTCCTGTGAATTAGCTGTACGTGTATTTCGTAAGACTATTTCATAAGATGATACTATTGAGTTTCCAGATAGTCATTTAGCAAACACTTTTCCAAAAAATGACTTACAAAATAAAGTACACAGGTTTTTATGAAGCAAATTGTGGTTTAAACCAGAGCTGGAGTCTTGATCTCAGATTTTTAATGTGCCCGGTCTGTGCCTCAATACTTTTTAAATGAAGAAAGTATTTTGAAATGCTGCAATATTTTCAGCTTGTGTTTGTGATTTTGTTTTTTTTGACTCAAGGAGCTGGATCTAGGCTTCAAGAGGTCTATTTTGGGTCTGATCTTGATACCAACTCTGCAACATGTTTGAATCTGCAACATGAACAGCCATGATCTTTACCAACTAGGCTGCACCTACATTTTAACAAGTACTTTTGAGAGTGTCTCTTTGAAGTGAACTGAGGTAGTGCGGTTCTGCAGGATCCTTTCATGCAAGTCTCTCAGGAAGCCTACTGCATCTATCTATCTTTTTTTTTTCTCAAAGCTCTTTTTCTCAGTAACAACCCAAATGGCCTGACACAGCTAGCATTTGTCGGTTTTAAAGCATGTTTGTTTTAAAAGTCCAAGTACCACCCGTCTGCAGAAATCTCTTTTGTTTGGATAGTGAAGAAGTCGTTGAGTCTAATACCTGCAGGACTTGTGTTGGCCTATATTAGCGTAAATGCACTGTTCCCCCCTGCTATAATGCAGGTCTTCTGTTTCAGCGTGCTAAACAATTCTCTTCCCCCTGAGGCTGATGGTACAGAGTCAGATATGTGCATGGCCAGTCAACCTGCCTTTTGTTTTTATAGTTTTTCTCGAGTCATAATTTAGGTTTGAAATATGCCACATGAAGCAATAGGGTCAATGCTAATGCTTTTTTGATGATCTCCACATTCATGTACCATGGTATTTTCATGGTACTTCATGCAAAGGGGAATTCAAAGAATAACTTTTCATGGCACATGTTCACAAACCATGATACTGTGGTTGGCAAATAATACCATTAGACACATGGCACTCATTTGTTAGTTTCACGTGCACATTGCTTTTTCAGAATGATTTGTACAGTACACTCAACTTCATTTACTGCTCTCTTATTTTCCTAGCGTGCTGCTATTGTCCCTTTGTGTCATAGTACACACATTGCTTATTTTGTCTAACTCCTTCCCTCACCAGTGTCTGGTCCTTAAACGCTCGATCAGGCCACTGTCCACTCGTATTACAATTAATAAAGCCCTCAACGCCCAAATCTGTTGATCGGAGCAGAGACGCGAGAATAATTTGCTGCTGTCGAGCCGGCAGCAGTGGCTGTGTCTCCATATCTCTGCAGACACAGTTTAGCAGCCAGCAGTTCATCCTCTTCCCCTTTACTAGCACTGGCTTGTCTCACTAGTCTTTATATTGGCTAGAAGATAATGTAGCTATTCCAGCTTTCATCTGATTATTTATCTGAACTTGCTTTTTTGCTGTAAATGCTGTTAATTGGCTAGTCATACTCCGTTACACTTCAAGTTCATGTGAGAGATTTGTTGTATTAAATCTACTACATTGTTGGATGATTGCTATGGATAAATATTCACATAAGAGTTTTGCCTTACAGTGTTTATTTTTAATTACTTATTTTGGATCAACACTCTTACATCACTCAAAAGGCCCTTTCTTTTTTTTTCTTTGGTCTAACTGTGCTTAACATGTTTGCCTCTGCAGAATTTTTGGAAAATATAATTAGGATTTTTTTGAGATCCATCTGCACTGGCAGAAATGCAAGTTAAACATGGTCATTTCTGTTCTGTTCTGTCTATAACTCTCTTCACTCCACCCAACAGTCATGCAGCTGAAGTTGAGGATGGTAGTTTTGCGGAGGAGGACTGGTAAGGACCAACACCATTGGCTACTTGTTTTATGCTTCTGTGATTTGTGTTCTTGCCATGATGCCTTGTGAGAAATGTGGTTTGAGCCCTTTTCTTGTGATGTGGTTGTGTTTAGTAGACTTCGTCAGCACGGTGTGACCCTAAACTGGTGTGAAGGCAGATGAATGTTGAATGTGAATTAGTGATGAGCTGTTGTTTTCTGTGCTGTGCTTGTTTGATTAAATCTGATTAATCTCTGTTGTTTTGGGCTGTACTGTATGGTAAAAACAGCATCAGGTATTTACTGTTATGGAGTGAGGCCAGATTCTCTTTAATTTCTCAGCACCAACTTGTTTACTGTACATTTAAAGTAATTTTTATGTAATTTAGCAAACTTTTTCCGATTTCTGTCTACTATTATTTGCTGGGCAAGTCTACCTGTGTAACCTGTAGATAAAGGTCTAATTAAAGGACACTGGGATGATTCAAGGAGGTTTGTGATCAGTCTCCAACTCATGAGTCAGTTTTGCATGGGATTGAACTTATAACTTGTGAGCAGGCCAGATCCTGAACCATTAGGTTACAGCAGTGTTTCCCAACCGGGGTGCCGTCTGTCAAGAGCAGGGGTGCCGTGTAAAAAAGTTAGACCTACCTGAAAAACTAAAAAGCAATTTATTTCATTTGTAGACCTATCGTTATTTTTTATTTGTGCTATCATTAGTAATTTCTTTATTTGTTCTTATTTTATTATTAACTGCTTAGCCTCCTTGTCATTTTTTTTTTTATTCAATTCAAAGTTTTAAATCAAGCTATCTCGTGCTACTGCAACAAAATTACCCAACTGTAAAATCAAAAATACACTTAGTGAGCAAAACTTTGTTTAATTAATATTATAACTAGCTATCTCACAATGTTTACATATGAATAAAAGCCTACATTAAAATCTGTCATATAAATTGGTCTTTTCATTAGAAATTAGCCTACTGATTGCCACCATTGATGGACAAA
>NW_015505485.1:938412-956733 GCF_001515645.1 Sinocyclocheilus grahami | reverse complement strand
CATTCATTGATCTGCTAACCATTATGCTCACGTGTCCTCTGATAATAATGGCTTTCTAGGATTAAACATTATTTGGATAATTGGTAAAAAAAAAAATCTCTTAATAGCCCTACTGTGTGTTAGACCTACCTGAAAAACTAAAAAGCAATTTATTTCATTTGTAGACCTATCGTTATTTTTTATTTGTGCTATCATTAGTAATTTCTTTATTTGTTCTTATTTTATTATTAACTGCTTAGCCTCCTTGTCATTTTTTTTTTTATTCAATTCAAAGTTTTAAATCAAGCTATCTCGTGCTACTGCAACAAAATTACCCAACTGTAAAATCAAAAATACACTTAGTGAGCAAAACTTGGTTTAATTAATATTATAACTAGCTATCTCACAATGTTTACATTTGAATAAAAGCCTACATTAAAATCTGTCATATAAATTGGTCTTTTCATTAGAAATTAGTCTACTGATTGCCACCATTAATGGACACATTTTTTTGTATAATATTTATAATATATAATGATAAAATATCTGTATGGCAGTATATTCTGCAGTTCTTCCCTGCTGTACAAAAAATCATTGACAAAAACGCATTCTCATTTACTGCAATGCTAAATGTATTTACATTTTGGCATTAATACTGTACATTGTAATATTTATTGTACATGCTAATTAAAATCCATTGTACTACAGTACTGTTTTACTGTAATATTATAAAATAATATATTTATACTTTTCAAAGTATCGTATCGAAGTTAGAAATTCAAATATTGTGACAAAATACATTTTGTAGGGTGCCACAAATTTGTTAAAATTTCCAAAGGGTGCCGCGACTAAAGAAAGGTTGGGAAACACTGGGTTACACCATCTATGCCATGTCATGACACACTTTACAATTTGTAACTAGAACAGCCAAACTCAAGACACATTCATTTTAGATAACACAACTTTTTATACAAATTTTACTTCCCATCCCAAAGTATCACATTATCTGGGTGAATCTGTCTGGATCAAATTTCACCCTAAATAAGAAGAAATAAGAAATTATATTAATCATAGACACTGAGACACAGAGAAAAAATCATAGATAAAAACACATTGTCATTTACTGCAATGCTAAATATGTAAAGTTTACATTTTGGCATTAATACTCTACATTGTAATATTTATTGTACATGCTAACTAAAATCCATTGTACTACAGTACTGTTTTACTGTAATATTATAAAATTATTGCAGTAATGTAGTAATGAGTAGTGTCAGTTGGGAAAAAATTTATAATCCTAAAATAGGCTTAATTTTCTTTATGCTGAATATATTTCCTTTTTTTTCCTTTGTTGATTTTGGGGTTATAAAAACACATTGTCATTTACTGCAATGCTAAATATGTAAAGTTTACATTTTGGCATTAATACTGTACATTGTAATATTTATTGTATATGCTAACTAAAATCCATTGTACTACAGTACTGTTTTACTGTAATATTATAAAATTATTGCAGTAATGTAGTAATGAGTAGTGTCAGTTGGGAAAAAATTTATAATCCTAAAATAGGCTTAATTTTCTTTATGCTGAATATATTTCCTTTTTTTTCCTTTGTTGATTTTGGGGTTAAATTTGTCCTGTTCTTGTGAGATCTGTTGAATATGTACGTAAAATATGTGAATTATTAATTTTTTATTGCATCGTTGTTGTTTTACCAGCAGCGGCCTGTTTAGCAATGGGCTGTTTCTCATTTTCTTGCTGCTTTATGTTCAGAAAAAGATGATTTGCGATATATTCTACTTCTAAAATTACATTTATTACCAAAGGAGCTCATTATTAATGAAAACAATCTTCCACATGGACCCCATGAGCACATTTGTGAAGAGGGGCTCTCTAGAGGAGCAGGGATTCCTGTGGTCTCAGTGGTGTCCATTAGATCGATTATCTTCATACCTCTAATATGTTTAGTAAGCCCATCTGATATTGATAGTAAAATCTATCTTTAATAAGTCTGTCAGGCTTATTTATTAAGGCCAAGTAGTGATTTTATTACGCTCAAAATATAACCTAATTCAGGATGGTGGTTCCACAAATTGGAAATGGGTTTTTGTAAAATTAGATTACATTGTGAACTTTAACTTTCTAACTTTCTACAGTGGTATCTTAAAAATAATCTCTTTCAGTCAAAGACAGTTCACCCAAAATGAACATTTTCACCTTTGTCTTTCCAAACCTGTATGACTTGTGGACCCCATTGACTGTCATCGTATGGACACTTGACAAAAAAAAATAAACACTTCACACATTTTTGCAAAATATCATCTTTTGTGTTTGCAGAAGTTTGGAACGATTTGAAGGGGAAATTTAGTTTTTGTGTAAACCATCCCTTTGACTATTAGTGAGCAGTACATGAATGCTATGTTAACTGCAAGAAATTATGTGGGGGGAAATGCAGTCTCAATGCAAATGGATCAAGTAAACTTCGGTTTTGCAAATTTAAATGAATAGTACACTATGCAGTTTTAATTGAAACTTTTTTTTTCTTTTTTTTTTTTGAGTGTAAGCAGAAGTGGCATGTGTCAAGCAAGAATAAAAGCATACATAATGACTGCTGGAAGGACTGGTTTGCCTCTTATGGCAAAATATGATGTGAAAGTTGTTATTTCAAGATAAAAGTTTTTTGAAAATATCAACTTATGCACTAAAAAATATATGCAGTTGATGTCTTTGTCTGAGCTGTGAATATCGAGTCCTCGGGACAGGATTGTAACTTCATTTGAGCAGTGGAGTCATGTGCAGGGGAACAATGGAAACGTGTGTGTGCATGTCTCTTGTGGGTGTTGTGTAAGAAACACACTGACATATGCCTCCTGTGCCTCTGCTGTTTACTCTGTTTAATCCCTCTCATAAACACGCACACATTTAAACAATGGAGAACTGCTTACCCCTCTCAGTGGGGCTGTAATAGGATATGCTGCAATGGCCAATGTGGTGTGCGTGATGGAGAGAGAGAAATAACGTGTTTATCTGTTATAGTCCATTATAGTTCAATACTGCAGTAGATTGCAGGAGGGATATGAATGAATGAGCAAAATCGAGCCATCAAGGTCTGATAACTACAGTGCTGCATTCTGTTTCCATGGAGACGATTGCCCCGCTGGGCTTTGGATCACCAATAACAGGCTGTGTTCAGAATGGAATACAAGCGTGCTGCTTACTGTGCAGTATACACTGAATACTGCTTACTGTTTCTATAAATAGCATGTGAAGCAATATGCATTATGCAGCGTTAACAACCTCATTACTTATTAGTTACATGCTTAATTCAGCCAGAGGTATCTTGGAAATACTTTTGTTTTTCTCCCAATAATGATATGGTAATTTTGTTTTAAAAGACTTGCCTGTTGGCAATCAGATCAAAAAATGAGTAAAGATGATAAAAATGGCAATTAGTTACTAATTATTATTGCAGTTCATTCATGTTCACTATCGTTCAAAAGTTCGAGGTCAGTAAGAAATCACTTATGCTCGTCAAGGCTGCATTTATTTGATCAAAATACAATAAAAAAACATTGTGAATTATTATTATTACAATTTAAAATAACGGTTTTCTTGTTTTTATATATTTTAAAATTCAGATTATTCCTGTAATGGCAAAACTGAATTTTCAGCAGCCATTACTTCAGTCCTCAATCAATCTAATATGCTGATTTAATGCTCAAGAAGTTGCAAAAAAAATTTTTAATTAAATTTTTTTTATTATTATTATTAACATTGATGAAAAAAGTTGCGGCTTAAAACAATAGCTTTAATTTGAAATCGAAATCATTTGTAACATTACTAATGTCTTTACTGTCACTTTTGATCCGTTCAATGCATCCTTGTTGAATAAAATAATTTCTTAACCAAAAAATAAATAAATTAATATTATCTTATATTGTTCTGAAAATAGCCAGATCAGACATCTTTTTTAGGAAGTTACTACCCATCATAAGTTCAACAGATTTTAAATTAATAGCTGTAAAGATGTTTTATTTATTGATGATGATTGGTAAATGTGCTGTGTGAAGTATACGCAACCTAGCATTAGCTTCAAGTGCTGAAGCAGGACAGCAGTGATCTGAGTGTTCATGTTGCATGATGCGCTGCTTTCTTATGTTCGGAAGCTTCATTTTCTGCTTGTTGCACATTCGAACTAATGTTTGACCAGTGCATTTCAACATGTTTAGAAACCTGTGTCTTTGTGTGTGTGTGTGTGTGTGTGTGTGTGTGTGTGTGTGTGTGTGTGTGAGTGAGAGGAGCATGACTGCACGTATCCTGACCTGTAGTGAGGTGCTGAGAGACAGGAAATTGGATTTTGCTGGTATCAGTACGGTTTCATAATGTGCTCTTCTTAGTGTGATGGATTTGATTTTCATCCTCCTCCTCCTTTTCCCCCCGTCTGTGATTTCGTCCTTATCTTAACATGAGATCCTCAGTCTAAGAGATGAATCTCACCAACCACCGTTTGAGTAAGCTGAGATATGTTTGTTAGAATGCAACGGTGAGGTGAACAATGCTGTGTCGAAACCATGAAATTTTTCCCCCAGACTCCCTTGCCAGAAGGTGAAAATCTACCCTAACCTTTTCATTGTCAGATTTCTATGGTGCTGATTTCTGAGATTGCTGCTGCAGTGAGATGCTCTGATAAAGTGTTTTCCACACAGGCTGGTACAGCACTTATAGATATTATGTAAATTGGTTCTTTAAAAATGTCATGTTCAGCATACGACCACAGATCCGTCCACTACTGAGCCGTTGAATGGCCTGTATATCACAGACCTGCTAATCAATATCCTTCCTAAAAATGCTGTAGTCTGCAAGGTGTAAATTCAGTGTACCTCTCTACTGGTGAATGTGTCAATGGGTGGTCGCATGATGTTTGTATCTACTCTAAAGCGATGCTTCATGTATAGTAAGAGGATAATTTTGTATTTTTTTTAAATGCAAGATTGTCTGATAATGTGGTAGTACTGTTGAAGTGGGATTCGGCATGCTTTGGATCAAAGGTAAGGAGCAAGGCATGTGAGGGAATTAATATTAATGTTTTGCAGTGATGAGCTTTCCCTGATGAAGGGCTCTTTTGCATAATGTTAATATTGCTGATACCTTTTTAATCACCTTTTTGTGGTTCCTTTGCATTAGGTTTGATTGGTAGCAAAACATTATTCTCCTAATTATGAAAAGAAGTGCCCTTGCCATTTTTTAAATTTAATATAAATATATATTTTTATATATATATATATATATATATATATATATATAAAGTTATGTAACATTTCTAGTTTATGATGCTGAAATTGCAAATCTGTTATTAATAAATACTCATTATTTGCTTAGTCGGGTCATACATGTTCATTACATTTTAATTACTTAATACATGCATGAACCACTCCAGCTTCTCTTCTCTTTTGCATAATTTTAATATTTAAAATCACCTCTTGTGGTTCCTTTTGTGTTAGGTTTGATTAATAGCAACACATTGTTTTCTTAATTATGAAAATAACTGCCCTTGCCATTTTTTAGATGGTGTTTTAATGAATGTTAAGTAACATCTCTAGTTTGATGCTTAAATTGCATTTAAATTATAAATACATAATGTTCATAAATAATCATTATTTGCTATACTTGTGTTAATTAAAATGTAATGTACATGCGTTAAAAACTTCAACTTCTTAATTGTGGCTTTTGTCGACATTAACTCATTAATGTAATTTGAAATCAAACAATGACAGACCCCCTACAGTGCCATTGCAGATCCCCTAGGGCTCAAATGTGTAAATAGCACTTCATGAACTAACAAACAAACAAAACTGATGCTTAGCGATTCAAGACAGACTATATTCCTCTTTTTCAGATAAGTTTCATTACAGATGGAGAATTGTTGTTTTTCAGTAAAGAGAGCAATAATATCCCCTTTTGTTTATAAATGAGAGCACCTGCTTGTGTATTTATCTCTGTCTTCCTTCATATCTCTCTTTCTGTATGCAGTCACAGCTCTCAGTCTACAGAGGAAGCTGGATTTAATGACCCCAGCTTACTGGAAAACCTCCAAAGTAATCATGTAAGTACTGTAATGGCATCACAGCTGCTCAGTCATGCATGCCCAGCCAGCCAGAAATTTACACACAGGCCCTGATATCCACACGCTCACACCTCCTGTCTTCCGTCACAGCTTTTTTTCTGGCTCATATTAGCTCTGTTCTGCTCACCTGGCTGTTTATGAATAGTGTACAGTCACAAAACTTATTTTATAATGACATGAGACTTTTACCTATTTTTTTAAATATAAAAATAAGACCCCATATGCAGGTATAAGATATTTATATGATCATATTAATATTGATAATTACACATCATATTAATGTACATTGACTGCAGGAAATGCAACGGAACATGATGCTTGGATATTGTGGGTGGTTACGAAAGCAAAGCAGTTCGGAGATGGTTTTTAACAAGCTGCTATGCAGGTTCCAAGGCGTTTCGGTGCTGTCTCTGATATTCTTGTTCCTAGATATAGCTTGGATTCTTTCTTCAGTGTAAGCCTGAGATTGTTTCTTTTAGGCTGCCAGGGTGAAAATTACAAGTTAGAAAAATAATCACAGACATCTCAACAAATTGCATGCATGATTTAAGGTGTCATTCATGTCTATAGCACAAACGTTCAAGTAAACATTTAAGTAGAATTTGAGTGTCTTTTTCCTTTTTTTTTTTTTATTCTTTGTCTTGATTTTTTCCCACTCAGCCCACTGCTTCAGTCATCCAGGAGTTCATGACCATGATGGCTATCTGTCACACGGCTGTCCCTGAACACATCGACAACAAAATCACCTACCAGGCTGCATCCCCAGGTCAGTCAAAATGCTCCCCACACACTGAAGCAACAAATGTTCACCTCAGGTTCACGTTAATTGACAGCCCTTATCAATACACTACCGTTCAACAGTCTGGGGTCAGTAGGATTTTACTACTTTTTTTACTTTTACTAATCAGATTACTACTTTTATTCAGCCAGGATGCATTAAAGTGATAAAAAAGGACAGTAAAGAAATGTGTATTTTTACAAAAGTTTTCTATTTTTATTCATCAAAATGGCAAACGCTCACTCAGGGACTTTAGTAAGATGTTACCAGAAAAGTTTTTAGATTTGTTTATCAGATGTTAATTAAGAAAAATCTTGTGTAATTTTAACTGCTGTATTTTTTTTGTTTGCTGGTTTTTTATTTTGTTTATGTAACTCTTGTATTATCCCAACTCCCAAGAAGTCTTGAATCCTTAGATGCTGACATAGCAGTAAATATAAATAAATAACACACAGCAGCCACAACAGCACTTATGTTTGATTTATTTTTTCCTTTTTATTCGAAACATCCCCAAGCACATTAACTATATCATGAAATAAATATCTTGATTCTCACCTTTCTAGATTGTTGATCTATAGTGGGCGATGGTCAAAGTAACTATGTATTAGCTATGCATAAAAACCTGTCTGTTTACTTAATTAACAGATATGGGTGTCATGCCATAACATTTTTAATATGACTGAGTTTATTTTTAATGTGAATTTAACATTGAAAGTTAATGTGAATAAAAACATGGCAAGTTAGGCTACTAATCATAACACTTAGCCTTCAGAAAGAGAGCAAAGAACATTTTCACTGACAGTCTAGTTCAAGCACTCTCAAAAACTCCCATTAAAATCACTGAAGCGGTTTACACTATGAAATTAATATCTTACAGATTCGTACACACATTTTCACTTTTTTTGTTTCTGACAAGAGAATTCGCCAGAAACCGGTTTTCAGTCAGCGAGCGAGTGAAGAAAACACCGGCATTTTAGCGATGACTCATCTGAGCACATCTGATTGGTCGGCATTGCATTCATAAGCTCAACAGCATCATGTGTGATTGGTTAATGCGCAGTGCTGTAAAAAGAGTCTGTATCTGGCTCAGCGCCAGGCAGCGAATGCAGATTTGAATTTAGCAGCTGATGATATGACGTACTGAACGTTCTAATCACGCCGGTGTGATTGTATTAAAAATAGAAAATATTAATCGGCTATTTTTTGTCTTTTGGAAGCTGCATTCAAAATCCACTTGGCTCAAAAATCTGACGTGCCCCCCTCACTTTGAATGGGCATGACGCCTCTGACTACTACTACTACTCAAAATGACAATCACAGGAATAAATTGCATATTAAAATAGAAAAAAAAAAAATTTATTAGAATGTTTACAACTGTTTTACTGCATTTTGGATCAAATAATGCATAAGAGATTTTCAACTGTCAACAGCATTAAAAAAAATCTTACCGATTCCAAACTTTTGAATGGCGTAGTGCAGGGGTGGCGAACGTCGGTCCTGGCGAGCCGCAGCCCTGCAGAGTTTTGCTTCAACCCTAATCAAACACACCTGAACAAGCTAATCAAGGTCTGAACGGTTATTAGGAAGCTACAGGCAGGTGAGTTTTAATTAGGGTTAGAGCTGAACTCTGCAGGGCTGCGGCTCTCCAGGACCGGAGTTCGCCACCGCTGGCGGTAGTGCATGTGTATATATATGAAAAAACTCACCCCTTTTAGATTGCGCTCTATTTATTTACTAACTGCTTGTTTTCTTTAAAAAAAGAAAAAAAGCTTGCTCTATTCTTTTTCTATTCTATCTGTTTGCTTTTTATTTATTATATAATTTATAAAATAAAAAAAGGACAAAAAAATACTTTCTATGTGTACTGCGTTAAGCTAACTCTTGTTGATTTTGATTGCTTCCATTGTCCTCACTTGTAAGTCGCTTTCGATAAAAGCGTCTGCTAAATGACTAAATCTAAATGTAATGTAATGTATTCAATAGATAAAGCTATAAATATATCAGTTAAGTCTGTAGATGTAGTTCTAGAAATGTGGAAACGGGTCCACAAAATGTAATTGAAGTAATTTTAGCATTGCACACACTAGGTAAACAGGCTCTCAGACAAGATAGGCAGCTGGTTGAGGTTGAAAAGAGGGCACAGGAAGTGAACAGGGAACAGCATGCTCTTAATTTCCTGTTTCTCTTTATAATTGTTCTGAATCTCTAGCAGACATCAGTGTTGAGCTGAGACTGAGAGCAGTGTCGTGGAGCTGTTTGAGTGCATTTAATCAAACTGCCTCACCACATGTATTATTTGTTTGTGTAAGACATTCATGAAAGTAAAATAATGCAGATGAAGAAACAGATGAGTTCATTAATGCTGGTTCACTCTCTTCGCTACTTTGCATTTGACACTTCATGTTTATGCATAATTTATCTTTTTAGCATTTGTCAGAAGTCATCCCTGGCTTTGAGGCTTAGCGAGATGGGTTTATGTGACCCATTTTAATTTCACATCAGTGCAGCAGTGCATTGAATATTAGCAAGACCTGTGTTTGAGATGGATGGAAGGCTAAGGCAGGGTACTGTGATAAGTGATGATTGTAGAGACCGATTGGAGGACAAAAGGTTTTAATAGTGCCATCTCAAACAGTTTGTCTACTTAGTGTTGTGAACAAGTAGTCATATACCAGATGCTTTTATCCAATGCAACTTAACCGCCACATGCCCCGACCACATGCTGTCTTGTTCCACAGATGAAGGCGCTCTGGTTCGGGCGGCACAAAACCTGGGCTTCGTGTTCACTGGGAGAACTCCAGACTGTGTTATTGTGGAATCGGTAAGTACAGATGTCCTGGGAATAGATGATGAGTTGCACTGGGAACATGACTTACCCTCTGTCATGCTACATGGCTCACTCACACTTTACACTCTGGAGAACTATTACAGGCCATTTGTACAGTGCAGTCCCACTTCAACAGATCCATTATTCCCTTATTATAATGTATGATAGAGAGGAAGCCATCACGGACCTGTGGCAACTTCATTTCATATGCAGAGTCAATGAATTGTGAACATTCTTCCTTTCTGAAACAAATAACCCTTTGACGTTCGCTAATAGAGTGTTTTCTGCACTGCTATTCGGCAGTGACGCTACTGAATCTTCACAGCAAAAATACATTAATGAATTGGTAATGATTTACGATAAAATTTAATTTGTTAAAATTAGTTATTGCATTAGATGTCATGAACAATATTTTATACAGCATTTGCTAATTCATACAACTTGAAATGTTAAAGATGTGTATTACCGCAGAAAATATATATATATTTTTTTAGAAATTAATACTTTTATTCAGCAGGGATGCGTTAAATTGATCAAAAGAGACAGTAAAGACTTTTACATTGCTACAAAAAAATACTTCAAATAAATTCTGTTCTTTTTAACTTTCTATTTATCAAAGAATCCTAAAAAAATTATTAATTAGATTAGAGTAATTAGAGGAATTAGAACTTAATTAGAGTAATAGCTGCTGAAAATAGGTTTGCTATTACAGGCATAAATTACATTTTTTAAACGGTAGTCTATTAGTAAATGTAGAAATTAACATGAACCAAAATTAATAAATGTTGTTTTAGATTAAAAATGAAGTGATTGAAGTTGTGCGTTTGCAGACTGGATTGAATCTAATTAACAAACAAATGATTATTATGAGTTACTTTACTGAAATACCCAAAAGTGCTCATAATAGCAGTTTACATCATACTCGCAAATTTTTAGCTGATTCCATCTCAGTGGTTACTGAATTACCAGCTGACCTACTTACTGGATATTTATGTTACTTGAAGTTATAACAAAAGAGTTTTAATGTAATAAGGTCATGTAATTAAAAAAATAATTATTACAATCATACAAAAATCATATGGCTTTTTTTAGTATGTATTTAGGACTATGCAGGAAACTGCTGTACTATATCATTAAAGCTTAGCTTGTCTTCAGGTTCTTTTTGTTAAAAATCAATGCTTCTGTTGATTTGAAATTAAGGAAGTTTAATTAGGAGAGATGCTCTATAGATTTTTCAGGCTGGGTTTCACCGTATCGGATGTGATTTTCACACTCTACACAATGTCTCAATGGAGAAGAGCTGAGGAACGTGATGATTTTGCAGCACTAGAGGGGATAGTGAAAGATCCGGCGATGTGCTGCAGATATCTGTGCAGAGCTCTTAATAGAAACTTGCTGATTGAAGATTAGAGAAAATGTAATGAGACAGAAAGCACTGCTGTTTTCTTAGACCTGGGAGCAAAGAGTCACACTTTGCAGCTATAACTGATTAATCTGATGGCAGCGCCAGGGGAAGAGAGCGAGTCTTGTGCTCCCTGGCCTGTAACACACTCTAATTTTGGCCCTTCATTGCAAGACAACTCCCACCATTCACCCCATCATCATACTTGCTTACTTCTAAAAGTCACAGGGGGCAAAAAAAACTATTAAAAGTTTCAATTTTCTGCTCCCTGGTGTCGAGATGTGTTCAGTCTTTCAAAATAAGCTAAGAGAACGGTAGAGAGATCTCAAACTCTGTGTTAATACCGTGTCGTAACCAAGCGTGACGAGATTTCAGTGACAAGTCATTTTATTGTAAAAATGTGTGATGCAACAAAATCAGTGCCAATCAGAAATAAATTGTGTTTCTGTAGGTATTTATTATTTATTAGTATTCATTATAGTATTTTTTTGTAAATGCAATTTTTATATACGTTTCCTTTAAGTAAGTTATCTATAAATATAAAGAAAATACAATGGTAAAACAACTATTATAATATAGTGAAATCTCTTTCTTACAGTGTGGAGAGGAGGAGAAATATGAATTGCTGCACGTTTTGGAATTCACAAGGTAAATTATTGCAGCACAATTTCATGTTTTCATTTCCATTCTCATTGTCATTTGTTCAGCTGTACCCATTCGTTTTGCTGGAGAGAAAACAACATGATGGTTTTGCTGTATTTCAGCACCATGTTTACTCGTGGTGGTGATGATGATGATGAGGATGTCAGTGATTATGGTAGTAATGATGCTGGATGATGGTGTTATTCTATGTTCCCCCTTCCCCCACCCAACAGCACCAGGAAGAGGATGTCAGTCATCATGCGCACTCCATCAGGAAAGATCCGCCTTTATTGCAAAGGAGCTGTGAGTATCTGTCTGTTGCTATGGAAACAGAGCCATCAGGCGCTTGCAACTAAAGCCTCACCACACTAGAGTGTTTTCTTTTGTGATCAGGTGAAAAGCCAGACATGCTGCCTTTGTGCGGTTTTTTTTGGTAATGGAGTAATCTTATTCAAATATAAATGTTTGAATGTATGCTGTTATACATTATATTCAAAAAAAGTATTATTATTATTACAGTAAAAATTAAAAGCTACAAGACATATTTACGTTTGATGTGTTTTAGGTTTTATATTAGGTATAAAACTAAGTGCATGTACAATAACAATTATTTTAAATTGCATACAAAGTCAATGAATAATCAATGACATTTTTTTTTACATCAATTTCTATATCAATTAGTCATTTTTAACATCTTGAGTAATCTAAGTGGGTGAGTGTGCATATTAGAAGTGTTAGTGTATGAAATGCAAGCTGGCAGCACTCTTTAGTGCTCAGACAGAGAATGATGGGAAAGAGATGTTGTGTAATGCATTAAAATTATATTACCATGATACTATAAATGTGTTAATGAAGAAAATAAATAATGTAGAATTAGTCAGACATATGTTATGACTCTATTTTCTATTTTCCTCCGTGCTCCCTTCGTGGATCACATAAAATGCAGAGTAGAGAAATAACACCCCATGTTTTTTGTCTCCCAGGACACAGTGATCTATGAGCGATTAGCAGACAGCTCCAGATACAAGGACATCACCCTGAAACACCTGGAACAGTTTGCCACAGAGGGTGAGACACACTCACACACACACATATACACCTGCTTAGTATCTGCTGTCTCTCTTCTGTTTATCCGTTATCAAATGATCTTCTTAAAACAAGACTGTGAGATTAATGAGAACTAAGGAGAGATTGGTGTGCTTGAATGAACTGGCATACTGCAGTGCTTCACTCTCTTGTGGGGATGGCCCCCTAGTGGAAGAACTGAGATATGTCAGCCTAATAGGAACCTCAAGCAATCAGTTGCTTTGTCTTTTAAACATCCTGCATGAATAATTCATGTTGAGCGGAGATCATCATCTCAGCAGTATTAGCATCAGTCTAAAAACAGGTCATGGCTTTCTTCTCGAAGATGATTAGAAGAAAGAGATTTTTGAGGAAGGGAATATATTGGGCATATCTAAGAGAAGCTCATGTATCTTTGTGCATTTTTGCAGGTCTCCGCACATTGTGTTTCGCTGTGGCGGACATCTCAGAGTCGTCCTATCAGCAGTGGCTGGAGGTTTATCATCGTGCCTCGATGTCTCTCCAAAACAGGGCACTCAAGATGGAGGAAAGCTATGAACTGATTGAAAAGGTGAGGTATCCAAATAGCTTTTCCAGTGTGCACAGGTGAGGTAGTCTACATCCAAAGATCACAGAAACTTCCAGAACCTCATATGTCATCCTTCCTGCACCAAACCTAAGCCAGAGTAACTGCAAGGGAAGGCAATATATCATATTTTCTAGTTTTTTTTTATTTTATTTAGCTGTACACAGATTTTTACACACAAAGTCCAGCCAAAAAATTCCAAACAATGAACCACATCATGTATCATGGTATTACCATCGACAGTATCATGGGGTAATACCGTGCTTAAAAATTAATACTTTTTTTAGCTGGGATAATTGAATTAATCAGTGCATACATTTATAATGTTACAAAAAGATTATTTAATTGTAAACATTTTTAAATATATGCTGTTCTTCTATTTCACTCTATTCATCAAAAAATGCAATAAGCAGCACAAGAAGAAGAAGAAATATTCAGAAAGTACAGACATAGTGCAGACATACATAACAGAGTAGGGATTGGAATATAACACTAATATAAGGAAAAAAAGAAAATAGAATACAGAATTTCTATATACAGAAATAGAAGAACATGAAAAACATTTAATTGTTTAAATAAATGTAAGGATATATTAGCTGTGTCTCATTTAGAAGGCTGCACCCTCCGGAGGTCGAATCCTCTGGAGGTCGCATCCTCTGTAGGATGCATATACGAAGTGTCCTCAACCTAGAATTAAACGAGGCGGCCTTCGGTGGACGGGCGGAAAAGGAAACCGGAAGTATCGCGTTGCTATGCCAACACATTTAGAGCATCGTTGCGCTCTCACACTACTTAAATGAAGGAAATTTATTTCTAAATTTGGAAAGTAATTTGAAAAAAAAAATGCTTTTACTTGTTATATTTTGTTCAATGTTTGGGGAGCTGCAGCCTACGTACAGCAGGCATCTATTAGAGATAAAAAGGAGGAGGATATTAAAAACAAAGTTTATCCGTTTTTACCGAGGCGAATTAAGGTAAGTTGTAAACACCACATCTGCGCTTGTCTGTACGTTACATCTGCCGGTGCCGGCATTTTTCAAATCCTATAGGTGTGCAGATATGTTATTTACAAAGTGTGCAGTTTACACGTGTACAAATTTTGGATTCGGTGTATAAATATGTCAGTTGTGATGGATGATGTATAATTATGAAAGTTTAATTGTTCAAGCTGAATATAGCCTGCGGGAAAAAACTGTTCTTGTGCCTGGCTGTTCTGGTGGTCAGTGCTCTGTAGCGCCGGCCAGAAGGCAACAGTTCGAAGAGAGAGTGGGCTGGGTGTGAGGGGTCCAAGGTGATTTTTTAGCCCTTTTCCTCACTCTGGAGATGTAAAGATCTTGGAGGCTGGGCAGAGGGGCACCGATAATCCTCTCAGCAGTCCAGACAGTCCGTTGTAGTCTCTTGATGTCTGATTTGGTAGCTGAACCAAACCAGACAGTTATGGATGAACACAGGACAGACTCGATGGCAGAGTAGAACTGTTTAAGCAGCTCCTGTGGCAGGTTGAATTTCCTCAGCTGGCGAAGGAAGTACAACCTCTGCTGGGGCTTTTTCACAATATAGTCAATGTGATTGTCCCACTTCAGGTCCTGAGAGATAGTGGTGCCCAGGAACCTGAATGACTCCACTGCAGTCACAGTGCTGTCCATGATGGTGAGTGGGGGGAGTGCAGGGGGTTTTCTCCTGAAGTCCACGATCATCTCCACAGTTTTGAGCGTGTTAAGCTCCAGGTTGTTAAGACTGCACCAGACAGCCAGCTCTTTAACCTCCTGTCTGTAAGCAGACTCGTCTCCATCCTTGATGAGGCCGATGGACTGTAGTGTCGTCTGCGAACTTCAGGAGCTTCACAGAGGGGTCCTTTGAAGTGCAGTCATTCGTGTAGAGGGAGAAGAGCAGTGGGGAGAGAACACAACCCTGAGGGGCGCCAGTGCTGATCGTGATAGTCCTGGATGTGAGTGCCCAGCCTCACTAGCTGCTGCCTGTCTGTCAGGAAGCTGGTGATCCACTGATAGATGGAGGTGGGCACAGAGAGCTGTGTGAGTTTGTCTGAAAGAAGGTCAGGAATGATGGTATTGAAGGCTGAACTGAAGTCCACAAATAGGATCCTTGCGTAATTCCCAGGTCTGTCGAGGTGTTGCAGGATGTAATGCAGTCCCATGTTGACAATCATCAACGAACCTGTTTGCTCTGTAGGCAAACTGAAGAGGATCCAGCAAGGGTCCAGTGATGTCCTTCAGGTAGGCCAGGACCAGTCGCTCAAATGACTTCATGACCACAGACGTGAGAGCGACAGGTCTGTAATCATTAAAGGTATAGTTCACCCAAAAATTCCCAATGATTTACTCCCCTTCAAGCCATCCTAGGTGTATATGACATTCTACTTTCAGACTAATACAATTAGATTTATGTAAAAAAACATCCTGGCTCTTCCAAGCTTTATAATGGGAGTGGACGGGAGCCCAAAAATTGAAGTCCAAAAAATGTAACCAATCCATTATAAAAGAAGTCCATACTGCTCCGGGGGGTTAATAAAGGCCTTCTGAAGCGACGCAATGCATTTGGGTAAGAAAAATATCAATATTTACAACTTTATAAACCTTACTCTCTAGCTTCCGCTGACTGTCATACACAGTCCGCTGGACGGCACTCTCTCGTGAATGCGTGTATGACAGTTAGCGGAAGTTAGAGATTAAGGTTTATAAAGTTGTAAATATGGATATTTTTCTTACACAAACGCATCGCTTCGCTTCGGGAGGCCTTTATTAACCCCCCGGAGCCGTGTGGACTTTTTATAATGAATTGGTTCAATTTTTTGGACTTCAGATTTTGGGCTACCATCCACTCCCATTATAAAGCTTGGAAGAGCCAGGATGTTTTTTAATATAACTCCGATTGTATTCATCTGAAAGAAGAATGTCATATACATCTAGGTTGGCTTGAGGATAAGTAAATCATGGGGTAATTTTCGTTTTTTGGGTGAACTAACCCTTTGAGTCCAGTGATTTTTGGCTTTTTGGGGACCGTAATGATGGTGGAGCGTTTGAAGCAGCAGGGAACATCACACAGTTCACTTCACACAGAATGATTTCTGTGGTATCATGTGACACTGAAGACTGGAGTAATGACTGGTGAAAATTCAGCTTTGCCCTCAGGAATACATTACAATTACATATTAATATATACTGCAAAAAGAAAAGTTTTTTTTTATTGTAATAATATTTAACTATTATTTAGCACCATGGGTCTCAAGGAGCAAAAGAGACTTTCAGAAACCATAGAGTTAACCATAACCATATTCAGTACCATGGTATTACCACAATTGTCCTTCTACACGCCATAGTTCTTTATATTAGTTATTAAAATCAGTAACAAAGTCCATGTTAATTTGGACTTATCATCCTGAAATTTCATAAGCTAATTTTTCTTCATAAGAAGGGGCGGTGTGAGGAAATGTCAACATAGCCATACTTCACGAATGACATGCTTCTGAGAGCAGTGGGAAATTTGAGGACAGTCTGCAGGTTATACAGTAATCCTTCTTCTCCTGTAGGAAGTTTAGTTTGACAGGTCACAGAACAGTTCCATGGCTTTGGTTTGATCAATGAGGGCTGGGTTTTCATGGCACCCAAAAAAGTATAAACAATTGGGCCCAAACCGTGAGGAAAGCACAGTGGTGGACCTGTGGAAAGCTGGGCTCTGGAAGTGTTCGTCAAACATGGCCGACCACCATCCTTAATCAATTCTTCTGAGAAAATGGATCTAATCGATCATTTCACATAAAAATCTGGTTTGACAGATGTAATTACAACATGCCATCAGCAGGTGGCAACGGTGGCTCCTGATGTTCCAGCAAGCTGTTACAGTATATCTGAGCAGGAATAGCAGTTAGACTTCTGAAACATCTCATTTCTGGTCTGAGCATAATCAGAAATGATTTAAATGAATGAAGTAATACTTTTGAAATATATATTTTTATTATTAAAGAGGTCATATAATATAATTGCTAAAAATAACGTTATTTTGTGTATTTGGTGTAATGAAATGTGTTTATGCGGTTTAAGGTTTAAAAAACACATTATTTTCCACATACTGTACATTATTGTTTCTCCTCTATGCCCTGCCTTTCTGAAACGCATCAAATTTTACAAAGCTCATCGGTCTGAAAAGCGAGGTGTGCTGTGATTGGCCAGCTATTCAGTGTGTTGTGATTGGCCGAATAGCTCAAGCGTGTGACGGAAATGTTACGCCCCTTACCATATTGTGACGCCGTGTCCCGGCCGGAACGACAAGACAAAAACATTAAAACCCATTATAAACATGGCATTTGTTGCATCCAGTGGGGACATAATTACGGATTATAATGACTTGTTATAATGATCGGAGAAATGACAAGCAAGCGCTACTCTACACTGCTCAAAACTCACGTTTGAATAATCAGTGACAAATTCTTTAAATATAAAAAGACGTACTTGCAGTCTTTGAGTCAGAACAGCCGGCATTGTAGTCTACTCTACCAGGATCAGGAAACAGTCCTCTATAAAATGTTCTGCACACATCTGAATATTTGGGTTGAACTGTTCTGGAACAGTGTTGTAAATACAACTTAACCACTGATTTCAAGTCGTGTCCTCTTTTGGAAGGCCAAACAAAGTGGTTTCGCTTTCACAATGAAACACACAGCATCACACACGGCGGGCTAGAGTGAGCAGAGGCCAGAGGCCTAGAGTGAGTCGAAGGAATCGACGAAAGAGAGGCCGGTGGGTTTGCGTCAACCACATGTGACAACGCCGGGCTGGACTCCGGATATCGTCCTCTTTTGGAAGGCCAAACAAAGTAGTTTCGCTTTCACAATGAAACACACAGCGTCTTCACGACATGGCAGCAACAACAATACTACAGTGAGAATAAAAGTTACACCGCC
>NW_015505485.1:919540-938296 GCF_001515645.1 Sinocyclocheilus grahami | reverse complement strand
TTGGAAGGCCAAACAAAGTGGTTTCGCTTTCACAATGAAACACACAGCGTCACACACGGCGGGCTAGAGTGAGCGGAGGCCAGAGGCCTAGAGTGAGTCGAAGGATTCGACGAAGGAGAGGCCGGTGGGTTTGTGTCAACCACATGTGACAACGCCGGGCTGGACTCCGGATATCATCCTCTTTTGGAAGGCCAAACAAAGTAGTTTCGCTTTCACAATGAAACACACAGCGTCTTCACGACATGGCAGCAACAACAATACTACAGTGAGAATAAAAGTTACACCGCCTTTCTTTGCGTGCACATTTGGGCGGTGTTATGCAAATCTTCCCACATCGTGACGTAGACATGTGGGGGCGTGTTAGAACGAGCCGTTTTAGGTAGGCGTGGTTGACTCTTAACTTTTATAAAGAATATCTCTTTGGATTTGAGACTTTAGTCTTTGCAACTTTACAGATCTTCTTTATGCACCAAGAGCTTGTAACACTCCAAAGAGAGAAAAACTTGAATTCGCATCATATGATCCCTTTAAGGCTTTCAAATGGTTTGTTGCACAAATGTTTTATTTATTGTCTATTTTATTGCCTTGTTTACTTTGTTGCACCTTTTTTGCACTGGCCATTTTAGCATGATGGGTCTCAAGGGAACATTATATCATCTTTCTGTATATATTTATATGAATGTAACTGACATTAAATCTCTCTTGACTCTTAATAGGTAAAATGTAAATAATCGGCAAATCGTCAGTAGGTTAAAAAACACATTGCCTTCTAGGGCACATAAAATTTAAAAAAAAATCTTTATTAATAGATGATTGGATTACATATTCACATCACACTCAAAATATATATATATTTTTTTGTACAATACATTTGGTAAGATTTGTTTTAATGTTTTTTTTTTTTAGTTTCTTATGCTCACCAAGGCTGCATTTATTTGATCAAATATACAGTACTCTTAATAGGTAAAATGTAAATAATCGGCAAATCGTCAGTAGGTTAAAAAACACATTGCCTTCTAGGGCACATAAAATTAAAAAAAAAATCTTTATTAATAGATGATTGGATTACATATTCACATCACACTCAAAATATATATATTTTTTTTGTACAATACATTTGGTAAGATTTGTTTTAATGTTTTTTTTTTTAAGTTTATGCTCACCAAGGCTGCATTTATTTGATCAAATATACAGTAAAAACAGTAATATTGTGCGATACTATAATTTTACTAGCTTTTAATATATATTAAAATAAAAAAACTTGTTTAATAAATATTTTTATTTAATGTTGTAAAAAAAATAATTTAATTTTCAGCATCGTTACTGCGGTTTTCAGTGTCACACGATCCTTCAGAAATCAATCTAATATGCTGATTTGCTGCTCAAAAACTACTTCTTCTTCTTCTTCTGGTGCTGCTTATTAATTTTGTGGAAAAGCTTATTATTAATGCTGTTCAAACTAACAGTTTTAATTCAAAATAGAAAGCATTTTGCATAACATTATAAACATCTTAACCGTCACTTTTGATCAATTTAAAGCATTCTTGCTAAATAAAATTAATAATTTTTCCAAAAAAAAATTTAAATCTTACATGCCCTAAACTTTTGACTGGTAGTGTATGTATCTTGAATTCACATTTATGATAAAATTACTTAAGAGATTTTGGAGGGTCTTGAACTAACAATAATTTTGTTTTTGAGCATAACTAAGCACACAGAATCCTGTAGAAATGTCAGTAGTTTAATGGTCGTTATTCCCAAAGTTCTGCAATTGCCTTACCCCTTAAATAATTAATTAATTATTCTGATTCATGTGTTTTCAAATGCCAAAAAGAGTGTCAGCTCTCATTTTACATTTAAATTATATCAGATTTTACATATTTGTGCCCTTAAAACAAACAAACAAAAAAAAGAATTAGAGCATGATATTAAGTAAAGGTTGTATCACATCCGAGCCCCTGCTTGAGACTTCTGCTCACCACGTTACTGATCAGCTTAGAGGAGGACATTTGCGCGCCCTTTTTTCTTTCCTTTTTTTTTCCCTTCTCTCTCTCTCTTTGGTGCAGCTGAGTTTCCTCTATGGGGTCCTGTCAAAATTATGTCCGCTCCAAATAGGATCATGGCTGGTCAAAGGGACAGGGGCTTCCTGAGAAAAACACATTAACAGTCCACGCTCTCTCTTTCTCTCTCTGTCTCTGTCTCTCTGTCTCCTCCTGTCTCTCGCATATACACAAACATACACAACTTTGTGATCCAAGAATGAGATGATTTTTCTCAAATTCCCATCTGGTCCTACATTAGCAACTAACTGTAAGGATAATCAGCTGACTGTAGGAAAGCACCAACAAGAGTTATTAATACAGCTCAGCACACTTATTTCCTGTTTTTGTGCAGTTTAAGGTACAATAGAATATAAAGGATGGCCTGGAGCTGTACTAGTCTCTCGTATCACTTCACAGTCTCTCAACTCACTGTTTATAATATATTCATGTTCATATGTGTTTAATTGAAAAGTAGCTGTGAATAGTAGCTGTAAAAAAAGGAATATTGTAAAATCAGCTGGTCATTATCCCAAAATAATCACCACGTCGGGGTTTATTTTCTAATAATGACTGGCTGATTATACATTATATCTTTCTTTAATCTGTTTACAAACAGGAATCATTTGGGAAAAGCTTTCTAATTTATTTATTTATTTTTATTATTATTAATATATTTTTTGTCTGTTTCTCTGCAGAACTTGCAGTTGTTGGGGGCCACTGCAATTGAAGACAAACTTCAAGACAAAGTACCTGAAACCATCGAGACCCTCATGAAAGCCGACATTAAGATCTGGATCCTGACTGGAGACAAACAGGAGACCGCCATCAACATAGGTGAGAGAAAAACATATAAAGATTGTTTGTATGAATATACACTTTGATGTGGAGATGAAGGGGAAGTGGACAGCATGTGGACGTCCACATGAGTGACATAGAGACATATAAGAACATGTTATGCCATGCTAACTGCTATCCCAGTCATGTTATCTTAATTTTTTTACCTTCATTTTTCTTATTTTAGTTCCTACAGACAGTGTTGGGCAGTAACGCATTACTTAGTAACGTGTTACTGTAATTTGATTACTTTTTTAGTAACGGCGTAATTTAACGTGTTATAATTTTCAAAATAGTAATTAGAGTATAGTTACAAGCCAAAGTCTCTATACGTTACTGCCGCGTTACATTGCTGACAGAATGCAGTGATTTATAATCTAGAGATTGTAAAAAGGATGTAGCACACGCACTGTCGAGTCAAGTGCCAGTGGATTAGAGACCTGCTCTCCTGCGAGACCCAACGCAACAGAGTGCGCGGTATAAGATGGGCGAGTGCAGGTGCAAGCGGGTAGACACACGTGTGTGTGTGTGTGTGTGTGTGTGTGTGTGTGTGTGTGAGGGATGCGGGAGAATAAAATGATTCACGGGACTCCCGCAAAATAGAAATATCTAAACATAAAATATCTAAAACAAATAAATTGTTATTCATCTATTGCACAAAAGCAACATGAACTAATATAAAATATAAACGATCAACAGGTGCATGCAGAGTTTCTATTTAGGCTATAACACGTGTTTGCAGCGTTGAGCAATGCAGTGCTGAAATTTGCGTGTTCACGAATTCTCATTATAACACACGAATTATAGACATTATGAAAAATTCATTATGCATTTATTTATTGTGTTATAACAGAGATTTGTGAGATTGCGATGAACTGAGATGTCTTTTAGAGATTATAAATGCAGCGCTCTTTGCTGGCATTCTGCCATGCCAAACCATGCACGCAGCAGCCGCTTGTTTTAGTTAAAAATAACAGTGTTCTGTGAATGTTGATACTTTAATAACAAATATTTATTGGGGTGTGTATGCTGGGATTTCATATTTTTAATGGAGAAAAAAGTAACGTAACTAGTAATGTTACTAATTACTTTTTAAATAAAGTAATCAGAACAGTAACGTGATTACTTTTAAAAGGAGTAATCCGTAATCAGTAATTTGATTTACATTTTCAGAGTAACTTGCCCAACACTGCTTACAGATGAGATGCATCGGGGTTTTTTCCTTATATATTGACATTAACCAGTGAGAATTTCTCTCCCTAATTTAAATGATCAAAAGTATACAAATTCCTACCCAGACCTCTCTCGCTCTTACACTTAAACAAACATAGCTCTTCCTGACCGGCTGTCGCTCAGGTATAAGGTGTTTGGTTTCTTTCCTCATCTGAAAGCTGATGTAACACACGTGTCCTCGACCTGCTCAGCTCTAATCTGTCCCTGCAAAAACCACCAGCTCTCAAAACAGACCACGGTCCCTCCTCCTGTTTCCCTGTGATGTGGCGTCTCGTATTAGTCAGCTACGTGACTACTAGTGTGGCTTTCCAACAGATCTCGTGTTAAATGCTACAGTCAGAAAAACAGATCCTAACAGAGATCCAGAATCCTGAATCAGCCCATTGTGCCCACCTGCCAGCTGTGCCGCGGCTTGAAAATGTACACGCTCAGAGAGGAAGCAGGGCTCCAGACTGCGACCAAATGGTCGCAATTTGCTACCATTTTTTCTGACTGTGCGACTAAATTGTGTGCGGTCGCACTGGCGCAACCACCGCATTGTTCAACTCATAAGCGCTGCCATTTCTGTTGCATATGAGAAACATCAAACGGCAAACGAAACTGCGCTACTCGTTTGAACTGCGCAGTGCTTGAGTGTAGAGCCTGATTTATACTTGCCGCGTCAGCAGGAGCACGAAGGTGCGCACAGCAAAAAGGATGTGAATGTTGAGGAAACAATTAATTGTTTTCAAGCTATAGTAAAGTAAAATACCGCTTCTTAAACCAGAGAAGGTGAACATGTTGGTATTCATGTGGGGGGAAAAATATGCAAGCACTATCACCGACAGCAAGTTTAGTTTTACTTTTCTTTTTGTTTTTGTTTTAAAAAGCATGTTATCTTTGCTGTTTACCTCACCATACGCTATGGAGGCTCTCTTTTATTTTATTTTATTTATTTATTTATTTATTTTTATTTTTTATTCTTCAGTGTTTGCTAAACGTTCTGTAATTCATTAGTCCGTATATAATGCAGCATGTGGTGTATGCCTCATCTTATTAGTTTTTGTTAAAGCTGCAGTGCTTTTTTTTGGGTTAAAAATTCTCCAAAATAAATATTTGAGCAAGTACATAACCAGCCAGTGTTCAGAACTATCGCCTTACTTTAGCCCGATTCACAACGGTTATCTTATAATAATGTTTTCTAATTTGAGTGGTACGGGTAGGTTTTCACGGGAAATTCGAGCATGCTGCTGCGTCATTACGTCACTTCTGTAAACATAAAGAAGTTGTCCCGGCTACTAGGCTATCGCATGTGAGGATCCTGCAGGTGGAGGATCGTTTATAGTCTTTTCTCACAGCAGCTGGAATAATTAAATATATAATTTCGATGGCGGATTGTAATCCAGAAAGGATTATGTGAAATGAAATTGTTATATTCCGGGAAATTCGAGCATGCTGCTGCGTCATTACGTCACTTCTGTAAACATAAAGGCTACTACTAGGCTATCGCATGTGAGGATCCTGCAGGTGGAGGATCGTTTATAGTCTTTTCTCACAGCAGCTGGAATAATTAAATATATAATTTCGATGGCGGATTGTAATCCAGAAAGGATTATGTGAAATGAAATTGTTATATTCCAGTTTTAAATGTGCTTCTGATTACAGATAGCCTGGGATTACACAAGATTTGTATTTTAAAGACAACCAGTTCTAAGGGAGCATAGTTTGCTTTTTGGGTTAAAATAATTTATTGGTATGAAATTCGAATGGTATGTAGCCTTTTCTCACAGCAGCTGGAATAATTAAATATATAATTTCGATGGTGGATTGTAATCCAGAAAGGATTATGTGAAATTAAATTGTTATATTCCAGTTTTAAATGTGCTTCTGATTACAGATAGCCTGGGATTACACAATATTTGTATTTTAAAGACAACCAGTTCTAAGGGAGCATAGTTTGCTTTTTGGGTTAAAATAATTTATTGGTATGAAATTCGAATGGTATGACAATTAGAGATTAGACTGTACAGAAATTGAACTCTATACACACACACACACACACACACACACACACACTATACTCATAGTCCCGCATTGCTGATATTGTTAACATTAATAATCTGAGAATAAAGTATAACAATAATAATAATTTGCACTGTTTGATGTGATATGAGCTAATCGATCGTTAGATTATATCACCATTGGTGGCACGATTTATTTTAATGCTTTTTTCCTCAGTTGGTCTGAACAAACGTGACTTGTTACTACTTCAGATGACAATATCCGGTGAAAATTCTTATTTGGGTCATATTCCTAAAACGTAGGCTAGAATCTGTGATTGCGAAGTACAGTAAATATCCACACCGGTGCGGTGACTGACTGCCACACATACTCCTCAAAACATTAGATTAATCCGCGCTGGAGCCGTGCCAGAGTACAACCCAAGCAAGGAAGATAATTCCGCAAGGAACTGCAATTCCAGGTTTGCAAACAGAGATGGCGACAAAGAGGCAAAATTTATGGACTGCAGCTTTAATAAAGCTAGTTTGTCATTGTATCTTACGGTTTTATTGTTGTGGTGCTTTTTACATTTAACAATGAATCCATCTTTTGTTTTAGTCTTAAAAAGTGAAAGGTGTGTAGATGTATGTAAGCAAAACAGACAATTATCTTTTCTCGTAAAATGTGACGATTGCGAATTCGAGCACCCCAAGCCCGGCTTATAACACAGCAAAAGAGGAACTCCCATTCACAAAATTCAAATCACAAATAATACTACTGATGAAAAAGAACCACTTTCGTTTTTCATACAACTATAAACTATGAAAAAAACATGCATTGATTAATCCCATGTTGTAGTGCTAAAAATTGCAACCAAATCATGTGCTCGTGTGACCAACTGAGAAAGTTAGTCGCAAAAGAGCGACCAGTGGGAAGAATGAGTCTGGAGCCCTGGGAAGGGATTTTTACTGGACGTCCACTTGGACTCTAAAATAAAGACACCCCATGTCTGTGTTTACTTTCATACAACTATAAACTATGAAAAAAACATGCATTGATTAATCCCATGTTGTAGCGCTAAAAATTGCGACCAAATCATGTGCTCGTGTGACCAACTGAGAAAGTTAGTCGCAAAAGAGCGACCAGTGGGAAGAATGAGTCTGGAGCCCTGGGAAGGGATTTTTACTGGATGTCCACTTGGCCGGCATGCACTCTAAAATAAAGACACCCCGTGTCTGTGTTTACTTTGTATATTTAGATTTTTGGATGACAAGAGACAAGAGTCTTCCAGCTACTTTAGGTTCCAAGAATCCTTTGCCAGCATCGTTAAAAGGTGTCTGAGGCAAGGTTATTTTTGTAAACGAAAACTGAAACGAAGACTAAAACTATTGGTCAAAAAACTTTCATAAACCGAAATAAAATTACAATTGAAAATAAATGAAAAACTAAACCAAACTAAAAACAGTAACTGGAAAAACAAACTAAAATAATTAGCAAAAATAAATTATCATGTTCATGATTTAATAAACTCTCATTCTGTGCCAGAAAATCTGACCTGTGGTTGTTTAGGGAAATACCTGTAGATGAGCTGAGTCCTAAACGGCTATTCACAGAGAAGGCGTTTTTGCCATAGACCGTATGGTTTTTGCATTTAAAAAAACAAGACACGGGAAGTGTTATTGGAAATAACAATAAAATATGAAATGGGAAATAATAATAATGCACACCCTACAGCGCACGGACGTTTAAAAGCGTGCTTGACGTGCGAGAACAACATGAAAGTGGGTCAGCTTAAAGTTTTTTGGATGAGCTGACTTAAAGGGATAGTTCATCCAAAAATGAAAATTCTGTCATCATTTACTCACCCTCATGTCGTTCCAAACCTGTACGAGTTGCTTTCTTATGTTGAACACAAAAGAAGATATTTTGAAGATTGCTGGTAATCAAACAGTTGGTGGTTGCCATTGACTTCCATAGTAATTTTTTTTCCTACTATGGAAGTCAATATCTTCTTTTGTGTTCAACATAAGAAAGCAACTCATACAGGTTTATAACAACATGAGGGTGAGTAAATGATGACAGAATTTTAATTTTTGGGTGAACTATCCCTTTAAGTGAATAGACATTTTGTCACGCTTTATGATTACTATGGCAACGTCCGCCTCGAGTCCATGACACGAGCACTGCCTTGACTGTACAAAACGTGTCCAAAATGAGAGAAAGCGGCTGCGCACAGTGTTTTCACCGCTTGCTGTATCCTGTGTAAAAGGGGCTTTATGGGATTGATTGCGTTGCTCATCTGAAGCGCGTGTGCGCTGGAGCGACTCGTCAAAGTAAAGTGTGAGCTTTTAAATCACCATATCGCATTAAGTTTTGAGTAGTATGAAGTTTCAAAGCATTTTAGATTGTTTCTTCTTATTGTGTACGTTCACAGAGGGAGAGACGAGTACATTGTACTGAATCAAATTGTTTAAATATCTGGAAAGCATTAACCTTTCGGCACAGATCGGTCTTTAATTGCTTTTAAATAATCTCTTAAAACCTTTTTTTTTTTTCTTTGGCTTTCAATTCGTTGTGAGCTTTTGTCATGAATGTGTGGTTTGCCCTGTGCTTTCGTTTTATGTTTAATTCAGCACTTTGGACAGCCGTGTTTGCTGTTTTTAAATGTGCTATACTGTATAAATAAACAAACTTGAAACTTTTATTAAGTTGGCATGTATCTTAAGCACAGAAGTTTAAAAAAAAACAATTGATGAACATGAATAGGCAAAAATACATTAAACGCAGTTTGATTTAATTTATGCACACGCTGACTTTACTACATTGTACTGAATCAAATTGTTTAAATATCTGGAAAGCATTAACCTTTCGGCACAGATCGGTCTTTAATTGCTTTTAAATCATCTCTTAAATCCTTTTTTTTTTTCTTTGGCTTTCAATTCGTTGTGAGCTTTTGTCATGAATGTGTGGTTTGCCCTGTGCTTTCGTTTTATGTTTAATTCAGCACTTTGGACAGCCGTGTTTGCTGTTTTTAAATGTGCTATACTGTATAAATAAACAAACTTGAAACTTTTATTAAGTTGGCATGTATCTTAAGCACAGAAGTTTAAAAAAAAACAATTGATGAACATGAATAGGCAAAAATACATTAAACGCAGTTTGATTTAATTTATGCACACGCTGACTTTACCGGTCTTAAAAAGACATTTTGATAATATATTTATTATTATTATATTTTTTTCTCAATTTATTATGGACCACTGGACTAGACAGTGCTTCACTATGCAATTTTTAAGTTTAAGTAAAGTAAAATTTTACATTTGTGGAATGTGAATGAAAAAAAAAATCATTATTATTATTATTATTGTTTTCAATTTATCCCAGTTTGAAAACGACTGAACTAGACTGTTCTTCATAACTTTGTTTTGTTTTACAATAACATAGTGGAAAGTAATTAAAGGGGTCATGAACTGAGAAATCAAAATTCCCTCGATCTTTTGACATATAAGAGGTCATTGTGCTTTAAAAACATCCTGTAAGTTTCAGAACTCAAAACTTTCTTGTTAGTCTAAAAACAGCTTATATACTGCCCAAACGACAGGTTGTGGAATGTGCCACTTTATGACAATAGTGTGGCTAAACACCACCTCCGCAGAAGTTCAACGCCTGCTTCGACATCTCTGCCTGTTTAGCCTGTTTATTGTGCAGCTATATTGGATCCAACAGTAATGTTGCAGCACACAAGTGTGAGTAACTGTTTTTATTGTGTGGTCACTATTGCTTTGTCTGTTATTACAGATCGTTTGATATGTACGGAGTATTTATGCGTTTTTATCCTAAATCACAGCATCCATCTATGAAGGATGTAGGCTATCAAACATACACAACTGCTAGCCAATCATAGCAGTGGGCGTTTACTTCTGAGTCTACAATCTGCCACGCCTATTCAAACAGAACGTTCCGATTTTCTCAATTTATTATGGACCACTGGACTAGACAGTGCTTCACTATGCAATTTTTTTGTTTAAGTAAAGTAAAATTTTACATTTGTGGAATGTGAATGAAAAAAAAAATCATTATTATTATTATTGTTTTCAATTTATCCCAGTTTGAAAACGACTGAACTAGACTGTTCTTCATAACTTTGTTTTGTTTTGTTTTACAATAACATAGTGGAAAGTAATTAAAGGGGTCATGAACTGAGAAATCAAAATTCCATCGATCTTTTGACATATAAGAGGTCATTGTACTATAAAAACATCCTGTAAGTTTCAGAACTCAAAACTTTCTTGTTAGTCTAAAAACAGCTTATATACTGCCCAAACGACAGGTTGTGGAATGTGCCACTTTATGACAATAGTGTGGCTAAACACCACCTCCGCAGAAGTTCAACGCCTGCTTCGACATCTCTGCCTGTTTATTGTGCAGCTATATTGGATCCAACAGTAATGTTGCAGCACACAAGTGTGAGTAACTGTTTTTATTGTGTGGTCACTATTGCTTTGTCTGTTATTACAGATCGTTTGATATGTACGGAGTATTTATGCGTTTTTATCCTAAATCACAGCATCCATCTATGAAGGATGTAGGCTATCAAACATACACAACTGCTAGCCAATCATAGCAGTGGGCGTTTACTTCTGAGTCTACAATCTGCCACGCCTATTCAAACAGAACGTTCCGATGAGAGGGGGTCAAAACAGGACAGAAAATAGCCTATTACTTCTAAATTATGATGTTTTTTTATGTAAAAATCTTGATAACATTATAAGTGGACCTCAAAGAACAGTACAAAATAAAAAAACAAAGGCCTTTAAGTTTTTTTTATCACTTGAAATCATGAATGCATACATTAAAACCACAGCATATAAGGGTTCTTCATTTCCCACACTTGCACTCTCCAAAAACATATGAAAAGCTATCAGGAGTGAAGTGAACCCTAGCACTGTGAAGTCGAGCGCAGTTTAATCTCAGGTTAGTGGGCACTTCGAGTTGTTTGGCCGCCTCTTTTACATAGTAAGCGAAACCGCTCCAGTACTTCTATCCACACTAGCCCTCTGACGGCCTTATTAATGTATCAGACCATTAAGCAGAAAGTTGGATTGAGGACAGACGAGCTATCCACACTGTGCCTCTACAGCTGGGCTGTTGATCCTGGCCACTGGGTGCCACTGTAAAGCCTCAAGATTAAAGCCCAAACAAACAGCATGCGGCCAACGCAAACAACTCAACATGCCCTCTTCTAACCCACAGCCACTGCCAACAGACCGAATGAAAACCCACCCTGCAGTAGCGCGGAGCCAATGCAACCGCTGATTGTAACCTCAGTGCCTCCTTTACAGATTCATACAGAGTTATGCTGCGTAATGCAGGTGTCACAGTGAAAATCTGTCGCTTTTAGTTTAACCAAGTTGAAGAAGGATGAGGTGACATTAGACTGCCAGCGGTCAAGATGAAGCTGTGGAAATATGTCAAGGTTTGGGTCCCTGTCAGGAAACCAAATCTGTTTTCCACACAGCCAGGAAATTTGAGTGAATATGCAAGTTTGAAATCAACAGAAGCACTTAAAAACAGGAATGACAGGGCAGGACACCGGCACACAAATGCATACTCATTCATGCTCTTGTTGAATTTGGTCACAGTTTTGTAATGGCACAGTCACGTTTACTTAAGGGTGAAGTGTGTCGTCTTGGTTTTTTTTCTTTTTCTTTTTTTCTTTCTGTTAAAATGTGGGCAAAGTTAGCTACAAGGCTACTATTCATAAGTTGACTTCCCGAATGATCCCACTACTAGGGCTTGAATTTGGGGCCTTAGGGTTTGGGAAACCTGTTTTGGAAATTATTTTTGCAGTTTCGTACGGTGTCGCTATTGGCATTGAATCATATGCTAAACATTAAATAGTGTAAATCATTATCCTTTTATAATAACTAGTATTGTTATGCGAAGTAATGAGTTTTACTACAACAACAACAAAAAACAGGTATAATGTAATGTTTTACAGCACCAACAATTATCGATTTTTGAAATATTATTGCTAGGATAAATATAGCAGGTCTATCTGATATGTAATTACTGTAATTTAATATAACTACTGCTTTTGGGCAATTCTTGTCTTTTATGGTAACTTTTATTTAAAACTAGTGTCCCGGTGATTCTTTCCAGCGCGCGCACACAAACCGTTCCCCACGGACATCACTCCTCAAATACTGCGGTGTCGGTAACCTATTAAACAGCAAATGGGCTTGTCCTGCCCTTTATGTTGTTTAGACACATCCTGATGGATGATGGGATGTTGTGTGTTTTTATCGGGTTGAGAGAGCCCGCTGTCAACCTTCCAGTTGTGATCTCATACGAAAAGAGGAGAGGCACGTTAAAACCAATGCGGCCTGGGAGTCTTAAACTCAGGTCTGCTGTAAACTTTAATCACAAAATGTGCTTTTCACTCCTCAATTAGTCATTTCTTTCATCCGATGCTGTAGTTACACATCATATATCTTTATAATGTTGATGTTTTGCTAAAATACTAAGTTGCGGCGAACCATTCGTAATTTTTTCAAATGCCAAGCAAGGCGTTTTTTCCCCACAAACAGGCTTAGTGAGAGGTTTAAGTAATGAGTTATTTTTTATCTTATTTTGTTTTTTCCTGTAGGACACTCCTGCAAACTGCTCACGAAGAACATGGGCCTGCTGGTGATAAACGAGGACACCCTGGATGTGAGTATTGAGACGGAGGTGTATGTTTATTTGAAAAACCAGTTACATGTCACCATTTGTAATTCAAGCTCAGAGAAGAGATGAAAAGACATGACAGCTGACGGATCGCTTCAGGCCCCCGGTACATGAAAGCATGTGACATAATTCCCAATGTGACTCTCTTCCAGATCAGTTATAGATTTTGTTTTGGGTTTTCACCAAAACCGTTCCCCTCCGGTTTCTGTCTTTGCTCTCTCATATTTCTCTGAAAGAAAGGAATAAAGTGATATAGTGGGGCCCAAAAGACTGGAGCTCTTATAAAAGTGTTATGTTGTATTTTTATAATTACACTATTTTATTATTAATAATAATAATAATACATTTGTATTTTTTTATGCTACTGTTCAAAAGTCGGGGTCAGTAACTTTTTTTTTTTTTAAGAAATGTATTATTTTATTTGGTAAGAATGGATTATATTGATCAAAACAGACAGCAAAGGATCCTGAAAAAATTCTCACGGTTTCCACAAAAATATTAAGCAGCACAACCGTTTTCAACATTGCTAATAAACTACAAAATTGGTTTCAAATGATTATATAGAAAACCACAAATCATAATCAATCCACAGACTCCACTCCACATCTGAAACGAATTAATGAGAACAATAACACATCAGGCAAAAATAATGCTGTTTATAAACATTGTACCCACAATTTAAAAAAAACAACAACAACTGGAGACTGTGGATTATGATCACCTGATGTTTGACATTTTCTATATAATCATTGGGAAACTAAGAATTGTTACACTGATGAAGGCAGATTGCCAAGCGTTTTTATCTCCTGTTTTAACTTAACATGCGGTGAATGCATTGATTGCCCCATTGATATTAAGAAAAGTTACTTGAGCACCAAACGTTACTCCACGACAGGTGTAATGGCTGCTGAAAAGTCCAATTTAAAATTTTAATATAAATTGTAATATTTCATAATATTTTCGATTAAATAAATGCAGTAGGCATAAGAGACTTTCAAAAACATTAAACTATCTCACCAACCCCAGACCTTTGAAAGGTAGTGTAAATATGTATGTATGTATCTGTGTTTTTGTGTGTGTGTGTGTATATATATAAAAAAATGAACTTAAATGATTTTAGCAAATGGCTGCAATATAACAGAGTGAAAAATTTAAGGGGGTCTGAATACTTTCCGTACCCACTGTATATGTGTGTGTGTGTGTGTGTGTGTGTGTGTGTGTATATATATATATATATATATGTATGTATGTATGTATGTATGTGTATATATATATATATATATAAAATAAGAAAAGAAAAATTTATTTTAAATATTAGCATAATTTATATTTTTTAATATTGGATTTGCCCCCCTTTTGCTTTAATGTCAGTGTGATGATTTAATGTCAGCCTGATTTGAGATTATCCAATATAGTAGAAGAGTATCTTTATCTTCAGTGGAAGCGAGAACATCTGACCATCTGTAGAAAGAAGTCACATGTTCACATGATTTTTATTTTTTGATAAGCAGCCTTGAAATATTGCAGAATCTTTCAAATTGATTTTTTTGTCTTAACATTTCTTTTTGAAATGTTCAGCTTTCTGAAAAATTGTTTATTTCCAGGTTGAAATCATGTATTTTAAAATGTGGTCACAGACTTTGGGATCCTACTGTAAGTGTTGCTTAGATGGAACTTATAGGTAAGAGAGAGATGTGGTTGCACCACATGGAGCCGTTTAAAAGACGGGAAAGGGTCGTGGACTTAGAACAGGGGTTTAGGACCCGCTTTCATATACACACATGCACATGGTACAGGCCAATATCTCCTTGATGGGAGAATCTATTCTGTTGACTATGAAACCAAAAGCCATCCGCTTTAAAAGAAGGAAACCATTTGAAACACACACACAGCCTACAGGTCAGCTGGCCCTTGCAGGGAGGGTCTTGTCTGTTGTCTGTGGAAGTTAAGGGCTCTAGAAACCATTTGCACAGCTTGCGCACATGCAACGGAACCCCTGATTGGGTGGGGCCCGTCCTGTTGCGAGGGGGGTGGAGTTTAGGCGATGACGGACGGCTCTTAGTCTGTCAAACAGCCGTTTAACCTGATAGATGGAGCCAAAGAATAAGAGGAGCGTTCCATAAAGCAGACGGCCGCCATTTGAAATGTCAGCGTCTGGTCTCCCATGCATATGCACATGCTTATACAACACGAGAAAAGAAAACCAGGAGGAATGCTCGGAGCGCTCGGAGGTCCGGCAGTGGTGGGATTTGCCGTGCTCTCACATTGCAGGAGAAAACACTAGAACAGTGCGCCTCCCTTCGCCTCGGTCCTTCTCTTGTTTTTTTGTGTTTAACTCATTCAACAAATTAAGGAAATCAAGATGGATAAAGGAGCCCACTCATCCGGCCCAGAGAGAGGGGTGGAGGTCTTCACCGGTCATTTGAGTGGGGTTCATTATCTCAGTGGTGGAAAATGCAAAGCACTGTGGGACGGGTCAAAGAACAGTAACTCAATAATCACATTATAAATGCAGAGGACCCCATTCCCTTCTGCTGCTCGCAGATGAAAGAGAGCTATAGTGTGCAGATAAACCAGAGAATGGAGAGACTGTAGAAGAGTACAAAGGCAGAAAGAAATGGGGCCAAAAATAGAGATACTGCAAAGCACAGAGCGCACTGTCTTTTAATTTAATTGCATGTAAAGGAGCCATTTTCTTGCTTATTTAGCATTTAATTTATTTTCCCTTGAGCGGACATTTTTTTTATAATGTTAGTGAGTTTCATGAACAAATACAGTTTGTAATTCAGTTTTCTTCACTGTAACTTATGCTGACAGCCTTTTAATTGCTGAAGTTGCTTTCTGCTCGTTGCTAGTAGACGGGGCCACACAGAATTTGTGCTTGTAGAATCTAGCATGCCATTGGTTGAAAGCAATATTTTTCTGTTTTGTCATTATCACAGTATGATTTTCTTAACAGTTTGATTTATAAAAGTTTTGTTCAGAGATTTTGGTTTAATTTTAATCTCAAATTTAAAAAAGGTTTTTCTCAACATAAAAAAAAAATCTTGTGTTCTCAGTGATTTTTTTTTATTTTTTTTATTAAATCACAAATTAATTTTATTGTAATTTCAACTTAACAAAAGATGTTTTTTCTATCTTGACCTAATTTTCTTGTGATCTCAACAGAACTAAAATTGCTCTTGTGATGTTCATTTTAATTTTTCTTGAGATCCTCAACTTGATTTTGTTTTTTCAAGAGCGTAAGAAAAAAAAGAAAAAGGTTTTGTTACCTTGACATAATTTGTTTTCTTGTGGTCAGAAGATCATAAAATTTTTCTTGTTATCTGAACATAAGTTGTTTTCGCAATAACTTTTCTTGTGATCTTGGCATAAGGTTTTGTTTCTTAATTTCAACTTATTTTTTTTCTTGATTTTGAGGTAACAAAAGCCATTTATAGGCATTTATAATTTGTTGTTAGTAATAATCTTACACTGATTTTGGATGTGATTTAAGTCCTGGTCATTTGAAAGCAATTTAAAAAAAGAAAAGAAAAAATGTGCATGGCCTCTTAGCCATAAGTAATGCCATAACTGTGATTCCTTGATTCCCAGTTTCTGTTACAGTTTTTTCTGTATATGTTGCATGAAAATAGTCAACCAACAATTGGACTTCTCATTTGTTTGAAATAACAGCCGTATTCTCTTTCTTTCATAGCCAGTTGATTCTGTCAGGCGGTAGTATGCAAGTGGGTGTCTGTCTAGGCATTTTTATATACATTGTGAGTGTATATATGCACTTGCAGTCTTCTATCTGTCATTGCTTCATTGCATGACACATGTAACCCAGCCTTTATGTCCTTCCGCTCCTTGTTTATAATGTCCGATATCACATGCTTGAGTCCAGGCATCTCAGTAAAAGGGTTTTTTCCAGAGCACTTAAATCAGCCATTATCTGCTGGATCTTGGCAGTGTGTGGAAGCGCTGATGTACTGTATATCCCGCTGATGCCTTCTGCCCACTTGCAAAGCAAACACTCTTGAGTCATCATGGTCCAGTTTGCTTGCACAGCCATAACACAGAGGCCTGTTTGGACGACTGCGAGGGTTTAAGCCGAGCTTCTCAGGGGGAAACTGGGAAATGACAATGACTTGCGAGGAAATGGAGACATTGTCCTCTCATTAGTCTTTATAAGTAGTCTTATCTGATCTTATACTGTCTGTGGCAGACTTGCTTATTATATATACACATTACACACAAGGGCACCTAGAGAATGGATGCCACATATTAGAGAAGCTCTTACAGCTGCACTTCTCTCTCTTTTTCTGAAACCTGAGGCTTCTCTCTCTAAAGCCATGGTTTCTCTCTCTAAATATTTCCTTTGAGCTTGGGTTTCAGAGTCTGTTATGCCAGGAGAATGTTGGTTGGTCCCTGAGGTGTAGCCTCACTACCCTTCGGCATCTGCCTTCCTCAACACACACACACACACACACAGACACAGTCTCAGATTTAGTGGGGATCATCAGCATAGCTCTCCTTTGAAGCTTTTTGGTGTAAGACAGCTATAATAATTATAATGTGTCCTGCATCTTTTTTTGTTGTTTTTGTTTTGTTTCTATTTTATTTTGTAATTTGTCAGGTATCGGCTGATAGTGGGTATTTAATTGTTTCTGCTTAATATAAGGTTTAGATCATCGGCGTAGGACTAATTTAAAACCCTTGTGCGTTCCTCATTTGGGAGTCACACTCATGGTCTTCGTGGTCAAAAGTGACCGGACACCTGAAATGTAACTTCTTTTTTTTTTTTTTTTTTTTTCTTCAGTAAAATCAATCTAATATATTTTTGTTCAATAATATTTTTTCTTTTGTAATTTGAGAGAATTTAATTGTAATAATTATGATAATTTTTCCCATTGAAAATGGTACAAAAATGTATTTATTTATTTTATCATTAATTTGAAAATTATTTTTCAATTAATGCAGTATTTCAGATTAAAATGGAGACTATGCCTTTAAAATAGCACCTCCTGGTGAGAGAAAAAAGAAGAAGAAAAACTGTAATTTCATGGTGTAACCACTAGATTCCTGTATAGGACTCTATAGAGAGGCTTGTGAATTCCCTAGTTGTTTTATACATAATTGTTTACTTTTATTAGGTTGTGGATTTAAATGTATATTAAGGCATTCTCAAAGACTACTTTTTGTCAAGGTTTATATTTTTAGCTGTTTTAAATGTTGATTTGAAGTGTAGGTTTTTGCATTATTATTACTACATTCAAACCTGAACACAGAAAGCATTTTGTTACACAAAACATTAAAATTCTATAAAAATGTAACAAAAATGAACAGGAATGCTTTATCAGAGCTTAATCCTTCTGGGTCTGATCTGATTTTAACCTCTTATTTCAGTCTTCTGACTCATTTTGGCTATATGGTTATAACCATACCAGTTCATTTGAGTATGTATATTTCTGTATGTGTGTGTATGCGAGTGTGTGTGTGAGTGGATGTATCTGTTTTACACTCTTGATGTTTTAGTGTAACCCCTTCCTTGCGGTCCACTTTTTTTACTGCATTGTAGTTGAATTATTGATTTTATTTTACATAGTTGCAGTGTTGCATTCACACCAAGTTCATAGGTGTGTGTACAAGTGTGTTGATTTTGCACACTAGATGTTTTAGTTTCACCCCTTCATTGCTGTGCAATTTTTTTCTGCATTGTGGGGTATTTGTACACACAAAAATGTTCTGTATTTTAATTTTTTGTTTTTTTTTCATATCCCATTAATTTCCTATGGTCGGTCGTTTTTGACCGAAGACCAAGACCATGACTGTGACTATTTTTTAAACACATAAATAGCAATAGCGATGAAATAATATCTATCTATCTATATATATAATCATCTGTCTGTCTGTCACTGTGGATCAGTTTCTCTGACTTATCAATAACGATAAACGC
>NW_015505485.1:914178-919530 GCF_001515645.1 Sinocyclocheilus grahami | reverse complement strand
TATATATATATATATATATATATATATATATATATATATATATATATATATATATATATATATATACATCTACTATCACTTTTTATTCTTATTACAAAGGAGCATAATATTATATTATATATATTATGTTATATATCAGCTTATTTGTAATGGTCAGATTTTTGGCACTTTTTTAAAATGTCTGTCATTAAGCAAGATGTGATGTTATTTATATAGCTAGGTTTAAAAAAAAATGTCAACAGTTTAATTAATGTTAACTCACTTGTTTAGAAAGATTCTCTTCAGTCTTTTTTCTCCACTGTGAGAGTAGTTGACCTAAAAGGGAAATCTAACCATAAAAGGCCCCCGACTCTGACATCCTGCTAAATTTGTGAAACATTTTGAATACTTTCAAATTCTTCAGCCTTCAATCCTGTCAGCTCTGCATAAACTTGCTTTTATTAGTCATTATTTCACCCCTCAGATACAGAAGGGCTTGTTTGTGTCATGGTCTTCACCATGTTGGAATGTGAAGCCAAAAACATGCTGGACAGCTGTGGAACAGGAGCTGCAGATAGAGACATGCCCTTGAAACATGTTTGTTTACCCAAAATGCTCAGGGATTTAAGGCTGTGAATACCAGCTTCTTTGAGGAAAGAGGAATTTCTGTGATGATTCACAATCACTCTTAAGAGAGGTTATATAGTGGAGACCACTCTGGCTCTCTTTCTTATGCTTTTTTTTAGTAGTTGTTTGCAGAACCGAGAGCTGGTGTGTGGTGTTTCCTCAACTATCAGGATTTGGATCATTTTCTGAGCGCCCTGTCGTTCCAGCAAATGAGAGGCAGAAGCTGTGTGATTTTATAGGAAATTTATATGGAGTTCAGCAGCATTCCTAATCCAAACACAGAAGTGTCCTCCCACACGTCCCGAATCCTTACAATAACAGCCTCTTACTACAAGGTGTATTTTCTGCTGACAGTACAATTTTCACCATTAAACTCCGTAAGAAACAACAGTCAGGTTGAGTCAAAGATCCCAATTTTTTTCTGGTCCAGTCAGTATTGATTAAGATCTTGCAGGTTTAATCAACACACACAAATATTCCTGGCTCCCGGTTTGAGCCCATACAGCTGGGACAGAACATTCCTCGGAAATATCCCATAAACCCAGAAGTATGCTCACTCCGATTGCATGAACACAATGAGAGAGGGAGAAGACTGAGGTCTGCAGCTTTGCTAGTGCTCAGGGTAAATTCCCATGCCGTTGTGTTAGCTGGTCAGGGCCATTGAAAGGCCTTGTTCTAACAAACGAACCATCACACCTTTGGCTTTGCTCTCTCCGTAATGAAGCATGCCATATGGATGTTCTCACTTTGATGCCCTGTGCATTGACAATAAACAGACGTAAACACCATGTGCAAAAGTGTCTTGTGCGCTGCATGCGAAATCCCATGTTATTCTTGGAACTGATTACATTGGCATTGAAGGAAAAGGAGGAAATTATCTGTGTTCATATGTGGTGTCTCATCAGACGTTTTATGATTTATTGCATTACAAATCCCTATCATAATGAATTTAGTCTTTTGAGTTGCACGTTTTTCAGATAAATATTTACATAGCTGATTTAATCAGTTACACAATTTTAGTAATGTCAGTTTGCATGAAATGTTTATCAATTTTGTACGTTATTTTATACATGTTTGTGTGCAGGGTACCAGGGAGACCCTCAGCCGTCACTGCAGCATGCTGGGAGATGCTCTGCACAAGGAGAACGATTTCGCTCTCATCATAGATGGAAAGACACTGAAGTATGCCCTCACTTTTGGGGTACGCCAGTATTTCCTGGACTTGGCTCTTTCCTGCAAGGCTGTGATATGTTGCAGGTATGTAACTATACATGGAGAATTTACTGAAAACCAGCAAGAACAACTTAATGACAGTAACATAAACCCTTACAAAGTATTACAACAAACATCAAAGATTCATTGAACCCGTGGTTTCAAAATGTGTCACATGGGGATCCATGAACAATTTGGGAAAAAATAGGTATTTGTTTTTTGTTTTGTTTAATATTGGGCAAAAAACCCAAAACATTTAATTGTGTACTTGAAAGTAAATGTTATCCAGATAATATTTCAGTTTGTTTTGACTGTAGTACAGCGAGGAATAAAAGTTATTCATTTAATTTTGGAAACAAAATTATTATTTTTTTTAATATATAATGCTTAATTTTCACACAATCTGAATAGGTCTTTCAGAATGAAAATATCAAGCTGCCTACTTTATGAAAAGGGACCATCACAAGGGTTTGGTGGTCCTTGCCGTCAAAAACTCACAATAATTTAAAGAAATTTTCCAATTTAACTATTGCTACAAATGAAAGAATTCTATTTTCCAGTGTCCAAGTAGAGGGGAAAAGTGAGAAAGTAAAAGAGTCCAATTATTGCAAATTTCCACTGTATTCGGATGCAGTATATTTCCATTGTTAAACCAAAGTTCACAGGAAGTTGTAATGTCATGCTCAGCTTGAATGTTTACTGTTTTACAGGTGGATGTAAATATGTCTTTGCAGGTTAATAACACTTTTTGCCCTCCAGGAAACTGATGCCATCATTGGACATTTTTCTGCACTTTGCAAAAACATCAAGTGACTGGCAGACAATTACAGGGAAATGCTGCTGTGCGGTTTAAAGAACAAATTACCTTCCCTTTAGGTCACAACCTTCCCAATAAACATAATTATACTAGCTCTCAAAGCAGTCATTTACTAATGAGTGTTATTTTTTTTAAATAGTAGATTGTAGTCAGAATGTCTGTCAGTTATACACAGTTAAACTGTGTGTTAGCAGACTAGAATTAACTGTTCCAAAAAATGCTACACAGTAAAAGAAACATATGAGGAACCAATTGAGCGTGACAAGGAACTGCCAAAAATCAGTGTCCATTTCCAGAAACAACGCACACCACAGGTGCCACAGCCATTATGCAATGCTTGATGTAATCTATCCGATCTGCTTTCGCTCGCTACTCACACATGCGAACAGCCACACAACGTCCTGAGGAGAACAGATTTGTGCCTGCAGATGAATAAATGTAAACTGACTCTAGAGGTCTCCTGCTGTATCGGCAACAATCTCTGGTTCACTGGAGAGCCTTACATCACTCTACGTTCATTGCTTACAGGATGACCTGTGAACGTTAAGCTGGGGTTAAACCCCGGAGGAGCTTTTCTAGCCAAAAGCGAGACCCTAATTTCATTTGCTGACACGGATGATGCAGTACTGTAATGTGCTGCAAGCTTTTACATTTACATTTAGTCATTTAGCAGACGCTTTTATCCAAAGCGACCTTACAAATGAGGACAATGGAAGCAATCAAAATCAACAAAAGAGCAATGATATACAAGTCCTATAACAAGTCTCAGTTAGCTTAACGCAGTACACGTAGCAAGGTTTTTTTAAAATAATATAATAAATGAAAAGAAAACCGATAGAATACAAAAAGATTAGAAAGCAAGTGTTAGTTGTTGTTGTTTTTTAGGAAAACAAGCAGCAAATTAATAGTGCAAATCTAAAAGGATTTTTTTTTTTTAAGAATAGAATTAGAATAGAGAGTGCTAGAGTAGTTAGAGGGTCAAATAAAGATGGAAGAGATGCGTTTTTAGCCGATTCTTGAAGATGACTAAGGACTCAGCTGTTCGGATTGAGTTCATTTAAAAGTCCGTAATAGTGATTTTGTGCTGCTTTGGGATGGCACAATAAAGCACCGTTCACTTGCAGAACAACGCAAGCTTCCAGAGGGCACATAAGTCTGAAGTAATGAATTTAGGTAAATAGGTGCAGAGCCAGTGGTGGTTTTGTAGGCAAACATCAATGCCTTGAATTTTATGCCAGCAGCTATTGGTAGCCAGTGCAAATTGATAAACAGAAGTATGAAGTGCATTCTTTTTGGCTCATCAAAAATTAATTTTGGATTAATTGTAAAGGTTTGATAGAACTGGCTGGAAGACCTGCCAAGAGAGCATTGCAATAGTCCAGCCTGGACAGAACAAGAGCTTGAACAAGGAGTTGTAAAGCATGTTCCGAAAGAAAGGGCCTGATTGTTATTTTAAAAAATTTATGTATTTAAAAAAAAAAATTATTATATAAAGGTCAGGGATCCTGTGCTCAGGTTGGGCTTCATCAGGAACACAGATTTGCCCAGTTTGGACATCTGTGAGGTGTGATTTGCCATGCTCGTGAAAAACCATGTAACTTTCTGTAGTAAATAGACCTATTTCAAGTTTTCTCAGGGTGTCCGCGGGTCCTTAAAAAGTCTTAAATAACGTTTTCCTAATATAAGGCCTTAAAAAGTCTTAAAATGTCTTAAATTCGGATTCGATGGGTCTTAATTATTTTTGGTCTAATTACCGCTAAAATCTCTTCAGTCTGACGGACCTAATGACTTTATAATCACTGGACAGACAGACCGAAGATTGGTTCTTCCCGCGGTAAGTTACTGCGTCATCAGAGAGAACTGCAGAAAACAGAATACAAGCTCGCGCTGCTGAGGCTCACTCTGTTTGTCTCGAGACTTCAGAACAAATGAGCGTGACAGCACTCATAAACTCAGAAGAAACGCACTGAGGTAAAAATTCACAATGTTTAGTTTATTCATAACATGATATAGTTAAATAACACCATGACAAGTGAGCTATTTTACTCAATATTCTCACGACGCAAAAAAAACAAACATTCAAAACGCCTACAGAGTGCACGCATTACGTGAAGTCTAGCACTCTGCCTGATCACTGCATGATTCAGTCTATTAAAATACATTCAGAATGATCACAAATTCAAGACATGGGGGCAGAAAATGTGTAATGTTGTTTAATATATCAAAACATTATTTCTGCATTTGTAACTGCAGGTTAAATGCATTCATGTTCTGCATTAAACGGTGTGTAAATACAGCTAAATGCCACTTCAGATGCAGCTTATGTCTGGATTGCAAAGATGAATTTTGTTGATACTGATTTAATTTGCTTGGTAACAGCCCAAATGTCTTATTCTTATTCACTGATTAAATGTAAGAATTTGACTCAAAAGATAATGCACACTTATAGAAAAATGGCTTTATAAAGGTAAAATGCCCATAAAAGGTACAAATCTATTTAAACATATCTGACCACCACACAGAATATGAAGAATATCAAAAACTTTAGGAGTCAGCTGTCCACGAAAGTCCTTAAGATAGCAGCATGATAACACACTCAATCAGTTGAATGAATGACTCAATACTCGCTCATTAAGTGACTTACCGTCACTGGTAGTTCAGTTGAGAAGTTTGTTGAAAAGTATGCATTTTTCCCCTCAACATTTCTTATTTGTATA
>NW_015505485.1:886746-896197 GCF_001515645.1 Sinocyclocheilus grahami | reverse complement strand
AATTAGAATAGAGAGTGCTAGAGTTAGAGGGTCAAATAAAGATGGAAGAGATGCGTTTTTAGCCGATTCTTGAAGATGACTAAGGACTCAGCTGTTCGGATTGAGTTCATTTAAAAGTCCGTAATAGTGATTTTGTGCTGCTTTGGGATGGCACAATAAAGCACCGTTCACTTGCAGAACAACGCAAGCTTCCAGAGGGCACATAAGTCTGAAGTAATGAATTTAGGTAAATAGGTGCAGAGCCAGTGGTGGTTTTGTAGGCAAACATCAATGCCTTGAATTTTATGCCAGCAGCTATTGGTAGCCAGTGCAAATTGATAAACAGAAGTATGAAGTGCATTCTTTTTGGCTCATCAAAAATTAATTTTGGATTAATTGTAAAGGTTTGATAGAACTGGCTGGAAGACCTGCCAAGAGAGCATTGCAATAGTCCAGCCTGGACAGAACAAGAGCTTGAACAAGGAGTTGTAAAGCATGTTCCGAAAGAAAGGGCCTGATTGTTATTTTAAAAAATTTATGTATTTAAAAAAAAAAATTATTATATAAAGGTCAGGGATCCTGTGCTCAGGTTGGGCTTCATCAGGAACACAGATTTGCCCAGTTTGGACATCTGTGAGGTGTGATTTGCCATGCTCGTGAAAAACCATGTAACTTTCTGTAGTAAATAGACCTATTTCAAGTTTTCTCAGGGTGTCCGCGGGTCCTTAAAAAGTCTTAAATAACGTTTTCCTAATATAAGGCCTTAAAAAGTCTTAAAATGTCTTAAATTCGGATTCGATGGGTCTTAATTATTTTTGGTCTAATTACCGCTAAAATCTCTTCAGTCTGACGGACCTAATGACTTTATAATCACTGGACAGACAGACCGAAGATTGGTTCTTCCCGCGGTAAGTTACTGCGTCATCAGAGAGAACTGCAGAAAACAGAATACAAGCTCGCGCTGCTGAGGCTCACTCTGTTTGTCTCGAGACTTCAGAACAAATGAGCGTGACAGCACTCATAAACTCAGAAGAAACGCACTGAGGTAAAAATTCACAATGTTTAGTTTATTCATAACATGATATAGTTAAATAACACCATGACAAGTGAGCTATTTTACTCAATATTCTCACGACGCAAAAAAAACAAACATTCAAAACGCCTACAGAGTGCACGCATTACGTGAAGTCTAGCACTCTGCCTGATCACTGCATGATTCAGTCTATTAAAATACATTCAGAATGATCACAAATTCAAGACATGGGGGCAGAAAATGTGTAATGTTGTTTAATATATCAAAACATTATTTATGCATTTGTAACTGCAGGTTAAATGCATTCATGTATTTTTTCCATCAGTCAGAATCAGATATTTTTAAACGTGTGTGTGTGTGTATATCTACTCAGTACTCACAATGAGTTCATAGGACATACACTAACATTTTAAGAACGACTTTTATTCAGCATTGATGCATTAAATTAATATGCTGTTCTTTTGAACTTTGATTCACTTTAATTCAACAAAGAATCCGGAAAAAGTTTAGTTTCCACGAAATCAGCACAACTGTTTTTAACATTAATAATAATAAGAAATGTTTATTAAGCACAAAATCACCATATTATCGTCATATTACCCATATTAGATTTCTGAAGGATCATGTGACACTGTAAATTGGGTAAATTAACACTGAAAATTCAGCTTTGCCATCACAGGAATATATCACATTTTAAAATGCATACCAAAAAAAAACAAAAAATTTTAACCGTTTTAGTTAGATGTTATTGTTTTTTTTCTTCTTTGGAAAGACACAATGATGGGAAAGTTTCTAAATGGTGATTAGAAGCAATAGTTACAGGTGCCAGTAATTTAAATTTACTATTTGAGCAGTGAATTTCAGTGTGAGAGTTTGAAGTCCTCTTCTAACCTCTCTTTTTGAAGAGACCAATTCATCATATCAAGTTGAGATGTGACCACAGCTGTTGAGGTCACAACAGACGGCCAAGAAATCAAATGGTTGTCAACACTAATAATTGGCAACAAGAAAAATAGCCTCAGATCCCTCTGTAAAGGCGCCATTGCATATCCACAATTATGGGTCTATCGTTTGCTCCTCCCTCCACAATCATCCTTTCATCCACTAATATTACTTGTATACACTGTCATGGAGGGTCACTGTAAGCCACTAATCTTGAGCACCTGTACAAGTTTGGCTGTTTGCATATCGTATTTATTTCAGCGGCCATATAAATGGGTTACAGTGAAACAAACAAACTTGTATCTGTTGCAATTTGTAACCAATAACATGTAAGGTCATGTCAGTTGTTTTTTCATTAGTTTAATTTCATAAACTTTTTAAAGAAAACAATCCATATAGATTTATCGCCCGTATCCTGATTTTGATCTGGATAAACACTTTCATCAGCATTTTGGGGCTTATTTAGGGAGCAAAGCACTTCTCTGTTTACATTTTGATGTCTAAGCCAGAGGAAAACACAATTTTATGATTTATCAGCGTGTTGTGGTGCGTGTCAAATCCCTCAGTATTCACTCTGTCCGCCTAAGCATCGTGCTGTGAAGCAGAAGTAGAGTTTTGGTGCTGAGCCTGCTTTTGGCACATAGTGTGCTGAACTCAGCAGAAAATATGGTGAAAATATTTAGTAAATATATTAATCAACTCAATCTTTTGCAATATACACATGTATGAAGCAACATAATAAATTGGAGGGAACTACTCATCCATTGTTTGAAAAAGACATCTGTCTGACTTGATGAAAGTTAAACACAGTGACAGCAACAGAAACAGCACGTTATATTCAGTAAATCTGACAGAATCCAGATGATTTAAGCAGTTTATATCTACAGTTTGGGTATTGGGTTCTGTTCTGAGTAGATTTAAGTACAATTTGGATGAATTATTATTTTTCATGACAATCAGGTTTATACTAATTCTTAGTGGCCAGCTGATAAACCTGATTACATTTTTCATAATATAAGGCAGTTATTAAAGCAGAACTTTATGTACTAACCAAAAAATTACTTTTTTTTCTTTGTACAGCTGTAAAAAGTTTTCTCGCTTCCTCTGCTTTTCAACACAATAAGACAGATTGTAGCTGGAATTCTCAGGAATATGGCTGAGACGGTGTTTGTCTTGTCCCTGCAACTCCATTCTTCCTGTTTCCCAGCATGGATAAGATTGTCGCTTTATTTTCAAAGCCAAAACCGCTTTCTGTGTTGTCTGGGAAACTGTAGATCTTGTGTAAATAAGTAGGCCTTAATGAACTTATCTCTGTCCTCCCTTCTCTCTCACAGTTCAAGTACTTGAAGAATCTTCTGTTGGTTCACGGCGCTTGGAATTACAACCGTGTTGCCAAGTGCATCCTGTATTGCTTCTACAAGACTTTGTACAGCTGTAAAAAGTTTTCTCGCTTCCTCTGCTTTTCAACACAATAAGACCGATTGTAGCTGGAATTCTCAGGAATATGGCTGAGACGGTGTTTGTCTTGTCCCTGCAACTCCATTCTTCCTGTTTCCCAGCATGGATAAGATTGTCGCTTTATTTTCAAAGCCAAAACCGCTTTCTGTGTTGTCTGGGAAACTGTAGATCTTGTGTAAATAAGTAGGCCTTAATGAACTTATCTCTGTCCTCCCTTCTCTCTCACAGTTCAAGTACTTGAAGAATCTTCTGTTGGTTCACGGCGCTTGGAATTACAACCGTGTTGCCAAGTGCATCCTGTATTGCTTCTACAAGAACATTGTGCTTTACATTATCGAGGTAAGAAAGTCAGTGCATGCGATATAAAATTAAGTTAATTTTCACCCAAAAATGAAATTGTTGTCATCTACTCACTGTCGTGTCTTATCAAACTCATGGGACATACAAAATGGATGACAGCACTCAAGCCTGTTATTGCATTAACCATTAATGTCTTTTTCAAGGAGATTGAATGACCAATCTTTAATTAAATGAACTGGCATTGCATGCATGTCGGCAGTTGTAGAGTCTCCATTCTGCTGTAGGAATGCAGGTCTGTCAATGTGAAGCCCACAGGCCATCCATCTGTGATGGTATTTGACAGTTTCCAGGCCTGGTGCTGATAGCCGGTTCAGAGACCTGACCTGACAAGTTAAAGGGCTGCTATCAGCACCAGCTTTATCATGAGGGGCGTTTGGCCGTTTTGATCTGCAACACGGTTGGTTTAGGAGACGTTACACCTCGGGGACAAGCTTTAGGTTTCCTCAAGAGCTGAAAAAAGAGTTAGTAGCAGACTAAGGGTCTGAAAGCAACATTAGGCCATTTAAGTCTCTTTATTTAATGTCTAAGGTCTCTGAAATCCATGAAATGGACCTTTGGTCACGCCAGCCTTGTGCTAGTATACGTTTAGGGCTATAAAAAAACAAAATATTAAGTGTGTCCAAATTTAAACATGTTAAATATTCCTGTGATATTTTGATTTGCATGTTCGTAAATCGGAATTATGTAATTTTGGTTTAAAATGGAAATTCATATTTCTTTCTCTTATTCACTTCCCGACAAAGACAAGAAGCATTTTAATCTCTACTCCAATGCAAGAACATTAGCTTTGTAATAGATGTTTTATCCATGCTTTATCCATTTTATCTCTCTTGTGTAAAATGTTCCCTCTGTATGCAGCTCACTACAATTTGAAGTAAACATATGTTAAATATTCCTGTGATATTTTGATTTGCATGTTCGTAAATCGGAATTATGTAATTTTGGTTTAAAATGGAATTTCATATTTCTTTCTCTTATTCACTTCCCGACAAAGACAAGAAGCATTTTAATCTCTACTCCAATGCAAGAACATTAGCTTTGTAATAGATGTTTTATCCATGCTTTATCCATTTTATCTCTCTTGTGTAAAATGTTCCCTCTGTATGCAGCTCACTACAATTTGAAACAGACCAACACCAGTATTCATGAGCTGTACAACCCCAGCAGAAACACGAGTACTTCAAAAATCCATCTTTTTTCCCCTCGGCCCTCTTGCTCTTGTGTGCCACTTGACCCGTGAACCCTTTTTCCCTTCATCTTGATTTTGTTTTATGTGCTGTGGTAACTCTCTGAAAAGCCCCTTAGATTTCTCTCTGTTGGCATCCAGTGCTGCTATAGATTGTGAGAACAAGGATGAGGAGATGAATCAGTCACTTCAGATGACCGTTGTTTTCCTCTACCCTCACTGAATTATAAAGCATTGCATGGTTTGTGAGTTAGTTCGGCCCATTTCATGTACATTTCCTGTTTACATGCTCCTGTGCTGTTTAGATGTGGGGAGCTGCTGTGGTCGTGTTCATAAATGTGATAAAAGTCATGAAGCATTTTTCCTCAATTTTAAAATTCAGTGGATTAAATCTGTGGGAATCTTAGAGCCCTGTAGCTGTGAGCAGTTATCGCTCAATGAATTTGATATTTTAAACATTTTCGGTACTGTCATGCTGGGTTGGCTTTCATGTATTTTTCTTTTGGCTTTTGCCATGGGGGTTGTCATATTTTGTTCCACAATGAAAGTTCCCCTTCAACACAAACATTTCTGACTGTGATCACATTTCACACTTGCTCATCAATCAAGAAACAAGCATCTCTTCCCTTTTTTTCTTCTTATTTTGCATAAGAGAAATGCACTAGAAAAACTATGTCCAGTAAATGGCCTTTCCCGAACACGCCCTCCAAATATTTCTAGCCACTTTTAGTTTTTATCTTATTCTCTTTAAGCTCTGGTTTTGAATCTCCAAGAGAACTGTAAAGCACCCCAGCTCCTAGAGGTGAATGTATCTCCTCCTCACTCAGCCCATCTTTTGTTACGAGCAGAAAATGTATTCCCCCTCTCCATAAGGGGCCTTTTGAATAGAATAGGGCAAGGCTTTACTGTTTCCTTGCCTCACACCAAAAGCACCTCTGTTTTGTAAGGGCTTGACATTCAAGACACTTGCTTCCCAAGGGTCGGTTAAAGAGATACATTTGTCGCCATAATAGGTTTACCTTTGAGTCCGTGGAGGCTTTTCTTAATCTCATTTTTCCAGACATTAACCTCAAGGAAGTGGAATAAGGATGTTAGTGGCCATTTTATCCTTCTCAAGCTGTGGTTAGCAATGGATATGTGTACATCTTATTTATTTATTTTTTTACCACCATCCAGTGTTGTATCCTATATATCATAGTACTTTATCAAGACTTTATCTGCTTTATTTATTTTGTAATTCAGTCAATATGCAGAGGCTTACAAAGTCTTACAGAACAAAACTTTTCAATAGTAACGTATCAGGGTGGTGCAGAGAGTTGCTCCCTATGAAGAGTGTTCAGTCTTTTCAAATCAGTTACTTGGTTTCATCTCAATATTCTTTCTAAGAAGGCAGCTGCCTATATAGACAGTAGCCTTAGAATGGTTTCTATTGTTTCAGAGAAATTTTTCCAATTGTAAACGCATAATAGCACATTGTCAGACAAATAAGTTTGGGTTAACCTAAACGTGTGTCATGCTGGTTTGTTTAGTCCTTGGTTTGTGGTCTTGTATTCTTTCAACATGAGCAAAAATTAACTGGGGGAGAAGAAAAAAACTTTTCAGAGCCTTCGTTGGATTAGCTGCTTTGAGACATGCAAAAAGCCATTCTTAAAACCAAATTGCTGTGCTTGCTGTCATTATCCTGCTGGGCTCTTGAGAGCTTGATTGACAGCTCTTCAGCTGGCACCAGAAGGGCTGACGACGAGTAGCATTTCTGAGGTAATTACAAGGGCCTCATTCAAACAGAGCAGCAGGCTTAATGAAAGACTGCAGGCCTGAGTGGAAGCCCTAGGCCCTGCAGTCTCATTGTGAAACGCCCAACTGGTTCTTTCGGTTCTTCTGTCACTCACACTTGCAATTCAGTGGGCCTTTCTTATTGTCTTGCCAGCATTTCTTAGGTTTTCTAGAGATCTTTGTTTTACACTACAGTTAAACATTTTAGGGTTGGAAAGATTTTTTTAGAATGTTTTTGTAAGAAGCCTCTTGTGCTCCCCAAGGCTGCATTAAAAACATTTTGGAATAATATTTTTTAACTTTTTACATTTTAATATATTTTAAAATGTAATTTATTTTCTGTGATAGCAAAGCTGAATTTTCAGCAGTCATTACTCCAGTCTTCAGTGTCACATGACCCTTCAAAAATCATTTCAGAAAGAAACATTTCTTATTATTATTATTAATGTTAAAATATTTTTGTGGAAACATTTTTTTAATTATTTGATGAATAGAAAGTTCAAAAGAAGAACATTTAATTGAAATAGAAATCTTTTATAACATTATGCCTCTACTGTCACTTTTGGACAATTTAAGGCATCCTTGCTCAAAATAAGTATTAATTCAAATAAAACAATTACTGACAAAATTGTGCAAAATGTATACTCTGACAAAACTAGCATGCTCTCTCTTATCATATATCAATGAAATGTCTAATGTGTTTTTTTTACATTCAGTGATTTTGATATTGCCGTTTTTTTATTTTGCTTTAAAATTTTACATTTATTTTGATTATTTTATTATTTTTTTTAAAATTCCCCCTTTTCCCCCCGCAAATCTGTTTTCCAAATAATGTTTTAACAGTTTGCTTTAGGTCAATTGCAACGCACAGTAATGTGGGGTCTGCTCAAAAGTCGAGCCTCTCACACATACTGAAGAATGTTTGGTGCTCTCAGACATGTTCACACTTACTGTAGTCTAAAATACAATGGAGAAACTCACAGCAAGAAATAATGTAACAGTGCTGCTTGTGTTCTGAACTTTGACTGGTATTTCTTATTCATTTAAACTAAAGAGAATGAAAATAGTTTCATCATTTACTCACCATCATATTATTCCATATTATTACTGTTTTTACTGTATTTTTGAACAAGTAAATGCAGCTTTGGTAAGCAAAAGAGACTTTAAAAAAATGTATCTCACCGGCCCAAACTTTTGAACGGTGTAGATTGCAAATTGGTAATTAAATGACATAATTTGGGGGAAACTATCTCTTAAAATTTTGGTGTCATCTACCCTTTTTTCATTTTCTCATCCCATTTTTGATCATTACTGTTTTTCCCCCTCGTTATAACAGCTGCTGTCTGATATCATCACATTCTTCAGTTTCTAGATGACTATGACAGCGTGCCAGAGTAGTCAAACTAATAGAGATATTAAGTGATGGACTCCATCTCCATGGCATGTGGTTTAGATACACATTCTTCTCTCTTCTCCTTTTCATTTGTGGTCTTTTCCCTGGTCTCCACTCTTAAGTCCAATAACTCACGTCTTTCGGTTCTTTAAATTGTTAAATCTAGTCCTTTTGCACTGATCTTGTTTTTTGTACAGTCTTAAACTCATTTTGTGATCCGTTGTTTCTGCTATGAGACACTGGGGATTGATCAAGGTGGGAAACAGAGCGTCTGATTTGGCTGAAGTCATGGGAACTGTTGAAGTCTCTCTCTTTTACCTCCAGCACAAACACCCTTCCTCTCTCATTCCTGCCTGGTTGTCTGCCGAGTAATGATGTGTTAAGCCCAGGTTGTGGCTTCGCATGACAAGATAGTGGGGCTTCTCTGTTTAGATGTTTTGAAAACCTTGGCAGTATGTTTCCTAAAGCAGGGCTTTACTGTTTTTATATGTCTCATCTCACAGCTGTTCTTATTGATGGTAGACTATTAATCTTTTTATCAAAGTGTACTATAATCTAAAACTGGTTTTTAGCGGGTGGGCAGGTCATTTAAAAAAAACATTTCCATTATCTTAAAACAAAAGAAAAATTTTTAATGAATACTATTTTTTTTTTTATATATATATATATATATAATTTTATTTATTTGTTTGTTTGTACTTGACCTGTTTGTTTGTTTTATTTTTATAACATCAATAAAAATAAAAAGCATTTAGTTTTTATATTAATTAATTAATTTATGTATTTAAATACATTAAAAATTGTATACATTTTGTTCTGGTTTGCTTGCTAATTGTTTTGTAACGGAAGAATAGTATTATATTATAAAAATGCACAATGGTAGAATTTTCAATAGTGGTCTGACTTTTGGACCCCACTATGTGTATGAAAAAGTGACCCAAATCTGGCTTATTTATTCTGCAAGACTGATCTTGGAACAAACCATTTGCAGTGATCCAGTGTATGAGACTGTAGAAAGGACTGATGGGGTCAGTTCACTGCCGGTTCATGAGAGATCACTCTCTCTTGGGTAATTTCAAGCACTGAGAGGCCCCACAGAAAACAACAGCCATCGATCAACCTAAATTGAAAGCCACTAGGAGCCAGAGTTAAGCGCACACAAAATGGGGAATATATGATTAATGATAGTGTATATATATTTACCTTTTAGTCACACATTTACGTTGTAATGATTATCATATGGCCTGTCATCGCCCTTTTAATGTGTTACCATTTCCTTTAGGACAACTTGGGGAAGCAGAGTTCCCCCGCCCCCCCCCCCCCCCCC
>NW_015505485.1:854911-886704 GCF_001515645.1 Sinocyclocheilus grahami | reverse complement strand
CCCCCTTTTTTTTTTTTTTCAGTGCATCTCATTACATGTACTAAAAGACTGGTTTTGTTTCTTGTTTTTGAATGATAATTTAATTTCATGTAATAGTTTAATTGTATTTTATATTTATAAATTTAAATTAAATTATTATTATTAATATATTTCAATGGTTTATTTTAATAATGTGTTTTACTTAATGGGGTCAAATGTTAAATTCCGTTTTATATATTCGCATGGATGAGTCGTTTACCATTCCGTTGTCTTTTGTCTTTCAGATCTGGTTTGCATTTGTGAATGGCTTCTCCGGTCAGATTCTGTTCGAGCGCTGGTGCATCGGCCTGTACAACGTGGTAAGAGTGTTTGCATTCACACATCTGTCTGAGTGTGATTTACTCTCCCCTCTTCATTACTTTGAGAGGGAATGTGTTAAAACGCCTCCCCTGTCGCGCTCAGGCAAGAAACTCATTAGCCGCGGCACCCCAGACGGCTCCTTTACTGCAACCCATGTCAGCGCCATCCTGAAAAATCTCCCTCTTATTTATGACTGCTTGTCAAGTCCTTATTCCCTCCGTGCCCAGAACTATGTCCTGAATGTGCTGCAACAACAGACGCTCATGCCCCAAAGAGCTGCATTAAACAGGTCAGCGGTGGATGATAAAGGAACAGGTTGAATCCAGACACATTTAAATACACACACATGGCCGTTTGGGTGGAGTCCTGTGAACTGGGCTGCCTTAGGGCTTGGTGATAGGAATTGATGCTGTTAATTAACATGTTTTCAACAGGAAGGAAAGTTATTCAGGAAAAAAATGCTCCGGGTGGAGTACGTTTTTCCATTTTGCATTAACAACTTGGGAACTTAGGCAGTAGGAAAAATGACCGAGCCACCCAACTCGCTGATTGTCCCAAGAAATTATATCTTTACGCCTGAACAAAGAATAAAAATTTGAACACTGCTTCCCATCAGCCCTGTATAATGGATAATTGGCATTGTGAGGCCAGTAATATCTTGGCCTGGCGCATTCTCTCTTTATCTGAGAGAGGAGGAATTCCATCGCGTCAGAGGGGGTCCATTGGATGCAAAAAAAGGCTGAAATCACCCCTGAATGGAAGAGCCCAGGTGACTGTGTCAGCCACAGCCAGGCAACTTCAGCTGGGCCTGTGAGAGACACTTATGGCTGACCCCGCAACCCTCTCTGGACCATAATACCACCCCTCTCGCTTTCAACAGCTGCTGCACAAAGAAACGTTAGAGCACATTTGGAATGATTTTTGCAAACGGAGGGAGAGTGCAAATATGATAAATGCTAGATAGTTTCATGCTCATTGAGCTGCACCAAGCAAGCAAATGAAAAGAGCAGACAAGGGGGAACACATCTGCTGCTCAGGCTAGGAAATAGTTCTCTTTAGAATGCTTTGTATTTTTAGGTATTGATTCTGCATTTATTTGTTTTATTTAACAGTTTATCGTCTCAGTTCATCACAAAGTAGTTTCTGTAATGAGGACTAGGATAATATCTTGGAATAATATCCTAAGATAATATCTTTGGGAAAGACATTGCAGTGGGTCCCTAATATCTATTTGTATTATAAATTATATTATCTGCATAACAGTTTGCCTTTCAGTTTAATTATCTGAGTTTTTTTTTTTTTCGTTTGTATGTTTATTCAGCTCTTCACTGCTTTGCCTCCTCTGACTCTGGGCATCTTCGAACGCTCCTGCAGGAAAGAGAACATGCTTAAATATCCTGAACTCTACAAAACCTCCCAGAATGCAATGGGCTTCAACACCAAGGTAAATACACTCAAACATGCAGTATAAATCTAAGTTTAGCTGAATCTCCATCAGTGTTTGCACTGATGAAATGAACAGCCCACTGATTAAGGAATGATGTAAATAGCAGATGAAACACATATTTATAATCTGAAAAATTCTTAAAATGTATGCCATAAGGTAATGAATCTCTTGGAGATAAATGTATAGATAATAAACTAGTGATTTAGTGAATTTCCGTTGATGATGATGATGACAACGACCCTGTAGACAGGTCATGCTGAGTACACTTTTCTGACCTGTTTGGTGAACAGTTTGGCACCCAGGCTGAAAACTCCACTAAACAAACAGATCTTGTTACGACTTTCTACACCGTAAAAATGCAGGTCAACAGCAGTACCTTGCTGGTTTAGCCATCCATTAAACTGTCCCTCTCTGTCAGCCTTTCTGCTTATCTGAGATGTCTTTTGAGTGTTCATCTCCCTTTTTAGAAGGTCATAAACTATTCCAGGCCAGTATGAATGTGAAGCTTTGTCCACAATGTCTGATAGGTATACGTATAAAGACACTCCTAATTTAGTCTTTCAAAACTGTATATATAAACTCAAAATTGTGCACGCAGAGTCTATAATATATGAATGTATATAAAAATAAATAAGGCAAAGGTTTTTGACTTTCCTACTTTTTGTATGTACATTTACTTGGTCTTTAAAGCATTATTTAAAATAATGTTTGTTAATGTTATTAATAAAAGTTATAATCAAGTTTATCTTTAATCTTAAGGGCATTTAACCAGATTTTAGATCCCTATGATGCTAGAAATGTCCTAGTAAAATTATAATAGATGTTCTTTATGCAACTCCTTCACTTTCAGACCTTGATAGTGTTAGTGTCTATGTAGGACAAGCATATTTCCATCCTCTCTTGGTGTCTGTGACTGCTGGCTTTGTATCTCTTTGTGTTAATAAAGCTGTCTGGTCTCCAGCTCCGGCGTGTCTGCGCTGGTGTCACCTCACGGCCCTGCTCCATAGGCGTGGAGACCCATTTACCACCACACTGACACAGATTACAGACAACACAACCCCTGGGGTCAGGAGAGAAAGAGAGGGAAAGACCGATTTACTGGCCATTTGTAACACAAACACCATCATTTTGTGTTCAAACGTGTTCAATGAAAAAAAAAAAGGATTAATCAATAACAGAACCGTTTCTTGTTGGAAAAGGGTTAATTGTATATATATTAGATATATCGTAACGTGCTTTCTGTTATTTTTCTGTAATGAAATGATGAGAATGATAGATTTGCATGGAAACAAGGAAGCAAAGACGGAGTTAGTGGATGTATAGAGGGAAGTAATGAGATCGTCTGTGGAATAGCGTTGTCCAATTTGTGAATCAAAGATTCTTTTTCATCATCTCTAGAATAGCAGTGTCTGATATATAAACTAATTGTACAAAAAAAAATTTATTGAATCAATTAAACCAGTTCACAAAACTGGTCTAAACTATTTACTTACAAATCAGACTGAAATGGGCAGAGAAGTAGTATTGTGTAATGTAATTTAAAATGGTTGGTTGACAGGGCATTTCTATATGGTATCAAGGTGTTATAAGTGTTATTCAGCACATTGCTGTGTGGTTGCTATGATGTTCTGCTAACTTGTGTATGTCATAGACTGAATTCTGTTATTTTCTCTATAATGGAGTAGCGAGGACAAAAGGTTTGCTTGGAAAAAAGAGGCAATGATAGAGTTTTTAGATGTTTAGTAGAAAATGCTGGATTCATTCGTTGAATAACAATGTCTGATTTGTGAACCAACTGTTCTTTTGAGTCAGATCTTTGACTCATTCACAAAAACAGTCTAAAATATTTGTGTACTACTACTACTGAAATAGTCTGAGATTTGCATTAGTTTTAGTATTGTTTAATGTAAATTATATGTTATGTTCAAATATATATATATATATATATATATATATATATATATATTGAAGTGTTCATATAGATGTTATTGGAGACATTAATGACTTTTTATTTGCTGATTGGACCAGCTGTGCATGTGCTACGTCCCTGTTTCAGACTTATACACGCCATCTGTGTACAGAACAGACACTTTATTTGTAAATAAAGTCTGTGGAAGCAGAGAGTGAAAGATCATGCAATAGATCAGGGAGCAACAAAGAGTGTGAAATATTTAGGTCTTTACCCACCATGTCCCCTTTCACATTTAATTACATTGCTTTGACACTAAAGTCTCCCTAATAATGAGAAAGCCCCAAGTAGACACCAGGATAGTGGTTATTACACTCATTCAACACACTGCAGCCTCTATCCCTCCCTTTTTCTGCCTCTTTCTCTCTTTTATTCTGTCCCTTTCTGGCTTTATTTGTAGCCCAACATAGTTGGAGAAGGCTTATTAGAGCGTCTGGCAATAGTTGGCACAAAATAATGTTTATCCTTTCATGTTAGTTTAAGCAATTAAGCTGTCACACAGAATGCACTGCTTTGCTTCAGGCAGGACAGACGGCCATTCACACCTACATTCTTAGCAACCTGCTTAGAAACGGAGGAGTTTGGGGCCTCCCTGTGACAAATGATTATGAACATTTATTGATTTCATTAGCATTCATTGCAGGACTGTGCGTGTAAAGCACCGGGCGAGGGTGAGAACAGGTTATTTCTTTACGCAGGTTTCCCAAGTGCCATGTACAGGTTTCACATGGCACTTGGATCATGTTTTGTTTTGGGTGGTTGCCAGGGCATTGCAATGTGGTTGCTAGAGTCTTCTAAGTGTTTTAATGTGTAGCTATGCAGTTGCTGGGATGTTCTGGATGGTTGAAGTGCAATCACTGCAGATGGATTAATGCATATAGCTTAGTACAGGATGGGTTATGAACATTTTTATTTTAAGTATGAACTTAGCAAACACCACTAATTCCAAAGAATATGAGGGGTGTGTCATAGTGCCCTTCTGCGGTGTGTTTTGTGGGTTTAGGATGAGCCGACTGTCTGAGGGCCGGAGCCCTGAGCTTTGTTTTGCTTTGCCGATAGCAGAGGTGAGAGGGTCAGGGCAGAAAGGCCGAGAGGTCGTACAGGGCCTCTGTGAAACAACACGGAACAAGACAATCTCAGGATATTCCTCTTTTCTCTCATTCTCCTCTCATTTCTCTGCATCCCATCCCCCTCAAGAGGTTTCATGACCACCACACTGTTGGATTTGGAAAGTTAGATTCATTTTTGGGGTCAGTAAGATTTTTTTACATGTTTATTTAATACATTTATCCAGGTAGTATGCAATAATTGATCAAAAGGGACACTGAAGACTGGAGTGATGGCTACTAAAAAAATACAGCTCTGCCATCACAGGAATAAATTACTTTTTAAAATATATCAAACAGTTTTAAAACCGTTTTAAATTGTAATAATATTTCACTGTATTTTTTTATCAAATGCAGCCTTGGTAGCATAAGAGACTTGCTGACCCCAAATTTTGAAGGGAAGTGTGTGTGATATTTTATTCATTTGCATGACTTGCAAGCATTCCCATACATCCACACCATTGTTTATTTGTACAACATTTGTTGTAAAATACATATTTTATTACATTTTAAAATGATTTTAAAAGGAAATCAGTTTGTGTTGATAATGGAATAAAGAATTTGTCTTTTTCCTCACATGGAACTATATTGTGAAGTTATTGCCATAAAGTCCTTACTGATAGAAATAATACAGTGTTTGAGCGAAATTAGCATAGAAGCTGACAGTTACATTTTTGGGTGATCTATTCCTTAAAGCACTTTGTGAACCAGTTTGAATTGAATGACTCATTAAAAAGAACCAGTTTCATTCACAAAATGGACCTCTCTAGCAGACACTCCAAATCTGGTTCATTCCAGTAACATTTTTGTTCATATGGAGAAATTTGTATTTATTTTAGTGAATTAATAAAAAAAATTTTTTTTGACATTTTAATACTGTTGACTGTCTCTCAGCTCAAGTATTATGCTGTTTTACTTATAAATATGGGAATAATCTGTTGTGTCTGTGGGCAGTGAACAATCTCAGACTTTGCAGAGGTGAAAAGATCAACACCAAAAAAGAAAATGGGGTTTGGAAACTGGACCTTTGACTGGCCTGATTTTATTTCACGGCTGTTTTATGCTACATCGTCCATTAGTGTTTTGATTGGCCATGTCCATGCATAATGTAAATTCAAAACAAGGCGGTTTTGGAGGAGGATATTTGTTTAAATGGCACGTCCACATGCCCTTGTATACAGTCACACACACTCAAAGACTTTATGCCATACCTTTGTAAGTGATAATTTTTCCATGCTCCCAAATAACCATGCACTGTAGCGACAGACTCATACATCTTAATTTCTTAAACTTGTCTGTGTTTGTACTAAAAGTATCCGTTAAGGATTTGGGTTTTTTTCACAACTCGCAAAGGAACGATTGGGGAAATTCAATGAGGCAACTCACTGCAGGGAAAAGAGAAGAGATGGCAGAAAAACACCCCTTACTGACATCGTGGCACGTCCACATGCCCTTGTATACAGTCACACACACTCAAAGACTTTATGCCGTACCTGTGTAAGTGATAATTTTTCCATGCTTCCAAATAACCATGCACTGTAGCGACAGACTCATACATCTTAATTTCTTAAACTTGTCTGTGTTTGTACTAAAAGTATCCGTTAAGGATTTGGGTTTTTTTCACAACTCGCAAAGGAACGATTGGGGAAATTCAATGAGGCAACTCACTGCAGGGAAAAGAGAAGAGATGGCAGAAAAACACCCCTTACTGACATCTCTCATATAGTTGGCACGCCTCCCCTCTCCCTCTTTCTTGCTCTCTCCTCACTCACAGGATATACAAAGTGTCTGTCAGCGGGGTGGCCATTGAGCAGGGAGGCCTGACAAACCTTCCACTTAGCCTAGCGCTGAGAACACACAAAGGCCCGGGGTCAGAGGTCACCGGCAGGGTTAGGGTGGCCATCGTCTTTCTCATGCCTCTCTTCTCTCTCTTTTTTTTCCTCCACTCTGCTGCAGGTCTTCTGGGCTCATTGTCTGAATGGCCTGTTTCACTCAGTCATCCTCTTCTGGTTTCCCCTCAAGGCCTTCCAGCACGGTAAACACACATACACACACTCTCTCACACTACTTTTAGGTTTTTTTTATTTTATTTTTTTAGGTCAGTGGGTGTCATATTGAAAGACTTGTCTACTCTCGCTTCAGCTTAATTGCTTCTCATTGGCCACCATGAATATCTCAAGATCACTCATATACACAAAAGCACACACTCTCTTTTTGTCCATTTCCACATACTCATTAAAAGCAATAGTTCATGCAAAAGTGAAAATTGTCATAATCATGCCGTTCCAATCCTGTATGACTTTCTTCCATTAAACACAAAGCAGAAGTTTTGAAAAATATCTTTATTACTTACTTTTTTAATATACTGTCATGAAAGTGAATGAGGACTGTGGCTGTCAAGCTTCAAATGTTGCACTATAAGTTCATCATAAGTCTATACATCTTATGAACTATATTCCAAATCTTAAGACATATGATTTCTTTGTGTGACAAAATGGGCCTAATTTTAATTTAATTTTTAAAAAAATTATTGGTTTACTGATAATCTTTCACTGATAATCTTTGTGAACAGATTATTCAGATTTAGTGAGTTAAACTTTTTGAATGTGATCCACTGATTCATTTAAAGATTCAGCTCATAATGACTCACTCACAAATCACTGTTTCTCTCATGAACATGTCATGGAGAGCTAAAACAGCCAATTTTAGTCAATAACTAACAATTTTGACCTTTTCTTTTTTTATAATTTCGAAGCTTTACAGTAAATAATGACAGCATTCCTTTTGGTATAATTTAGTAAATTGCTCTATGGTCTATACATTGCTATTTACATGTATTCATAAGTGTAAGCATGTACAAAGGAGTGTGTAAAGCATGTGAACAGATTTTATGTGTGTGTGTGTGTGTGTGTGTGTGTGTGTGTGTCAGCACAATTATCTGGCTGACTGCAGGACCACACAGTCAGAATCAGACCTGCTTTTTAAACAAAGCACTGGAGACTGTCTGACTGACAGCCTGTCAGCACCACACACACACACACACTCACTGAAACACACATACCTTCCTGATCCACATGTGGTGTCCGTTGTGTTTCACTGTGCCAGAGCGCTGATGGTTTTGGATCATCCGCTCTCACTTACAATTGGAGAATGACAAATACTCCACTAAACCACACTGCCATGTGTGCACTTTTGTGAGTGGCTTTTCCAGATTTGACCATTTAATTGAAGATGTTTGCTGAAGCAATTAGCACAAGCCAATAGCTATCATGCTGAAAAGTCAAGAAAACCCAGATTGTCTCTACGGTCAATTAATCCTCAATGATTTGGGGAGATCTCTTTTCCAAACCTCTCTGTACAGCTGTCAACAGCTCTTTTTACACCCACTGTTACTTTTTATGCACATGACCATTGGAGCACAGGTGTGTCATAAGAAGAGGATAAGTTTGTTGCAAGTTTGTTGATTCAGATTAAATGGGCATAAATGCTATTTTGGCTTTTGGCCACTTTCTTGAGGAAGGGAAATGGGGAGAAAGGGTAGAAATCCGTAAAGAGGTCCGATGCAAACTTGCATGACCCACATGAGCACCACAGCTCCACTAGGCCATGGCTCTGACCCTAACAGGACATCCTAGAGAATGTTTTTTACAACACTTTTTACATTTAAATTTTGTCAAAGATTGAAGAATATCTTGAAAACAATTCTATTCAATACAGGGAGCACAGGTGTGTCATAAGAAGAGGATAAGTTTGTTGCAAGTTTGTTGATTCAGATTAAATGGGCATAAATGCTATTTTGGCTTTTGGCCACTTTCTTGAGAAAGGGTAGAAATCCGTAAAGAGGTCCGATGCAAACTTGCATGACCCACATGAGCACCACAGCTCCACTTGGCCATGGCTCTGACCCTAACAGGACATCCTAGAGAATGTTTTTTACAACACTTTTTACATTTAAATTCTGTCAAAGATTGAAGAATATCTTGAAAACAATTCTATTCAATACAGGTTACGCTCTGTCAATAGCATTTGTCTTAAGTCGCTGGGGTATATTTGTAGCAATAGCCAAAAATACATTGTATGGGTCAAAATTATTGATTTTTCTTTTATGCCAAGAATCATTAGGATATTAAAGGGGTCCTATTATGCTCTTTTATAAAGTCTTGATTTTGTTTTGGGGGTGTACTAGAACATGCTCTCATGCTTGATGGTTCAAAAAACACATTATTTTTCACATATTTTACATTATTAAAATACCTTTCTACCCATCCTGGCACAAACGGCTCAATTAGTTCCGGCTTTGATGAAGGTCCGCCTTCCGAAAAACAAAATGTGTTGTGATTGGTTAGCTGTCCCAGTGATTGGCGAACAGCTTAGACGGTGTTTCAGTACTGCCACGCCCCTTGCTCCGTCTTTCAACAAAAGCTTTTGGCGAATCCAGCACTGTACTCACTCTTGTTGTGGAAGCTGTCCTCAGTAAAATGCGCAGCACACAATAGCAAATTGGGGTTATAATGCTCAGGAACAGAGTTAAAAAATTAATTTCAACCACTGTTTCATGACATCATCCGCTTTCGGAAGCCCAAACAAAGACGTTTGGGCACGGAGGTAAAAAAAAACAGGGTTTCTGGCCGTCACGCCGCATCTTTAAAATTCAAATACATTATTTTCTATCAGTGTAGGCACACCAGCGGCACCGTTCAGCATCTGTCCACGGCGCCCAGCTACAACGTGTTATACTTGTAAGAATTGTTCTAGACATGCCGAAAATTTGAAGCTACAGCACAGCAGCTCTTCTTCTTGGTTTTCTCTGATGCACTAACTCTGCAGCAGCACTTCTGGTTTCTGGCCGTCACGCCGCATCTTTAAAATTCAAATACATTATTTTCTATCAGTGTAGGCACACCAGCGGCACCGTTCAGCGTCTGTCCACGGCGCCCAGCTACAACGTGTTATACTTGTAAGAATTGTTCTAGACATGCCAAAAATTTGAAGCTACAGCACAGCAGCTCTTCTTCTTGGTTTTCTCTGATGCACTAACTCTGCAGCAGCACTTCTTCGTCGTCGTCTCGTCTGATGCACTCACTCAACCAAGCGTTCTAACCACAACCTCGCAACTCCCCACCCCCCAACCATTCGATTTCTGTAGGTGGGAATTATTTTTAATGATATTCTAATGGGCCGCTTTGTGAGATCACAAAGCCCGGAAAACAAACGCTGTAGTCCAAATGAGCCGTTCGTTGTAGTTCTTGAAAAGGGATTTTTTTTAAACGAAATATCTCCCGTTGGAGTGGACTTTGAGATTTGTAACTTTCTAGATCTTTTTTTATGCCCAAACGTACACACTACACACTGACTAAAATTAAAAAAGTGAAAAAGCATAATAGGACCCCTTTAAGTAAAAGATCATGTTCCATGAAGATATTTAGTAAATTTCCTACTGTAAATATATTAAAACTTAATTTTTTATTGCTAATATGCATTGCTAAGAACTTCATTTGAACAACTTTAAAGGCGATTTTCTCAATATTTAGATTTTTTTTTGCGCCCCCCCGGAAAATTCCAGATTTTCAAATAGTTGTATCTCGGCCAAATGTCCTTTCCTAACAAACCATACATCAATGGAAAGCGTATTTATTCAGCTTTCAGTTAATGTATAAATCTCAAATTCTGAAAAATTTACCCTTATGACTGGTTTTGTGGTCCAGGGTCACATTTGTGGAATAATATTTTTGACTTAATACCTAATTTTTTTCCTCTAATGTTAAAAATCCTGATTCTAAATCATATTAAGTCTAAATTAATTTTCACCACCATGTATGTAAACAGTCCTTTTCTGGTAATCTTGTCTGTTGAAATGTGAGCATTAGAGCCCTCTTGAGCTCAACAACTTAACGGAGTATCTAGCACTGTCCCACTGACCTGTGTTTGTATGTACATGTGTGTGTTAGCATGTGATCCTTCACGCTAAAAGCCTTCTTGTTGATTCTCCTCACAGATACTGTCTTTGGAAACGGAAAGACACCAGACTATCTCCTCTTAGGCAACATGGTTTATACAGTAAGTGCATTTGGGTCCTCAGATCCTCACAAAGTGTCTCTGTGTCCTCCCCGTCGCCTGACACTTTGTCCCGGTTGTCTTGCTGTGAAATGTTCCTTCTGTGCCGATTCTGGCCTCACTGAGGATTTTCGCTGCCTTTTTTGACGACTTTTTATGCACTGAAATGAAAATGAAGCTGATCTGCTCTATTTCAAACTGTACTTCAACCAGAAACTGTTTGGAAGTTCCTGTGTGCTGACTGTCTCTCATTAGATCTTACGTCTTTACAATCTAATCTGTTTATGTATACATGCAACCTCAGATAAGAACCGGTCTCTCTCTCACAGTTTGTGGTGATCACAGTGTGTCTGAAGGCTGGGCTGGAGACATCGTCCTGGACCATGGTGAGCATTTGGAAGACTCTTTCCATCCCTCTCTCTCTTTTCTCTCCTATTTCACTGTGTCCTCCCCATTTCCTTTGAATTTATTGTCCCTCTATCAGTAGAAACACGCTCCTCCACCCCTCTCACTCCTCTCACTTACACTTTTCTTCTGCCGCTGATGTCATGGAAAAGTTCTGAGCATTCAAAAATGATGTCATGGTTGCATTGCTAATCAAAGCATTTATTCACAAATGCAATTAGTGCAGTGTTGCTTAAATTTTATTACTATTAGAAATTGTATTGCTATTATGGTGCTTGCTAGGCAAATGCTCAGCATTTAAAATGTAATCAACAGTTACGATGTCATTGTAATTTGGTCAAAATGCAGTAAAAATAGTAATATTGTGAATTTGAAATAATTTTTTTAATTGAATTGATTTTTTTTATAAATTGAATTTAAAATAATTTTTTGAATTGTTTTCTCTTTGAAGTTTGAATTTTTAAATGTAGTAATTTAGAAGTCTGGGGTCATGACTGCTAAAAATTCAGCTTTACCATTACAGGAATAAATTACAATTTAAAATGTATTCAAACGGAAAACACTTCTTTTAAATTGTAATAAGTTCACACTATTACTGTATTTTTAATCAAATAAATGGCGCCTTGGTGAGCATAAGAAATTTCTTTCTAAATCATTCAAATCTTAATACCAAACGTTTGACTATTTGTGTGTGTGTGTGTGTTTGTGCACGTTTTTGTGATAAATGAGGACAAATTTGTGTAATGACAAGGGTATGACATAGGTATTACAAGGAGAAGGTGACTTTTCAGGACATTACCCCATGTCCCCACATTTCAAAACGCTTAAAAATCACACAGAATGGAGTGCATTGAAAATTTGAAATAGCACAAAGTTTCCTGTGAGGGGTAGGTTTAGGGGTAGGGTTGGTGTAGGGCAATAGAATATACGGTCTGTACAGTATAAAAACCATTACGCCTATGGGATGTCCCCACTTTTCACAAAAACAAACCTGTGTGTGTGTGTGTACTATATATGTATGCCATAAAAAAAGTTAAATGCATACATGTTAAAAATTCAGTCTTTTTCACTGCACTCTATTTTTGCAAGTGTAATTTTCACAAAATCTCACAATGTTTGTGTGGTTTTGGAGCATTCACATGTGGTTCCAATGTTTCACATGTGCAAATTTCAAGCCTCAAATGCTTGATGTGATTAAACAAAAACACATGTGTGTAACATGCTCCCATATGTGCACATTTGTGATTTAGCATGTGTTCATGTAAAATTCATGTGTGTTAAGGGTTATGTATGTCACTAGTTTAAAATTATAATAATAAATAATACGTCTTTCAGATGAGGTTTTCTGCTGTTTGAGTGTCAGACTGCCAGTATTATCAGCAGAATGACGTATCTCCTCAACTCACTGTGTGTTTTCTCTAATCTTTTTTGGCTTATAGTTCAGTCACATTGCCATCTGGGGCAGCATTGGATTGTGGATAGTCTTCTTTGGCATCTACTCCTCACTATGGCCTCTGATTCCTCTGGCCCCGGATATGTCAGGAGAGGTAAAACATACAGCACAAACATGGTTATTTACACTACTGGTTTTTGCTGTTTTTTTAAAGAATGTATTAAATTTATAAGAAGTGAGAGCAGAGACATTTATAATGTTACAAAAAAATTATTTCTGTCTTAACTTACTTTCTATCATAATTTTCTTTCTAACAAGAATCCTGAAAAAAAATTATCACGGTTTACACCAAAATAATAAGCTGCAGAACAGTTTTCAACACTGATAATAAAAAGAAATGATGTTGTTGTTGTTTTGAGCACTAAATCAGCATGTTAGTCTATGTTCACACTCTCAGTGTTTGGGATTGACAGACCCGTTTACTTGCAGGGCTCAAAATGACCTATTCACAAAGCAGCTTACAGTAGCTGCTCAAATACTGTCTTTATGAACATGCAACAGGAGTCAAGCTCATTCTGTTCAAGTCTGTCACCTGTAACTGTAGCGACAGTGACTAAAGTAAAATCAAAGATGGTGATGTTCATAAAACTGAAAAGTATTGTCACATTTGACACAAAAGTCCAATCAATGTGTGCGTTTATCAATCGAATCTTCATAACCCAGCATGGCGCCGCAAATGGCAGCAAGGACACTGAGCTCTGCAATTCTTCTATTGTTTTTGTTTGTTTGTTCTGTGTTTTGTCATTCTTCTTCTATAAGTTTTACCAGAGACGAACTCCTTAACATTAAGCAGCACATCCCGGACAACATTTTTCCTGTATATAGTACATTATTCAATTTTTCTTTTTTTCTTATTATATTAGTTTTATATTACATCCCTACTGTGTTATTCCTATGTATGTCTGCACTATCATGTATGTCTGCACTATGTTTGTACTTTCTTCTACACTGGAAGCTCCTGTCGTCAAGTCAAATTCCTTGTGTGTGTAAACATACTTGGTAATAAAGCTCTTCTGATTCTGATTCTGATAAACCAACAGCAGTTTTTATTCCCAAATGAGAGTGGAAAATTTGTCATGCACAAACCACATTTGAAAACCCACAACATTCCCTTGACATGCCTATGTGCGACACAGAGTGACTCTCTTGTATACTGTATTCTGCTGCAGTGTGAACATGGCCTTAGAGTGATTTCTGAAGAATAATGTGACACTGAAGATTGGAGTAATGGCTGCTGGAAATTCAGCTTTGCCATCACAGGAATAAACTCTCTTTATTTAAGCAAATTTGCCTCAAACTATACTAAGCTAAAAACACACACATAGCCCATCCTTATCCTTGGGGCTCTGGATGTGTCCGGTGATATAAAATACACAGACCACCCTTTTTCTTGCCTGGGGCTCTACACTATCTATTCCATAATCTGAGCATTAAGAGTTTGTGTGTGTTCATTAGGGTGAGTATGGGGCTGGAAACTCTACACCTCCATAAGGCCTCGGGGCACCACAGGTCTCTGCTCTTTTCTCACCTCATAATCTACTAATGAGGCATAATAGGCCCTATTTGTGTCACCTGTGAGGAAGAGCAGTTTAAAAACATCTACAACTGCTTGTGTGAGCAGAGAGTTCAGAAGCCCTGGGGTCTAGACAGAATACGTGTGTGTTTATAATAGTTTTGTATAGTTTTCATTCAAAGGGAAGTAAAGAATAATTGACGACGGGCCGTTGAATTATTAGAAAAATAATGCATACCCGAGGTGGTGATGCGGCCGCGAAGCAGTGGTCGTTACAGTTGAGTGTGCATTATTTTTTAATAATTCAACGGCCCGGAGTCAATTATTCCGCTTATACTATGGTTACCACACCTCAAGACATGGATCAGATGATATATTTAAAGGGATTCGTCCGGTTTTTGTGCTTAAATCGCTATTGTGAGTAGGATTATTTCTTCCGCATCTCATCCAACGCCTCTTTTGCTAGTTCCAAAACCTAATTTTAAAGCTGGTAATGGAGGCTTGAGCCGTTGATGGCATTCTAATGCAGTTATTAATGAAGTTATTAGAAAGAGAGCGAGAGAGAGAGACACACACAGAGAAAAAGAAAGAAAGAGAGAGAGAGAGAGAGAGAGCTTGTGTGAATTAGGCTACATCTGTGCGTCCCTCGACAGTGTTCTGCAGCAGCGTCTCTAAACAGCGCTGTTATTACCTCGCTAGTGAGAAATGTCATGTGTAGCCTTTAAGTTGCTACACTATATAGGCTAACTGATCAAATCGTCAGGGCAGTGCTGACAACACCTTTTTGTGCAAACTGTGTGACCGTAGTGTGCGTGTGCGAGCACGTGGGATTGCAGTAATTCCTGTGTGCTGTATAGGTACTGTATGTTAATTTCCGTTATTACAGTAAACTATATGAAGTGATATGGAATTGTAATGCGGTCAAGAGAGCTGCCTGGAACTACGTTCACCGTGCGTTTCCCTGAAAATAATTGCACACCTCAGAACATTCGTCAACCAATCAGATTCAAGCATTCAACGGCCCCGTAGTATAATACAAGTTAATTTTATTTTTGCTATTTATTGATATACTGTCTGTACACCAATATGAGAATGCTCTGTTCGCATACTTTGTTGGCGTTGTCTAAATACTCTCAAATGCATCCAAGGTTTTTATCCCATCATCTGGCGTTGTGTAACAGTAGCCACTTCCTCTCATGTGTGTCCTTCACACCCGGCCTGAGTGGCCAATCAAGTGGGCTCTTTTATCAGCTCTTTCCCTCTACATGTAGGGTAGTGGAGTAGATCAAACCCCAGAGGCTCAGGGTTACCCAAAGCCGAGGGGAACCATAGCCAACGGCACTACATCAGAGGAGAGGGGGACGCCTGAGAGAAAGCACACCTGAACACACTTCTGGGCCACTTCACACTGATCTCTGACTGCTGCCTGAAGCGCTGAGAAAGGGGAAAAAGATTATGATGAAAAAGAGTTAAAAGACATGCCACACCATTAAATCTGTTTAGTTGAATTGTTATTCTAACATATCACACTTACAGGAATGAATCGTTATTTTGACATTTTCATGGTACTCGCAAGTATGGAGATAGAATTGTTGCATAATTCCAAATAAATAGATTATGATCCACAAATAAATGTAAAGAGATTAACAAAAATGTATGATAAAATATATGAGCAGCTATGTGGATTTATAATGCTTTGTATAAAGCATTATAAATAATATTTTCAAACATTAAGTTATTGCCATTGTTTGGAGAGGAAAAAATATACGTGGGTTATTTTTTAAATGTGGTGCAGGTGTGTTGAATATAAATGCAAGACGAGATATTTATTGGTTAAAACACTTGATCAAGCAAACAATATTTCATATGTATCAGACTTACTAGTTTTGATTGTAAAAGTTACTTGACAGCATCCAAAGTAAATGCATGTTATTTTATTTACATCGTCCACTCACAAATCCCCGGTACACGCTGCAGTGATGCTGAGGCTGGTACCCAGATGGTCATTTGGGCCCATTTTTGTACGTGTTGTTATGCCTATTTGTCACCACAATTGTGCTTTAAAAGGCTGAATAAGCCATTATGATATGTCTAATGCCGTGTCTACCCGTCCGCTCTCACGCTGCTATGCAACAGCTGTAACTGCAACGGGACTCATCAAAGCAAATGTGCTAATCATTTGTCCTTCATCATGTCGCACTCCGTCCAGTGTAGACCGTATCGCTGATTATAATGATTTTTTATTTGCTTTCGAGTTTGGACGCTTCGCCTCCACAGAAAGCCATTCACAAATGTACAGGGAGCGATCCACAAATGAATGCCAGGCAAAGTTGTGTTTGTGACATAAAAAGATATTTGTGAAAATGGATTTTATTTGCAAATCTCATTTTATTTATTTGTGAATTTAGTTCATGTTTGTGAAACATGTTTGTGAAGTTTTATTTGTGGAGCTCATTCTATTTATTTGTCAATGTTTTATTTTTGTTAATCTCTTTACATTTATTTGTGAACAATTTTCAGAAACAGCTACTAGTTGATTGCTTTAGTTTTAGGGCCTGTGTCGACTAGTTGTGAATCACATAATTGCATCTCAAAAGGATTTTTTTTTTCAACATCCTAGTGATGTTGTGTGGCATAGCTTGATATGGTAACCTGTGACTGCTACGTTTTTTATTTGTAGTGTCACACAAATGTGTCACAGTGAACCTTGAGTTTGTAATGTTACAAGAGAATAAAACCACAGACCTTTGAGATGGTCTGAACTGCTCTAAAAACCTCTTAAATTAACCAAGACCGGAAAGTCACAGCAGATAAAACAAGCAATACAACTGCGTTGATGTAACGGTTAACTGTAGCCGCATTGTAAGTGTTCTTGGGTGCATTCCTCTCCATTCTTCCATTGAATGCAGCAGACAGGTCTGTTTTATTCAAGTGCACTTGGCAATCATACAGAATGAGATTTTTTGAGATTGTAAAAATGCACAAAGTTTTCTGTGAGGGGTAGGTTTGATAGAAAATACAGTTTGTACAGTATAAAAACCATTACGCCTATGGAGAGTCCCCACAAGAATAGTGAACCGTGTGTGTGTGTGTGTGTGTGTGTGTGTGTGTGTGTGTGTGTGTGTGTGTGTGTGTGTGTGTGTGTGTGTGTGTGTGTGTGTGTGTGTGTGTGTGTGTGTGTGTGTGCGCGCGCGCGCGATCTGCTTGATTAAAGAAAAAAATTTGTAACAGAGCCAGGCAATTCCTGTCCAACATCTTTGGCAAATATTTTAGTTCATTATATTGTAATGTGTACAGTGTGGCTTAAAAGTCTGATGAAAAGCTACTGTTTTTATATTTACAGTATATAATATAATGCATAATTTTTGTCCAATTTAATTATTTTTATTCTAAATGTACATTTTCTTTTCAAATTATATTATCAGCTAACAATTTGAGTAAAACTTAATTGAATTTTTTTTTTACATGATTTTCAGAATGTCTTAGTATTTAGTTTGTTTCTCTTGCTTTATTGGCAGCAGCACTTGAGTTGCATGAATTCCACAAGTTTGTGTAAAGCATGATGATCATGTTCTCCAGCATAAATTGAGATGATCCAAATGGCATCTTGTGCTCAATGGAAGAAAGAACATCTGACCATCTGTTCAAAGGAGTTCACATGATCAGTGCCACAGATTTGCTTATTTGATCAGTGACTTAGAAATGGAGCACAATCTAAAATATAAATTGTAATAAGTCCTTTAAGTTGCTGTTTATTATCTGGCTTAAATTAGATATTGAATCCCAGATTTTCAATGTTGTCTCAGGCTTTTGGACCCCACTCTATAAAGAATGTGTGGGGTGTTTCTTCTCTATTTGTGGCACTTTGAGTACTAAAGGTACGTGTCTTACTAGTCAGTGATGGAGATTTGACTTCTAACTCTGGAAATCAGTAAAACCTGAACAGCCTATGGTCCTCACAGTATAAGAGATGAGGGTTGTTTTGAAGTAATATTTTCCAGGACATTAGTGTGTATGTGATGTGCTGTGAGTAAATTATGTTATTGCTCCGAGTGACTAATTTTCTACACACTCGGTGTATGCCAAAGTTAGCTTATTTGAGTTCTTTGTGTTTTCAGATAGTTTTTCCTAAATTTCCCTCAATCCATGGAGATGTTCCATGCTGAGAGTGGAACATGGGGTTGATGGGATATTACAGTATGTTTTTTTTTTCCATACTGGACACTCAAAGGCCTTGTGAATATCTCTATCCCTCATGCCTCGAGATGACAGCAGCTGAGTATTGCTGTATTTGCAGGCCCTGTTGGAATTAGATGTCTCTCTTGCTTTTCTTCTCCCTCTATTTTTCTCTCTCTTTCAAAAACAACAGGCATTAGATGGGACTCCAGCTGTATTTCACCATCTCGTCCGTTGAGACTTTGAATCTCGATGCTCTACACATTCAAACCACAAACTGACAAGAGGAACTTTTGAGCGTTTACAATTAGGATGTTTATATACACAAGTTGACATTAGAATTTTTGAGTGACTGACTTGGTTAATAATAAAGGCATATTTGAATTAATTGCAAGTGGAATATTTAGTTTTTGGGAGAAGAGGCAAAAACATTCTTTATTCTTCTTGCACATGACTTTTGTATGTGTGTGAACATGGATAAAGTTGGCTTGGCTCAGCCGTTAGTATGTAGTCCCTAAAGCCAAAGGGGCAGGCCGAGGGTGAATGACCATGTCTGAATTGTTATCATCTCATATTTACCATCACAATGGGTGGTATTAACATTCTTCGGCCAACATTATCACTGGCAGGCATGAGCAGCCAGACTCTGCTATTTCACAGCACTGCTGATTAGTGCATCCAGGCATAGTTAATCCATCCTGTCAATCACCAGAGGAAGTTACCACGTGGGATCGAATGATAAACACTCAGACTCAGTTTGCCTGGTTTAAGCGCTAATAGAATCTGTCAACATTTGCTTTCAGGTTTTGAAAGACCTGATTGAAGATTTTAAATGGTCCGTGTGTGCTTCTGACAGAGCAACATAGTAATTTTGATTAATTATGGTTTGTGCATGAAAGTTTGTGTTCATGTCAACTTATTGTGGTTTACAGTGTGTGCTTATATAGAGTTTGTTTTTGTCAGATTTCCATTTAGCATTAGCTTTTGTCCAAGTTGCATGTACAATGTGGTCAAATCCAATAGGGAAAAGTGATCATCTTACCCCCATTCAGTGGTAACTTTAGTGAAGAGTCCTTCAAACCGCACACATGCCAGCTCTGGAGAACACATTCAGTACTTTGATTGCTTATGACAAAGGATGGGATGCTTTGTGTATGTGTGCATATCTTTGCACAATTTCTTTTCTAAATATTTGCATAATTAATATTTTGCATGCATGTTGTTTTTAATGCTAAGAGAGGGGAGAAAAATCAGCTTCCGCTATTAACTGTGTTTGTAGACCATTGGTACACCATATAGGACCGTAAACAAATCCAAAGTCCTATCAATTTAAGCTGGTTTTTGGAACATTGTGGCTGGTTACTAGCTTAACTATTTTGTTTTTTTCCAGCAGGAAATTTGCGTGACGTATGTGGGTATTTGTTTGAGAATGTGTCCAGCAGACAGAGTGAGTCGATGACCTGTCTAAACAGTTGATGCGGACACCCTTGATTGCCAGCTGAGACGAGGCCATAGTGGTTTATTATTCTGCCATAAAAATACATCTATGGCCTGCATGCTCCCAAAAGCCAGCTAGATTTAGTTTTTTACCAGAACTATCCATAGAAATGATGTTAGAAAAAACATAGTTTATGAAACTTTGTAAGTTCTCTTTATCGTTTTAATTCGTAGCGTAGTATTCCCATTTGTTGATTTTTAAGAGTATTTATGACATACAACTTAGCAGGAAAACATTAATAAAGTTTGACGTTGTACAATCATAGTTATTGACTCCAATTTAACATTCCCACCACTGGTTTTATTCGTACTTGAGCCCCTGTGGTCCTGTCTGATTGTTCAATACATTGGCCCCCAATGAAAATGATTTAACTGCCATTATCAAAGAGAAAAGTACATGTTACCTCTGGGACTGTCGAATTTCAGCACTACACGAATATCTTTTCACCCATGCACAATTTTCTCTTAATTTCTCTTGGCAACACACAGCACTTGTTTTATTCAGGGTCAAAGATGACATTAGTAGGGTGGAGGAAGCCATTCAGATTTCCAGTCATTTGGGATTTCCTGCCTCCCTGTTGTTTTGTTAGACATCAAAGTCTATTTTCCTGTAATGGTGAGTAGATTAGCTCATTTGGGAACACCTGAAAGCTGTGGTAGATTGCTCCAGGCAGGTGTGCCTCTCGGCTTTGTGCTGGGGCCTTTACTGGTTTAGATTACAGGACGTTGATTTGTCTCAGAGTGCCGAGTTTAGACAAGTGGTGCAAGCATGTATGTTGAATGGAATTGCAAGGGGGCGGATCAGCGCTCTTTGACATTTAATGACGAGTATTTTCAACACAGCTGAGCCAAAACAAACAGGATAAGCAAAGACGACTGCATCTCACACCCCACTAGCCCACGCCAGAATATCCCTGTCTTGTGAATCAGACCCTGTGGAACAACAGAGCACCCTTTCTTTTACTCTGTTTCTCTCTCCTTTTCTCTTTCTGTCTCTCCAATTTCCTTCCTTCCTCAAAGATTTTCGCACTCTTCACTTTGGATGTGCCTGTTATGATTGAGATGTTTTACATTGAAAAGACACATTCTCCTCAAACTATTATAATTAACTGAGAAATTGATGTCTTTGAAGACCTTTATCATCAGTACCCCACTGATTGTCTTAGTATCACCCAGTTCAAGACCGATTAATCTGTTCACTGCTTGTTTATTTAATTAATGAGTGTATTTTGGCAGATGGGTGTTCTGAAACTGGCCTTGCTTTGGCTCTCATTTAGGAATCATCTGTTTTGGTTGTGGACATTTTTGAGAAGGAGTTTATTCTGTTCCAATTTGGAATTTTCAGGAAATTTATCCTACAGTTATGAACTGATTCATTAAAGTAATGAAGACTCATGTGTCTGAGTTTTGCACTTGGTACCATGCAGTGCTTTCTAAGAGGGATTGGTGGTAACATCCAGTAATCTTGACTGATAACAAATAGTGCTGTTTATGCATATCTGAGTTCATCCATTTTAAAATATGACTCAAATAATGGCCCTCACAGCTTTTTCTTAATCTCATCCCAGGTTAAAATAGTTTGGCAGAAACATTAGGCACTTTTAACTATTTGGGTTGGTGTCTTTGGGATGATTGCAGTGGTTAGTATTCCTTTACTTTCCTTATGCATTTCTTATTCACAAACACGTAGGGGAGAGTGTTTATTTTTATATTTTTTATTTGTATTTTTTTATATAAAATGCCTAATTATATTTCAGGATTTCTTCTGTCAACTTACATGTGAAAGTAAACTCTGTAACATAGGGCCGTGTTTGATATGATTAGATATTAAATAGCATTTGAACTATTATATAAATAATATAAATATTATTTGAAAAGTGGTCTAGTGATGTTAGAGGTTAACTGTAATGTGAATTAATGGTTACTATATTGCAAATACAAAAATGAACTAAGAAAAAAGCATCTGGTACACTTTACCTCACTGTTATATGCTTAAATGTGAAATGCTTAATTTAATAATTCTGTTATATTATTTTGTTATGTTATTACAATTTAAAACAACCGTTTTCTATTTAAATAAGTATTTTAAAATGTAATTTATTCCTGTGATGGCAAAGCTGAATTTTCAGCAGCAATTACTCCCATTCTTCAGTGTCACATGATCCTTCAGTAATAATTCTAATATGCTGATTTGCTGCTCAAGTAACATTTCTGATTATGTTGAAAACAGTTGCTTAATATTTTTGTTGAAACATGTTTTTTTTCAGGACTATTTGATTAATAGAAAGTTCAAAAGAACAGCATTTACTTGAAATAAAAAAAAATATTTTCTAACATTATAAATGTTTTTTACTGTCACTTTTGACCAATTTAATGACTACTTGCTATGCCAAATTTTGTGTGTGTGTGTGTGTGTGTGTGTGTGTTTCTGACAGGCACAGACAGCTGTGTAATGATAGACCCTTTTTTAAAATATGGTGACATCTACCCCACTGTCCCATGTATCATATGAAGAAGGCATTCTGATAGGTCAGGGTCATCATTTGGGATCAGGGTTTTAGAGAGGTGATCTGGGAAGTATCATTAGCAGTTAACAGTTGGGATCCGTACTCTAGCAGACTGCCTCTCTCATCTGTCTCTCATTTCACCTCTTCTTGTCTGTCTGGCTTCTCATCTGTCACACACACATTTAAGATGTACCAGGATGAGACACATTCCAGTCCCCCTTAACTAGATTACATCTTTTAAGTTTTGGTCAGATTGATGATTGAAAGCTGAGCTCTTTGTAGTACTGATGTTGTAAGAGTCCAGTTAAATGGTTTGGTTAAGTTTAGAAATCAGTCACAGATTGTCTTTGGTCCTCTGTCTCATCTCTCTCTCTGTGTCTGTGTCTGTGTCTGTGTCTGTGTGTCTGTGTCTGTGTGTCTGTGTCTTTGTCTGATTTCCAGGCGGACATGATGTTCAGTTCAGGAGTCTTCTGGATGGGTCTGATCTTCATTCCCATCACCTCTCTGGTGTTTGATGTGGCCTACAAAGTGTAAGTTGAGATTCTTCATTACAAGTCATTAAAACCTGAACTTATCTTTCTATGAGAGATTCTTGTTAACATTTTTTGTCATGTATACAATTTTAAAAGTATTGATGTAAAATTTAAATTGCTTGTTCCACACTCATTTGAACACGATTGAATCAAGTTATTTGGATACAATCGAATCAAGTTATTTGGACATATCTAAATTTAGTTGAGTTTACTCAGTTCACTTTAGTCCATTGTACATTAAGTATTTAAGTAGAAATAACTTTCCATCACGTGGAAGCACTGTCCATGATTAAATGAAGTTCAGCCAAAGTGTTATAATAACATGGCAAGTTAAATCTAACTTTTCTGTACACATATGATATTAGATTTTGGCAGTCTGAAGATGGTACTGATTACATCCCTAGCACTCCTATTATAGTTTTTTTAATTTTTATTATTAAAGCAGTATTAATTCTTGTTAGCAGGTTCTTAACCTAAGCACACACCTGACACTTGACGCCAACATAACAGAACATTAAACATGAAGAAGTCTCCCTATTTTCTCATCTTGCTAAAAATGCATAAAATATCATTTAATTTCAAAATGTTCTCTCCCTATCCAGCTACTTAATTGAACATGTTCTTTCAAAATGATCATCGAGTTAAGCCCAAGAGTAACCGTTTTAAGTCAGTTTGACATGATGCAATTGTGTTAGAACAAGAAACCTGAAACACTGGGGTTAAATCAAAATGAATTGTTTAAATAAAGAGAATAGCATAAAGGCAAATTTGCTGAAGGCAAATACTGTAATGCACCTAAGAATAAATAATCATGCACAGATATGAGACAAAAATAAAGCTTCAAAATAAAAAAAATAATCATCATCATAAAAAATCTATATTTTATTAATTTAAATATTTATAATTTGTAACAATATTTGTTTACTTTTGTGTAGCAAGCACTTATTACTGTAAGCAGTAACTTTTAAAAATCCAGCTTTTAAAATTATTTATTTATCACATTTTATTAAATAAACATTGGATTTATTCAAATGTTTTTTTGCTTTTAGAGCAGAATAGGGGATGTTACGTGATAGTCTGACGTTATATTCATTTTTATATGCATTTTATCCACCTTGAGGGGTTTTTCTTTCATCTTTCTCACAGTTTCGACTTTTTTTCTTCTTCCTGTGTTTCAGTATGAAAAAGGTGTGCTTTAAGACCCTGGTTGATGAGGTGCAGGAGTTGGAGGCACTGTCGAAAGATCCAGGAGCTGTGGTGCATGGGAAGAGGTGAGGGCCATTCCTCGTGAATTCATAAAACAGCACAAGCAAAAACAGTGGATCAGCAGGGATCACCTCCCAGTGTAAACGATCCTACTGGCTGCTCTCCCGGCTCCGGTCTCATTCTGTCTCCTCAGCCTCTCACTGGAGACACATCTGTCTAGCAGGAAGTTTGTCTTTAATTCGATCGCTCTTCTGTGGGAAGAGAAAAGAGACGTCCGTTATGTGCATAATGATGTCTGTGTCTCTTTGTGTCCTTCCCTGTAGTTTGACTGAGAGAGCCCAGCTCCTGAAGAACGTCTTTAAGAAGAGTACCGTCAGTCTGTACCGGTCCGACTCCATGCAGCAGAATCTACTCCGTACGTCAACGACACACATGTGCTTTGCCACCCACAAGCACATGGATGCAGACACACCTATATGTTCTTCACAACGCAGACATCACAGACAGACTCATGCAGAATCACTGATGCACACACACCCTACCATCCCCATCTGCAGCAACGAAATGCAGGTTCACTCTCAAACGCAAGGGCTTATGGATGTGCAACTGCAGACACTCACAGATGTACAAATCTGAACCAAACCCCATGAAAATTAGGTGAGGATGGTTGTTCTTGACAGCTGTGGATAGTAACTAATGTAGTCATCATATTACTTGAAATCAACAGCTGCATTAACAATGTACAAGATGGCACCAGTCGTAGGGTTCCTTCTTAGGCAGCTGTTATTTGGGCACGGGGACTCAAATCTCATGTTTTATCAGGGAATAACTTGCACTTCCGTGTTAAATCTGGAGAATTTTGCTGAGGATATCGCAGTCCAGATTTGACTGATTATTGAAGCGCATTCATGAGTTCATAATATGTACAGTCACAAAGTTCACACACATGCACACAGTCTTATCAAATTACTAACATTTCCTTCCTGGATATGCTGTTATACTACACTTCCAGTTTTCATGTGCTTCCTTTCAGTGGTTTTCAACTGGTGAGCTACAGGTCTGCTTGAGGTTGCAAACAGCAGGTGAAAACAATGCTGAAAACAAATGCAAATGCTTAGTAAGGATAGAGAAATAAGGCTTAAGATAAATGATTAAATATTTTATAATCATATTTATTTAAACAAATATTTCAAAATAACAAATAAATAAATGTTTTATATAAATTAATTGTAAAATTATAAACTATTAAAAAATCAAATTCATTTATAAAAATATAATATTTATTAAATGTATTTTATTAAATAGTAAAAATAAATTTGTTTTTTGTTTAAACTATTTTTATATTCTTTTTTAATTATTAATATTATTTTAGATTTATAATTTTTAACGATTTATATTTTGCTTTTGTGTAATAAACTGTCAAATCTGGCTCCTGAAGCATAACCAGTTGAGAACCATTGTCTTTTCATTTCTTTATAGTTTTACATCTACATTTTCTGTTCGTTACCTCTCTTTATTTGCTCTATTTTTTTGTGTTTGCTTTTAGGTGAGGATGGGGGACGTTCAGTGATAGTCTGATGTTTTATGCTTTTTTACCCCTTAGCTCATACCGCTAAACATTAATACAGTTGCCTTAAAACACTATACATATTAACACCATAATTAAACCTGCATTGTCCATCATTTCCTTCCCATTCCCCACCTGTGCATGTGCTGCTGTGTTTTTGATTGATAGGCAGAGTCATATTTAATCATTTCAATATCCTGCTGTCATTCCCACAATGCATTGCCCTCCTCGGTCTCTTGCATGTGCCCCCTCAGGCCAGCAGGTAGAGGTCGAGTCGGTTGAGACATAAGGTGAGTCATAGATCAAAGGGCCAATCCCAGTGTGCAGTGCTGTAGAGACCATAGTGCCAGTATTAGTGAGATCTTTCATATAAAAAAAAAATTGAATATCCTCAGTCCAAATCAAAGGATAAGAATAACTGTATTTGATGGAATGAGTCTCTTATTGTTTTTTTTGTTTTTTTTTTTAGAAAGAGTAGTTGATTTTTCCAGGTAGAATCAATAATCTGATATTACGACACTCAGTGTCTTATTTCCTGTTTTCATGTTCGATTCTAATGTACCAAGGCCTTATATTTGTTGTTGCCTTCAGCCATTACTGGATATATTTTTTGTTTTGTTTTGCATTTAGTTGTGTTTGGAATTTAGATTTTTTTTTTGTTGTAGTTTAATTTTTGTAAAAAACTACTTTTTTAGTTTTAAGTTTTGAATTTAGTTTTGATCAGTCAGTTTATCGTGCCTGATTCGTCAGATCTTAACTTGCATGTATCTACCTTCTTTTTTTTCTTTTTTATTACAATTTGGCAACATTTCAACAGCTTTCTTGAACACGTTTCTGCATTCCACATCTTACACGGCTGCAATGATCACAAAGGTGCCTAACAGGATTTTTTTTCCCATTGAGACTCTAGCTAGGCAGCGTTACAGCACGCTTACACGTTAGACCAAAATAATGATGTAGTGTCAGGCTGCTACACAGGCAAAACGAGAGCTTTTTAAGCCACACATTAAACCTCGGCCCTGTTTATGCGTTCAGCTCATCGTAAGGGGCTCATGCGAAACACTTTTAGACGATCAGATGATTCATGTCCTCTTTTAGTGTGTCACTGCCTACACAGCACTTGCTAATACACACGTCTTCAGAATGAGCTGATCCTCTTCAGAGGGCAGTTAGGGTGTTAAAATTTATCTTGATGTCTTGTTTACAGCCACCAAAATCTGTTTACACTGTTTAATCATGAGCAAACTCCAGCTCAGCACTTCCCATGAACACCCAATATATTACACAAACTTTTGAAAGCTTTTTTTTTTTTTGATTGCTTGGTTTCTGTTATTGTGAAATCCAATGTGAAATATGTCATGCAAAATATAGTCTGCCGTAACCATCGTTCTTAAGAAACTATTTCGGTTATTGACAGTTAACTATTTGTCTGCTTAATATTTTTGTGGAAACCATGATACATTTTTTTTTTTCAGGATTCTTAATATAGTTTATAAGAACTGCGTTTTTTTTTTTATTATAAATGTCTTGACTGATCACTTTTGATTCATTTAAATCATACTTGCTGAATAAAAGGTTTAATTTCTTTCAGAAAATTTTTTTGACCCCAAACAGAACAGTAGTGTATATATTAAGCATCAAGTATTTTCTGTGATTGCATAGTACAGAATTTTGCTCTTAGTGTGGAAAGGCAAATTATGTTGAAGCTGGTCACCGTGTGTGGCATTAAACGGGATGCGATATCAATCCAAACAGGAAAAGGTGGAGATATGTCGAATAGATGACATCCCCTGTCGTTTAGATCTACAGTATCAGTCTGACTGCTCTGTTGGTCAGTGATATTAATAGAGTTGTTATCTGTTCCATATTTTAATAACAGCTGTTTATTTACATTGGCTGCTCTTGATGTAAATGTATCCATGGCTGTGTCCCTAGAAATAATTAGTCCATGGGTTAAAACAAGTTTTCCCTTCTTGGGTAACAGGAATGTCACGTATTCTCAGTCAGCCTGTTCTAAAAAATGGAACCTTTTATGTTAGTGATGTGATATACAGTTTTTGAATGTTCTTCCATTCGTATATCTGATGTATTACTGTTGTTTCAGAGAGATGAGACCAACTAACCACAGGTGGAAGATAAGAGTTTAATTTAGCTCAAAAACACTGTTGGTTAGAGACTGTAATACTTATTTGAAGGCCGTCTCGTCACATGATGTGCTTCCAGCTGCTCTGTACATTTAGATACACCTGATCATTTACAAAACGTCTCGTATCAAATATAACAAAACTGTGTTGCCAGTGTAATCTGAAACTGAGCCAATAATGGCTTTCAGATTGCTACAAATTATAAAAAATTGAAGAATGAATGTTCTCCAAACATTAGAAACAGAGGTTTTCCCAAGGGTAGCTGTACATTCACGTAATGTTAACCTGTTCCTTATGTGACTGATACTCTGTGTATTATGAGCAAGAATAATGCATGATGAATGCCTGTTTTAAATGTTATTAAAAAATTCTATCTCAATCTGGCAATTTAAAACTTCAATCTGACACTTTGGAAAAATAAGAACATTTCTATAAAATCCCCATTCATACAGTGCACCATTTGTATGCAGGACCCCTAAAATGGGATTGAGATTGTCATGAAATTCTGTCGTTCTTTTGTAATGTCTATACAGTATATATCAAATTATCTCAAATACAGAGGCTAAATGTTCAGTGGAGTGTCACTGACCAGATGGAGTTCTTTAAAAAAAAAAATTTTTTTTAAACAGTGCATACAAGATTTGATCAGTTGTACATTTAGAAACAGGCATCCATGTTCTGGCATGTTGTATCCAGCACTTGAGTGTCTGTTTGATTGCTAGTTCACTATCTCATCAGCTTTAGTGGCCCACATGGCTCTTAAATTCCAGCTGCGCTCTCAAAGTGCCAATCGAGCTTGCTGAAAGACACATTAGTGCCTATTTCCTTGAACAGGAACCCCTGTAATATGAGTCTACAACAACGGCATTGTGAATGACAGATTCTTTGGTGTCCGTTTCCTTTTGAGCAGCAGCAGGGAACCCCAGGTCAGCTCTGGCTGAAGTCAGCAAAGCCCTTGTTTGTGGAGAACGGTTCCTGCGGCAGGGGAAAGAAGTACTGTTGTGGCAGAAGGAAGCCGGAGCTTTGCAGGGTCTGGTGGTGCAGCTGTAACTGGCTGTGAGCGTGCGTGTGCTGGAGAGAGTTACTACCCTGCAGGCCCTGCTGGGAGGTGTAGGGCGGTGGAGGAAGCGGAGCCAATAGAGGCTGCGTCGGGGCCACGGACACAGGAGTGGAGGCCGTGGAAGATGAGACCACCAGGAGCTGCTGTTGCGAACACTGTCCCAGCCCGTCACCCCGGCCCAGGGAGAATCGCCGGACTGAGCTGCCTCCACCCACTGAGCTGGAGCTGGTGGTGGCCGTGCTGGACTGGCGTGATGGTGTGCGGAGGCTGGGAGGGGCTGTGGTGAGGATCATGGGGATGGTTTCGCCCTGGCTGCGCAGTGAGAAGCGGATGGGCTGTTGTGTGGGCTGCTTGGGTCGCAGGCAGGTGCAGCAGTACACGGCCACTAAAGAACCGACCACTACAAACGCCACAAAGATGGAGCCCACCATCAGGAAGGGCACATAGATGGGCTCTGTGAAAGAGAGAAACAGCATTAGTTGTTAGAGAGATTGTAATCTTCCTCCGTTTCCTATCTTAAAAATAAAGGGTCCAAAAGGTGGTTTTCACAGTGATGCCATAGAAGAATCAATGTTGGTTCTCCAAAGAGTGAACAGTTCTTAAAAGAACCATTTTTTCCCTAGTGTGAAGAACATTGTAATAATCTGAAGATCCTGTGTTCACTAAAGACCCTTTTGTGTAATGGAAAGGTTTTCATGGATGTTTAACATCAGCTGTCTTCTGTGGTTCTTCATGGAAGCATAGACGCCAATAAATAACCTTTATTTTTAAGAGTGTACTTCTAAATTTACAATATTTCATGACAATAATGTTCTTAATATTTAGAAAGTCTTGTGAATTATTGCTTCTCAGATGTGTGAGTTGTTGCTTAATATTTCAGTAATTGCTTGTTAAAAGGTTATTTCATATGGAATATTAATTTAAGAATCACAAAGAACATAACTCAATTCTGTACCTCTACTGCTTATTTTGCATTGTAATTTATTCAAAATAATATATTTTCAATATCTAAATTGGCAAGAGCTTTGTTTTACATATTCAAAGCACATATTCCCCGTTTGCTTGAGGCTATAGCTGTAAAACACACCCAGGAGCTGCTGTTGCGAACACTGTCCCAGCCCGTCACCCCGGCCCAGGGAGAATCGCCGGACTGAGCTGCCTCCACCCACTGAGCTGGAGCTGGTGGTGGCCGTGCTGGACTGGCGTGATGGTGTGCGTAGGCTGGGAGGGGCTGTGGTGAGGATCATGGGGATGGTTTCGCCCTGGCTGCGCAGTGAGAAGCGGATGGGCTGCTGTGTGGGCTGCTTGGGTCGCAGGCAGGTGCAGCAGTACACGGCCACTAAAGAACCGACCACTACAAACGCCACAAAGATGGAGCCCACCATCAGGAAGGGCACATAGATGGGCTCTGTGAAAGAGAGAAACAGCATTAGTGGTTAGAGAGAGATTGTAATCTTCCTCAGTTTCCTATCTTAAAAATAAAGGGTCCAAAAGGTGGTTTTCACAGTGATGCCATAGAACAGGGGTGGCGAACGTCGGTCCTGGCGAGCAGCAGCCCTGCAGAGTTTTGCTTCAACCCTAATCAAACACACCTGAACAAGCTAATCGAGTGCGATACAGCTGTAGGACAAATACATACACAATTATGTAAAAATACTCGTTTTGGCAAGTATCCTCGAAAACAGTCGGTTATGTCTCAAGTGAATATGAACAATTGAGAAAAGAATTTAGATGTGTATCATTATATTGGATTTGTGCATAGTCTGAGGTTACTTTAAGACAAATTTAACAGCTACTGTTTGTCTTTAAAGTCACCATGAAATAAACATTGAAAATTCTTATTTTTTTAATGGAGTATTGTAGTGTTTATTATAAATAATTTATCCGTGCGCTTTTTTTTTTCCATTCATGCGCCCTCGTAGTTTTTTATCAAAACCGTTAACCTCCCCTCCCCCCCAAAACGACTCATTCTCTTTCGGTCACGAGCTATGGCGCAAGGGCGGAGCTAGACATGTTAATCCAACCAAAAAAGACAAAAAGAAAACTGCTCACTGCTTTTGACCAAAAGTATTTATATAGGCTAATAAACCTTAACTTTGCTCTGGAACAGATTAATGAGCCCATTAGATACCCAAAACGAATTATATTTCATGTTTAACCACCATAGGGACATCAAAGCCAGCGGCAAACTGTAGTGAAAGAAGAACTGTCTGGGGTAACCCAGCAAGCAATAGCCCTCATTTCAACGTCTCGGTTAACTATAGACCCGATGTAGTCCAGCTATGTGTAACCCACTTCTAGCCCAAATAACCTTGAATTTGGTTTCATGTCATTTTTTGGCAAAATAACTGGTGAGATGTATGATATTCCATCATGTAAGCAAAGTCAACAGCATTTACAGGGTGTTTGGTTTCATTTCTTTGACATGTTCAATACGTAGCCTGAGCGTAGCCACGATTTAGCTCATAGTCAGACCAGCTATTTGTAGCCCACTTATCGTCAAACCTGATTCACTGTAGTTTTTGGCCAGACAGCGCATGAGATGGTTGATATCCCATCATGTTCGCAGTGTCAATAATATCTACAAAGATATAAGTGTCATTTCATGACATGGTCTATACTGTATGTAGCCACGATTTCACTCTAAATTGGACGGACTACGAAATCGAGGCAATCTGTGGTCTAATTTTAACGGCTTGGCTATAGCCCTATACCAGTAACCAGACCAGCGATGAGCATAGCCAAAATAGCCTTAAAATTGTTGACATATAATTTTCGCCCACGCAGCTTCTTATCAAATGCAAGTAAACTTTTGAA
>NW_015505485.1:850483-854324 GCF_001515645.1 Sinocyclocheilus grahami | reverse complement strand
GTGTCATTTCATGACATGGTCTATATGTAGCCACGATTTAGCTCTAAATTGGACGGACTACGTGTTGTCTGCTTTTCACCCACCTGGCGAAATCGAGGCAATCTGTGGTCTAATTTTAACGGCTTGGCTATAGCCCTATACCAGTAACCAGACCAGCGATGAGCATAGCCAAAATAGCCTTAAAATTGTTTACATATAATTTTCGCCCACGCAGCTTCTTATCAAATGCAAGTAAACTTTTGAATCATTTAAATTAGCATTATTTTATATTTTATCTAATTATTTTACAGCATTATTAAATATAGCATTATTTATCATGCCAAAAATAATGCTAATTTAAATGTTTCAAAAGTTTACTTGCATTTGATAATATGATGTCATGCATCCCACAAGCTGTTAAATGTTACATTCATACACATTATATGATATTATTGATATTCGACTGTCTTTCATTTTATTAATAAAAAAGCAATTACAATTCCCAACCGCTAGATAGCAATTGTAGCCCTACTGAGACATGACTATTGACAACGCGAGACGTGAAAGTTAGTAGAGATCAGTGTTGTGTTTTGAATTTTGTTTTTACACGAGAGAGCACTAAGTTTACTTGTCGGAGAGCAGCAGGCAAACAACAAACGATGAAGGACATTCCTACTTGGTCTTGTAAGTATCTGTGTTTTCGTTTTGATGTGTTCATTATTTATCTATATTATTTGTTATCATGTTTAGGAACAGTGACATTTTAGTGAAGGATCCATATTAATTTATACAGTGAACACTCTCAGAAGAATTGGAGAAACTGAGGAGGAGTTTCAACACCTGGAAAAGATCTGGGTAGCAATGGTAAAAAACAAACAACAACAACAAAAAACTCTCCAAAACAACATTTCCTCACTAAAGTTCTCATCCTTGACAAAGTCCAACATTCATTATAATTATTATATTGAATTTATGACTGAACAATGGCTTGTTAGATACAGAGAGAGCATGAGCTAATTGAATAGAATATCTTTGTCATTGTACAAGTACAATAAGATTTATTTTGAAACTTCCAAATTGGTAGTAAAGCTTAAGAATACAAATTATTTAAAATGGCAATATAAAATTATTAATTATAAAAAGTTTACAGCAGTATTAAAATAGTGCAAATAGCAATGCAGCATTGCACATCTTTTTAGTTACAGCAGCTATCACTGTGCTGTTATGAAGTCAGTTGTGCCCGACAATTTTGGAGGCAGAGACCGATTGTGGGGGGCACTAATAGGGAAAAACTTAAAAAGGTCATATGATGCGATTGCAACTTTACAGATCTTCTTTATGCACAAAGAGCTTGTAACACTCCAAAGAGAAAGGAAAAATTGAAAAGACTGAAGTCTCAAATCCAAAGAGATATTCTTTATAAAAGTTCAGAGTCAGCCACACCTACCTAAAATGGCTCGTTCTAACACGCCCCCACATGTCTACGTCACTATGTGGAAATATTAGCATAATGTCGCCCAAATGTTCACGCAAAGAAAGAAGGCATGGTTTCAGGAACAGCAGTAGTGTTGATGCAGCCATGTCAGGAAGCACTTTATTTGGCCTTCCGGAAGTAGATGCAATTAGGAATCATAGGTTAAGATTTATTTACAACAGAACAGCACAACCCAGATGTTCGAATCTTATGAACAACAGTTTTTTTTTTTACCTAAAAGAGTACAAGACTGGCTGTGCACAAAGGCTAATTCTAAAAAAAAAAAAAGGGTAAATTACGACTTTGCCAAGACGCTTCTGAATCAGCGACTGTAAGTATGATTTGTTATTAGTTTAATTATTTGCTTTTGACTGTTCAAATGCATAGTTTTGCGCAGAGTAACGTGTGTGTGTGTGTGTGAGAGTGAGTGTGTGTGTGAGAGAGGAACAGGGTCACATCACAGCAGAGTGAACAGCCTGTTAGAAATCATAGCACGTCAGCTGTCTTAACCACGGCTTATGTACTGCATCATCACTGTGTCTGTCATGCAACTCTGTTGCCCTTTCGGGGTCTTTGATATTTACTTTGAAAGCTGACGCTCGCGATTATGGTAAGGGCCGTTACATTTCCCACGTGTAACGGCATAGAGGACCTACAATAATGTACAGTATTTGAAAAATAATGTGTTTTTTGAACATTAAAGCATGTCAACATATTCTGTTACACTAAATAATTATCTTTAAAATAGCATCATATGACCCCTTTAAACTGTTGGAATAGAGTTTTAAAGGGTTAGTGATGGAAAACTTGCAGATCAATGGGCATCAATGTTTAAGGTTGGTAAACACTTGTACACGGACGCATATAATATTACCCGCCTGACACTGGCATGTGTTATTCAGGTGTCAAAGTTGTGCAGAGTTGAAGGAAGAAACCTCAAAGGCAGTAGACGGATGCTGGACAGGTAAATAGGGTTGGGCACCGGTACCTATGTAACCGGTATGTACTAAAACCGAATCTGAATGCAGATTTCAGTGCCTCATTTTGGTGCCATACCGGAGCGATCGATTGAAATATTTGTCCTCTGGTTCTCCGAAACGGACGTAAACATCATCGCGGCACCGCACGTGAAAAACAATTTCCCGACTGAGAAAATGCAGGTGAACTCAAGTCGGAAAGCTCTAATAATACAAATCCAACACATCTTTGTGGTAACGAGTGTCCATGTTGTTCCCTTTCATGGGAACTTTGAACTTTCCCTTTCTTGGGTCCTCTAGGGGTCGCTATGGGGAACGCCTCGTCATGACCCGTGTCTGAAGCATACATTGAAAAACACCAACTTGTTGGCCGGTGACAGCCATGACGTCACTACCAGTGCGACTATAGTATAAAATAGGCGCCGGGAGCACACATCATTCTCTTCTTCGTCTTCATTGACTGTTTTGTTTGAAGCGTGCATTTCTGTGGTAAGAGCGATCTCTTTTTCATCTCATTATGGCGAGCACTAGCAAAGCGTTTAAGAATGTGTGCATCCGTGTTGACATTGTTTAACATCTGATGACACACACGGTCTATGCATTATTTGTTTGGGCGAAGAGCACGCATGCGATGCCTCCGAGGAGGCAATCGGCATGCACTGCGAGCGTTTTTTCCAAGGGGAAAAACTCCGCTCTCGTTTGTCTCTCTTTTCGAGGAAAGAGGGGCAGCCATCTGCTTCCCGCGATTCAGGACCCGCCGCTGCTGAGGCACGGAAGGGAATGAGCTCGTGGGGATCGCAGGTGGATCTGGCCAATGAGTTTGAAGAGGGGTTTTCCCTTTCGCGATCGTCGGCTGTGCACGAGAGGGAGCCGCTGGAGGATGATGTTATTTCATTTTCTGATTCAGGGGCCAGTGCTCTGCTGGGATCAGCCCAGCAAAAGCAGGAAATGTCTGAGGAGGGCAAAGAAGCTGAGGCTGAGCCTTCCCAATCCTCCTGCCCTGCGTATGATGAGCTTTTGGGAATTATGGATCGCGCCACGGCGAGGCTAAAAAAAAATTTTTTTTTAATTAAATTAAATTTTGACTTGCTGTGAAGAAAGTGACGTCGCGAAATATCTCGATGAAACATATTTTTCAGGCCATAACCCTCCAGCTCAGGTGAGCCTTCCTTTCTTCCTGTTTTTCATATAAAGATTGAGAAGGAATGGAAGAGGCCGTTTTTTCCTCACGCAACCATCGATTCCAGCATACGAGTTATGCCAACATTGAGGCGATGCGCGAAAGCGGTTATGAGAAGATGCCCCTATAGAGAGACGCTGGCCAGCTATCTCTCTATGGGTGAGACGTCCTCTAAGACTCCCCTCCTTGACATCTCGCTCGGATGCCAGGGCATACGCAGCAGCAGCAGGT
>NW_015505485.1:848072-849788 GCF_001515645.1 Sinocyclocheilus grahami | reverse complement strand
TATTTTTCAGGCCATAACCCTCCAGCTCAGGTGAGCCTTCCTTTCTTCCTGTTTTTCATATAAAGATTGAGAAGGAATGGAAGAGGCCGTTTTTTCGTCACGCAACCATCGATTCCAGCATACGAGTTATGCCAACATTGAGGCGATGCGTGAAAGCGGTTATGAGAAGATGCCCCTATAGAGAGACGCTGGCCAGCTATCTCTCTATGGGTGAGACGTCCTCTAAGACTCCCCTCCTTGACATCTTGCTCGGATGCCAGGGCATACGCAGCAGTAGCAGGTCAGGCTGTCGCTTCATTGCACACGATGGTGATGCTCCAAGCATATCAGGCTGACCGGCTGAAAGACCGGGAGAGAAGTCCAGGTCTGAGCCCGAACAACCCATGGGTCCTAGCCCGTCTCGATTTGAGGATCAGAGACTGGCTCAGAAGGCTAGTGTCACGGCTCACGCTCCTCCCCCGCCCGTGGGTAGGGGTAGGAAAAGTCGCGGGTCAAAGGAAGGTAAGTAAAAGACCTAAGGGATGTGATGCAGACAGGGCGTCAGTGCTTTTGTCCGGATCAGAATGATACCTCAGTATCTACTCATTTCTTTCGGGGGTCTTACATCTGCCCTTATCTTCACCTTCCGAATTCCCCTGTAACCACCATCTCTCCACCTGACCAAGGTTAGGTGGGAATTTTCCTGCATTATAGTCTCCTATGCTGGACCTATTAGGTTTGGTTGTATGATCCATGTCTAATATATGTACAGTATATATGAATATATAGGTGTATCTAATGAGACTGGTGGGTGTGTGTTAACCTCTGCTAGTTTCTTTGCAGTGTTTCCCGGGACCTGTGTGTTCTGTCCCTTTTCTAGGATAAGTCCTCGATGAGGCCCTCTGAAAGCCGGGTTTAGAACCGGGTGCTCGACTTGCAATGTGTATTTCACTTGTCGATATATGTCCAGACGGTAAGAAAAGCCGGTTTTCAGCTTCATACTTCCTGGATCATGCGGCCATTACACAGGCTTCTGCGGGAGCCTTCGTGTTCATCGGGCCCCCGGCGCGTCACTGCAGATATTTCCTGGACGTCTGGGCTGGGGTTACGCTTTCTTGCTACCCTGACTGGTCTACCATATCTGGGTCACCCTGAGGGGTTTTTCCCGATCACCAGGATATCCCCTCTTGCTGAGGCATCGAGTGGGAAGTATAGGTGGCATTACGAGAACCTTCCTGTGTAAATGCTGTCTCGGGCAGTGCTCCCCTCACCTTTGAGGATTGTATTTGAGCTTGCCTCTCCCGTTTGGCCCAGTACTTCCGGGTATCTGTAAACAGATGTTCGGAAAACTCTAAAATCCAAATACTATGGTAAATGCACACGTTAAGCTTCTACAAATCCACATAAGTGGTAGGTGTGCACGTTATGCTTTGCACACTTTCTAAAATCCACATAGCTGGTAAGTGTGCACATTATGCTTTGCCCAATTTTCTAAAATCCACATAAGTGGTAAGTGTGCACGTTATGCTTTGCCCACTTTTCTAAAATCCTGTATGGTAAGGGTTACGCATTTTTTTATCTCGTTCCCTTTCTCCGAGTTGGTTAGACCCCGGTACCTTGGGCTCCACTCAACTAGTGTGTCTCTGTCGACACACTCTGGAAGCATTGCTCCCCTCACCATTGAGGGTTATTGTGAATATGGTGTTTTCTTTCGAGCGTTAATCCTCTCTGAGGAGT
>NW_015505485.1:846217-847209 GCF_001515645.1 Sinocyclocheilus grahami | reverse complement strand
TCCTCTAAGACTCCCCTCCTTGACATCTTGCTCGGATGCCAGGGCATACGCAGCAGTAGCAGGTCAGGCTGTCGCTTCATTGCACACGATGGTGATGCTCCAAGCATATCAGGCTGACCGGCTGAAAGACCGGGAGAGAAGTCCAGGTCTGAGCCCGAACAACCCATGGGTCCTAGCCCGTCTCGATTTGAGGATCAGAGACTGGCTCAGAAGGCTAGTGTCACGGCTCACGCTCCTCCCCCGCCCGTGGGTAGGGGTAGGAAAAGTCGCGGGTCAAAGGAAGGTAAGTAAAAGACCTAAGGGATGTGATGCAGACAGGGCGTCAGTGCTTTTGTCCGGATCAGAATGATACCTCAGTATCTACTCATTTCTTTCGGGGGTCTTACATCTGCCCTTATCTTCACCTTCCGAATTCCCCTGTAACCACCATCTCTCCACCTGACCAAGGTTAGGTGGGAATTTTCCTGCATTATAGTCTCCTATGCTGGACCTATTAGGTTTGGTTGTATGATCCATGTCTAATATATGTACAGTATATATGAATATATAGGTGTATCTAATGAGACTGGTGGGTGTGTGTTAACCTCTGCTAGTTTCTTTGCAGTGTTTCCCGGGACCTGTGTGTTCTGTCCCTTTTCTAGGATAAGTCCTCGATGAGGCCCTCTGAAAGCCGGGTTTAGAACCGGGTGCTCGACTTGCAATGTGTATTTCACTTGTCGATATATGTCCAGACGGTAAGAAAAGCCGGTTTTCAGCTTCATACTTCCTGGATCATGCGGCCATTACACAGGCTTCTGCGGGAGCCTTCGTGTTCATCGGGCCCCCGGCGCGTCACTGCAGATATTTCCTGGACGTCTGGGCTGGGGTTACGCTTTCTTGCTACCCTGACTGGTCTACCATATCTGGGTCACCCTGAGGGGTTTTTCCCGATCACCAGGATATCCTCTTGAGGCATCACCCCCCTCACCATTGAGGGTTATTGTGAGTATGAT
>NW_015505485.1:843910-845468 GCF_001515645.1 Sinocyclocheilus grahami | reverse complement strand
CTCCATGGGCTGTCCTCGTGGTAGTATTGAGCAGTCCTCCCCTTTATCAAAGGGTTACCTGGAATGAGCAATGTTATTCCTCTGAATTTGGAGTTCTCCTCACATGAGGAGTTTGAGTTCTCTGTTTCTCCAGAGCACCTGGAACCAGCAACATCAGGTGAATTAGGCACTTCCTCTGCCTCCCTGATGTGCTGAGTGTTTGGCTAGCTTGCAGTATGCTTACCCTTCTGATTTACAATCATGCTGCAGGTCGAGCCCCCTCTCGTTGAGAGCTGGGTTTGTGCTCCCTCAGCCAAGGTAAACTACTGCTAAGCCGTTCCAGCATCGGAACATGCTGTAGGTTGAGCCCCCTTCTCAACTGAGAACTAGGTGTGTTGCTCCCACAGCTAAGTAAATTATTGCTAGCTGTTCCAGCTTTGGAACATGCTGCAGGTCGAGCCCCCTTCTCGATTTGAGAACTGGGTGTGTTGCTCCCTCAGCTAAATAACTGCTAGCTGTTCCACCATTGGAACATGCTGTAGGTTGAGCTCCCTCTCGATTGAGAGCTGGATGTTTGCTCCCTCAGCTACAGATTTACTGCTAGCCAATCCAGCATTATAGCCGTAGACATAGCGTTTTGGGGATGTGCTATTTCTATCTATGGGCTGTTCTTTCAGGGTGCCACAAGAACCCCTAGAACGGTATTTCAAGTGTGTGCACGTTATGCTTTGCCCAGTTGGGAAGCATTTTAAACAAGAAATAAAACCAATAATTAACAATTTCCTTTAAGTTCACTGTTGGTTGTTTTATTTGTTAAAGTACGTACCAACAAAAGGGTTCATCTTTTTTTTATGCTGTCATTTCTCCGTAATGTTTTAATGTTAAATGTAATAACATGCTCTTGATTTGTATTAGATTTTTTTCTTTTAAATATCTTAAGTTATTTAAAATATTTAATTTTTATATTTTTATTATCTTAAGTTGTTAAAAACTCCAGATTTCTTTTATCATAATATTTATATTTAAGTGTATTGTATTTATAACATTTTATTTTGTCATTAATTCTTTAGTATTTTTATCATTTTGTATTGTCTTAAGTTGCCAAAAAATAAATTTTTCTTAATAAAAGCTGTATGTATGGATTGCCATTTTGTTGTCTATTAGATGTATATATGTAGTCGTTTAATAGCGGTCTAATTGAGGACTAGTCTATTCTTGGGCTATGATTAGACGTCTATTAGATTTTCACTGACAGCCCAAATTTAGCCTCGTTTTAGCCAAGACGTCTAGGCTATATTTAGACGTCTAGGCTATATTTAGACGTCTGATAGCCAGCAAGCAATTTTCAGTTTAAAAGACGTCTATTAGCAGTCTAAACACAGCCCAGACGTCTAGACTAAAACGAGGCTAAATTTGGGCTGTCAGTGAAAATCTAATAAACGTCTAATCATAGCCCAAGAATAGACTAGCCATCAAATAGACAGCTAATGAATGCCTCCATATATACAGTGGGTACGGAAAGTATTCAGACCCCCTTACATTTTTCACTCTTTGTTATATTTCAGCCATTTGTTAAAAA
>NW_015505485.1:842921-843872 GCF_001515645.1 Sinocyclocheilus grahami | reverse complement strand
ATAAGATTTAAAAGAAAAAAAATCTAATACAAATCAAGAGCATGTTATTACATTTAACATTAAACCATTACGGATAAATGACAGCATAAAAAAAAGATGAACCCTTTTGTTGGCTTACTTTAACAAATAAAACATCCAACAGTGAACTTATAGGAAATCATTAATTATTGGTTTTATTTCTTGTTTAAAATGCTTCCCAACTGCATTCCTCAAGTCCAACTCTGTTGCCGGGAAGTTGGTCATCACAGTATCTGCCAAATAAGATGCTTGACAATTTTTTTACTTTAATTACACCACTTGTGACAGGGAGTCATTCTCTTTTGCTTGGATGCCAACTAAAAACAAAAACGAGATATATAGTGTATCACCATTCAGTGTGTTAAAAAAGAGAGAAGCTCTCTGGTAAATGTTGTGTGTTTTATACACATGTATACTCTAATGACCGAGAACAGTGCAGTCTTTTCAAATGCCTCTTTTTGCAGCAGACCACCCCACTTCATGCTGAATTTGGACATGAGGGAATTTTTTTAAAACCCTAAAATATAATACAGATTGAGGTGGTTAACAATTGTGGACAAAATTTGACATTTCAAAATGACCAGTAAAGGAATTCTTTTTAAAATTTCTGATTTGCGTTGTAACTTATTGAGTATTGACACCACAATGTTTAATTAATGTTGCACGCTGTGTAGGCTTTACCTGTCCAGCATCTGTCTGGTACTGTCTTTGAGGTTTCTTCCTTCAATTCTGCACAACTTTGACACCTGAATAACACATGCCAATGTCAGGCGGGTAGTATTATATGTGTCCGTGTACATGTGTTTACCAACCTTAAACATTGATGCCCATTGACCTGCAAGCTTTCCATCACTAACCCTTTAAAACTCTTTATTCCAGCAGTTTAAGTTTTTCCCTATTAGTGCCCCCCACAATCTGTCTCTGCCTCCAAAA
>NW_015505485.1:838541-841802 GCF_001515645.1 Sinocyclocheilus grahami | reverse complement strand
GACAAAGTTTGACATTTCAAAATGACCAGTAAAGGAATTCTTTTTTAAATTTCTGATTTGCGTTGTAACTTATTGAGTATTGACACCACAATGTTTGATTAATGTTGCACGTTGTGTAAGCTATACCTGTAGGGTTGGGTATCGTTTTTTTTTTCTCGATACCGGTGCCAAATCGATACTTTTAAAACGGTTCTGGTGCTTAAACGGTGCCTGAAACAATACTTATTAAAAAATAAATAAATAAAAAATCCACCCCAAAAATTATGGACTGGCCATTAGAATAGAAATAGAATGCAAATGTTAGAGGGTCAATTTTTTAAATAAAAAAAAAACAGATAAAATTAGAATTAGGGTTATAATAGAGCGTGCTAGAGTTAGAGGGTCAAATGAAGATGAAAGAGATGTGTTTTCAGCCGTTTCTTGAAGATGGTTAAGGACTTTCCATCACTAACCCTTTAAAACTCTTTATTCCAGCAGTTTAAGTTTTTCCCTATTAGTGCCCCCCACAATCTGTCTCTGCCTCCAAAATCGTCTGGCACAACTGACTTCCTAACACAGTGATAGCTGCTGTAACTAAAAAGTAGCCCAGTATAAACATTAACCTCAAATGTACATGGAATAATAAATTCACCCACTACCGTTTATTACATTGTTTTCTGTTTGTACTGTTTAGGTTTTAATGCTGCATTGCACATCTGAGCTATCTGCACTATTCTAATACTGCTGTAAACTTTGTATAATTGATCATTTTATATTGCCATTTTAAATAATTTGTATTCTTAAGCTTTACTATCAATTTGGAAGTTTCAAAATAAATCTTATTGTACTTGTACAATGACAAAGATATTCTATTCAATTAGCTCATGCTCTCTCTGTATCTAACACGTGTGATCGCGAAATCGAAAGTGAAAGTAAACAGTGCAAACACTCATTCAAAAATATTTAAATACACCACATCCTGAGAGCGGCTCCCTGATGCGCCAAAATTATATACAATATTAGAATGTTTAAAAGAGTGGACACGAAAATCGCGGGAGCGAAACAATTATACTTACTCTGATGGCAGCAGGTAGCCTTCCGTTAACTAAGCTAAACATGCTTAAATTAAAATGCCTAAAGCTAAACCTCCCTTGTATTCACATTTCTAAACCTGTTGTCCAACAAAAGAGAACATTATAACCTTTTTACTCCACAACACCAGTCAAATGCTTCCTTTTGTGATCTGATGAGGCTTCTTGTCACAGAATGAGGCAGAAAGTATGTTCCATATGCTACTTTAAAAAGAATACATCGATTAGCAATAGATTATAAATTAGGGTGACCATACGTCCTCTTTTCCCAGGACATGTCCTCTTTTTGGACCTACAAAAATGCGTCTGGCCGGGATTTCTCAATTGCCCAAAATGTCCGGGTTTCGGCTGTTTTCTTAATTCCACTCCCGCTGAATCTCTGACCATTGCCGCCTGCTCCCACAACATTACTGCATTCACGCGCTCCTCGAATGCTCTCATTTCCCGAGTTGTGCTTTTAAGTCGGAATGTGAAAACGTCTCGGGTTACTTATGTAACCATGGTTCCCTGAGTATGGCCGGCGACAGCCATGACGTCACTACCGGTGCAACTATAGTATAAAATAGGCAACGGGAGCACACATCATTCACGTCTTCGTCTGACGCTTGCATCCGCAGCATGGCAAGAAACCTAGAAGACGCAGTGTCTCCTGAGACGTTCCCTTTCATGGGAATTTCGAACTGCGTCCTCTAGGGGTCGCACTGTCAGACGTATGGTCTATATGTATTCGTTTAATAGTGGTCTATTTGATGACTAGTCTATTCTTGGGCTATGGTTAGATGTCTATTAAATTTTCACTGACAGCCCAAATTTAGCCTTGTTTTAGCCAAGACATCTGGGCTGTGTTTAGACTGCTAATAGACGTCTTTTAAACTGAAAATTGCATGCTGGGAAGGCTGCTCACCTCAGCTCACGGCAGGTTCATTTCCTGCTTTGCTTCCATCCAGCAAGTAGGAACTTCATGTATTTATTTATTTGTAAAATATAATTTAATATTTGTTTTTTTTTAATTGAATGTAATATTAAATATCAAATGGATAGTCCACCTAAAAATTAAATGTTGTCATCATTTATTCACCTTTGACTTTGTTTCTTCTGTGGAACATAAAATATTCAGAGAAATGTGTCTGTGTATTTTGTTTGTTTGTTTTTGTCCATATTGTGGAAGTCAATGGGCTCCTTTCCACTGTTCTTTAAAATATCCTATTTTGTGTTCCGCAGAAGAGAGTTATACAGATTTGGAACGATAGTGATGAATAAATCATTTTTGGGTGAACTACCCCTTTAAGTATCTAGCCTATATTTGCATCTAGGCAACATTTGTATTTCCAATTGGCACTGACAAGTCCTAAAGTTCTTTTTTTTTCAATCAGTTCAGACTAAAAACACCAAACAGACTAACCCCCATATAGACAACATGGCTATGCGAGAAAACATGGAGGCATCGCGCGCACCTCTTTATATCATCTTGCACCTCTCATCTGACACTCCCACTGATGGGAGCACAAGCCAGAAGCCACATACATACACACCGAGCGGCGGTATTCCCCTGTTGGTAGAATGAAAGCCAGCGCGTGCTGTTACCGCCAGGGGATTGGAGCAATGACTTGTCAGTAAAGTCACCCACCCTCTGAGTATCTCAGACCAGAGTTAGAATTGTTTGAGACACAGAGCAAGGCGGCGAGACACTGGCATAACTGATTTAACCAGACCGGGACAGAACGACACTCAAGTCCGAGAGAGATGGAGGAGGAGATGCTACCTGCAGACGAAGGTCTCTCTGCGCCCAAAATCTGCAGGCAGCAGCAGCAGCGGAGTCCGTACAGCTCTCTCAAGACCTTCCCGAGCAAACGCGCGGCGGGCAAAGCGAGATACGACAGACCCACAATGGTGGACATCCCGCAGCTCGGAGACCATCCTCATCATCTCAGTCATCATCAGCAGCAGTATTCACAGCGCGTGCCGCTTCCGCCAGCGTCCCTCTCCATCAGCAGCAGCCAGCAGCACCGTCTCCCCTGCGAAATCAGGCCCAGCAGCAGAGTCGCGACATCCAGCGCGGCATCAGCGGGGAGCGCCACGGCGGCAGCGGCGGCGACATCATTTGGCAACCAGAGGAGGGTCTCCGGCCAGGAGCCGCCGAGAAGGGTGCAGCCTGGAGATCTCCAAATGGGGGCGGGAACTCCAAAACGGG
>NW_015505485.1:835691-836236 GCF_001515645.1 Sinocyclocheilus grahami | reverse complement strand
GTTGGACTTTGTCAAAGATGAGAGCTTTAGTGAGGAAATGTTTTTACCATTGCTGCCCGGATCTTTTCCAGGTGTTGAAACTCCTCCTCAGTTTCTCCAATTCTTCTGAGAGTGTTCACTGTATAAATTAATATGGATCCTTCACTAAAATGTCACTGTTCCTAAACATGATAACAAATAATATAGATAAATAATGAACACATCAAAACGAAAACACAGATACTTACAAGACCAAGTAGGAATGTCCTTCATCGTTTGTTGTTTGCCTGCTGCTCTCCGACAAGTAAACTTAGTGCTCTCTCGTGTAAAAACAAAATTCAAAACACAACACTGATCTCTACTAACTTTCACGTCTCGCGTTGTCAATAGTCATGTCTCAGTAGGGCTACAATTGCTATCTAGCGGTTGGGAATTGTAATTGCTTTTTTATTAATAAAATGAAAGACAGTCGAATATCAATAATATCATATAATGTGTATGAATGTAACATTTAACAGCTTGTGGGATGCATGACATCATATTATCAAATGCAAGTAAACTTTTGA
>NW_015505485.1:822644-835257 GCF_001515645.1 Sinocyclocheilus grahami | reverse complement strand
GCAGCCTGGAGATCTCCAAATGGGGGCGGGAACTCCAAAACGGGGTGGGAGCTCCAAAATAGGGCGTGGCTTCCTCCCATTGACAGACAGGCACATGACACGCATGCATATTTTTTCCCCCAATCCACTTCAGTGCAAACTCCACCCCACAAAGATTTTATTGGTTGTGTCAATTAAAGTGTTGATTTCCTACACTATACTACAAAAAATGCTAGCCCCTAAACCCCACCCCACACCTGACCCTAACCTTAACCAGTGAAATTGACTGCACGGTGGGATTGGCGCTCAATAGCGTGGTAAACAAAGATACAGTTCCGGAGATAAACAGTTAATAAGATTATGTAATATGAATCGTTCCATAACTCCCCAACCGGACCTCACCGGACAATGGCACCTTTTTAGTTACACCCAGCGTCACTACCCCCTCCTATCCTGCGAATTTCGATCCCCGGGATGCCCCCGTTGCTTAAAACAAAGCAGTAGAGTAAAATCTTTCCCCTGCGCTGTGCCGGGACGGCTTGCGGGAGAGCTCGTGGATGATTCCCGTTAAAATCATTAAGCAGAGGTTCAAACTCCAGTCCAAACACCACTGGCCACGAGCTTTGGGCTCTGCTCTCACGGAGAATATTTATTTATATAACACATTTTATTTTAGATCAACTAGAAACTATGTTTATCTTATAAAGTTTTATTTTGAAATGTAAGTCAATAACAATTGGCTGAAGCCAGAGCCAATGGTGAAAGTCTTTGCGCGAGGAGACCCCGCCCCATTTTGGAGGTTCTGCCCACTTTTGGAGTTCACGCCCCATTTTGGAGATCTCCGGTCTGCAGTTATACCTACACTGTAAAAAAAAATCTGTAAAATTTACGGTAAAAAAAACGGCAGCTGTGGTTACAGGAATTTTACCGTAAAAAAATATGGTAGCAACGTTATAGGTTTTACGGTTTTAACTTAAATTTACAGTTAAATATCGTAATTTCATTAACTGATATAATGTTAATATACCAACCTACTGAAGTACTGAAATCTGTTTTGTACCTTTGTAATACACTGATAACCACCAAATGCAGAAGAAAAAACTAAGAAGGAACATAGTTATTTCAACAAAACAACATCAAATTTGAAACATCAAATTTGAAATTCTGGGAATGTCAATTTATGGTTATTCACTGTAAATTATACGGTATTTTTCACTTCCAAAAACGGTATACTACCGTAAAATTTATGTCCAATACATGTAATGTCCAATACAGTTTTTCACCATATATAGTAGGGGAATTTACCGTTAACCATTTAACAGGTTTTTACTGTAGCATTTTTACAGTCTTTTACCGTTAAATTCACAGTCATTTTTTACAGTGTATTTGGAGAACTACAGTGAATCAGGTTTGACTAAAAGTGGGCTACAAATAGCCGGTCTGACTACGAGCGAAATCATGGCTACACTCGGGCTACGCTAGAAGTGGGTTACACATAACTGGACTATATCGGGTCTATAGTTAACCAAGACGGTGAAATGACGGCTATTGCTTGCTGGGACAGTGGTCGACACTCCTGCTTAGGTCATTTCTAAAAGGCTCTCAAATCTCTCATATTGCCAAAAAAAGAGAAATATGTCATGTAGTTTTACAATGAAATGTGAACACTGAGATTATCTATCATAAAAATGAAAGTCTCATCAAGTACTGTCAGATTTCTTTACACGCTGCATTAAGATGCTCCCAGCATGAATTTTTGAAAAGCATCTTGTTTTTCTGACCAGCTCTCTGATTTACCTAAACCTGTCGACTTCAGTAATTGTTTCTCATGTGCCTGTTGCAAGAGTTTTTATCCAGCAGAGCCTCAGGCCTTCACAGATTGAGAAGTTGTGTCATTATCATACAACAGGGTGCCTCAGTGTCTGTACAAACATTCAGCTGATCTGATTTTCTCCACGTGAGTTATTAGATTAGATATAGGAAGGTTTAAGATCAACCTTGCAACCTTTTTGTTTTTTGAAATACACCTGGGCATCATTAAAATGGCTTCAGGCTGTTTACTAAATATTAATTGCACTTGTTGGAGATGCAGTAGAGTTCACAGTGCCTGTTTGTAAACAGTGCATTCTAATTTCATACCAAGCCATTTTTGGTTTATTGTTATGGAATATCCACTGCAAAAGAATACATGGTGGATTTTTTTTGGCCAATCAGACAATGCTAATGGTTTCATCTTTCTAGCCCTGGGGAAAAGAGCCGTAGACACCCAAGGACACAGTTTTGAGATCAGTGCAATAATCCAAATTGCATTTAAAAGCTCCTCGAAAAGGATTGTGATTAAAACAAATGTGGCTCATAAATTTGTCTCTGCGGCACATGTTGTGTTTAATGAAATTTCATGAGGCTCACTCTGCATGGCATAATGGAGGGAGAAAAAGTGGGAGGGAGAGAAGTATGGGGGGAAGTGAAAGGAAAGAGAGAACGATAGCTGCAAAGGAGAATGGAGAGGGTAAGATAGAGGAGAATGATATCAAATCCATCTTGCTGGGGGTAAACGGAGATGCTGCGCATGTTAATAAATGGCCACATCTGCTTAAGCCTGATAGACACATCCAGGCGACGACAGAAGCTCGCGCCCCGTCACTCATGCGGGTGCCACAGCAACTGCCAGAGCTGATAATTGTCTGCCCTGTGTCTTTGTGTGAGGTTGGCAAATTCATAATCATCCTTTTAAGATTCTGCATCTGGGCGCGGCCAGAAGGCTGTGGGGAGACAGAGTTATTGTATGGGGTTGGTCGGTCAGCATTTTCCTTTTATTAATCTCTCTGCTTCTTCTCATCATATTTAGAGGATTTGGAAGATATGAATAGTGTTTATTAGAACAGTGACACCATGTAAATGAGTTGTGTATCACAGCATCCTTATCTCTATCTCCTAAATCTGTAGGCATGCAGGACCTAGTTGCAGATTTAAAGATAAAAATTATGGAAAGTGCAAACGGAGGACATGAAGGACGTAACAAAAAAGCAAAAATCGAGCTCATAAAGGTCAAAAGCAATGCTGTTGTCAAATTAGGCTAAATTGAAATAATAAATTAAATGTTTTTAGTAATTATTAGATTGTTTTATTTAAACAGAATAGTAAAAAAGGCCAAAAATACACATAAATATTGAGGAAGAAATGTTAAGGGATATTATATTAATATTATATTCTTTCTTCTCTAAAGCACCAAAGGAGACATTTAGCAGAATATCCAAGTTACAAAAAGTATAAAATGGCACTGAAAAAGCATTGTAAAAAAATCTAAATGGAAAAATGTGCCTTGAAAATTGCTTGATACCTGTGGTAGTATAGAAAAGTTCTACTGTAAATATCTCTTTTTGACTAGTCATGCAGGTTTTAAAATACATTACACTGAGTAAAATGAGTTTCATTTCAAATTTCAGTAACGGTTGAACTGTTTCTTTGAATACGAAAAATTAAACGAAGAAATCTGATGCTGCAATACTTGCGTACTTATGTGTGATTTTGATCTCCCCTCAGAAAACCGGCTCATATTGGATGCTTTTGCCCAGCAGTGCAGTCGAGTACTCAGCCTCCTCAACAGCAACGGACGGCTCCTTGAGCCCCAGCACAGATGAGCTGAAATACTCATGCGGTCTGGGGAAGAGGAAACGTTCGGTACACACAGGGGAGCCGGGGCCGGAGAGAAGACCTCTCAACCCCGTCAAGGTCACTTGTCTCAGAGGTAGTGAGCTAAAACTTTCTTACACTTTTTTTGATTTTAGCATCTAATTGTAATCAGATTATCAGTGCGATAATTATGCAAACTTAATTTAGCAACTCACACATTCTATCTCCCTCATCCATCTCTGTCCCATGGCGTTCCCTCTCACAGAGTTTATCCGGATGCACTGTGCTTCTAATCCTGACTGGTGGATGCCCTCTGAGGAGCAGATAAACAAAGTCTTCAGTGATGCAGTAGGGCACGCGCGGCAGGGCCGGGCTGTAGGCGCTTTCCTGGCCAGCGGTAGCAGCAGTAGTGGTAGTTTATACATGGAGAGCTATGACGGGCAGCTCTCTCAGGATGAGCTCTATCTGAAGGGCTCGCAGAATGGTTTGGGGGACTAAAGAAGAAAAATACGTCCAAATCTTTGATCAAGGTGAGGAGTGAGCCCTCCGGATCGGCTCATACAGAAATTGCAGCATTTACATGGTGTTAACGTGACTTGTGTATGAATATAAACCTTATTCCTTCCTGTTAAAACATTCCAGGGCATTCACACCTACCCACTAAATTATGTGGGATTCTTCCAAGCTTTTTTTGTTCAACTTAAACGGTTAGTGGTCACTAGGCAGCAGAGTTGGTTGAATTCTACACAATATCAGATTTATTATGCGCTCCATTTGCTAATTCATTCCATCGAATGTGAGTAACATGAATGTATCCATTTTACTGCATTGTAAATAATGAGAGCTTCCTTTCTTGTGTCAGATTGGTCAGATGTTCACACAGACAACCTGCAAATGAGGTGCTAATATGATTTTCTGTTATTCTCTCTGATATGGTTCAATTTAAAGTGTTGCCCTCTATTTTATCATGATGTTGAATAATCTGTGATGTTTATAAAAACTGTAATGTTGCGAAATCAGTTTCATAGTGGCTGCAGGATGATTTACTGAACTCTACAATTTGTCCGTGTCTGTGACTGTGGAGATACAGTACGTCTGTAATATAATGCGTTGGGTGGCTTCCTAATCTTTCCTCTGATCCAATAAGGAGGCGATGTTGTTCGTAATTTGTGTTGCTGGTTCTTGATTCTAGTTCGTCAAGCACCACAAAGATCATGTTTAAAGGATCAGCCGGACTTCATTTATTCTACCACATTATGATATTCTGTGTGACTGCATAGAAGACTAAATGAAATGCCTTAAAAAAGACACCATCTACCACTAAGAACTACAAATACTGCCAATTTCAGACTGTTGTTATCTCTTAGCGTTCCTGTTACATTAGTGGCCTCTGGCTGTTTGGGTTTTCAAACAAAAGAAAAATGTGTTTGAAAACGGACCATCTTTCTTTAATGCCTTAGACTCTGTCTGTGAAAATGTTTATACATCCAGGTCATCATGTAATGTCTGGCAGAATTCAGTCTAATGTCATTTAACTACTAATTTTGAAATCATTCTCTGTGGCGCTTCATCAGACATCTGATGGTGGGGAATCCCTAACATTTAAACCTCTTCACATAGCATGAAAACTTGTGATCATTAAGGGAGTTTCATATCTGAAGATCTGTGGCCTCATTCATCTGCTACTAAAGGCTACTGTTTCGCCCAAGTTCACATCTTCATGTTCAGGTTTAAATGTCAGCAATTCCCAAACATTAAACAGCTGATAAAGTTGTGTCAGAGAGGTATAAAGACTTCAAAATAAGTTACCAAGTTGCTGTTGCCTTTAACTACCAGACATACAAAAGTCACTGTTGTTGTGATATGTAGCCTGTTGTGATTGTACAAATCCATGGTGATTGGAAATTGTTAGTCCTCTAGTCTGTTCAAAGAACGTGTCAACACTGTGAACTCCACCAAAAGTGATGAGACTGTTTTTCCTCTTACTTATCAATGATATTTTCTTTTCAAACAGAAGATGCGTTTATGTAATGTGGACAAAAAAGAGAAAATACAATGAAGCAAAATAACTGATCCAGACAATGCCATCTGTGTTGTGTTTCAATGGTAGCTTCTCTATTAATTCTAGACATTGAACAATAGATGGCAGTAGACAACAATAAAGCCATTGAAACGTTCCTTTTTGAACCCAATCCAAACAAAGGCTGTCAAATTCACTCCAGTGTGAATAATTGCAGATGTCTGTGGAGTGAGTGTGTGTACACTTTATGAAATCATTCGGATGCCTCATGTTAGCCTATTTATGATAAACTAGAGTGCAAAATTGGGCTCAAAGTGAAAAGTGCTTTTAAAAATCAGCCAGCACACCAGATGGACCAAGCTGAGAGACCAAGGCCAGCAAACCAATTTAGTTTAAGTTCTTCTTGTTGTTTTTCAGCAGTTTAATGACCATCCATTGTAAATTAAGTGAAGTTATATCTTCAACTTAGTATATATATAACATATGTTATGTAATGCACCGGCATTTCTAGGCATTGCGCAATATATGTGGCTGAAACAGAGATTTAGCCGGGAAAAATCATCTTCATCATGGGACAGTTAAGCAGAGAGATAGCATCATACCCCACCCCATGTACTCACACACACACAGAACTATCATCACTGTACTGTAAAGTGATGGGGATTTTGATTCATTGACTCGAATCTTTTGAATAGGTTTACTAGCAGAATAAATCCGATTGTGATTCACTCAGTGACTCTTTTTGCAGGTTACAGTGGTACAAATGAGCGAGTCATTGAATCATTCACACAACCGCTTAGTAAAATGCACCGAATCAACCGGAAATGTGTTTGCTTGCATTTAATCTCTCTCTAGGTTTTGGCGATTGGTATTCCAGTTAAATTCGTTCAGATTCCTCTATCCTTCATTTACTTGAAAAATCTCATTAGACTCCAAACCCAATGATAAATCTCTGCAGAACGCTAGTGGGCGTTATTATAACCAAGAACTTTTCAAAGGCTTTACCCGATTTACTTTAATTTTGGGGTGGGTTAAGGATGAGCCTACATGATTAACAAATCGGGTAAAGCTGTTGAAAAACATTTTAAACGTCCACTGATTTTGTCAATTTTGGTTGTAAAGAGACACCTGAGCACAATCCTCAAAACAGCTGTTCAGTGAAGGGGCCTATTCTTTCAGGAAGTCCAACCAATGTGCTCCTTCGCATGTCCTACTCAAATGCTATTTGAAGCCAGTAGCCCCTCACTGCAGAACACAAGATCCAGGGGACGGGGTTGGATCCACATCTAGGGGGTGGAGATGGGTGGGTTTAGGGATCAGGGGGTGGAGCGGGTAGGTTTGGGTATATGTAAGGTGGGAGGAGTTGGATCAGGATCCAACCACGCCCCCTGGATCTTGTGTTCTGCAGTGAGCACCATCTCATTTGAAGTGCATGAAAATAAACGAGAACGATTCATTCATTTAAAAGATTTGTTCAAACAACAAAGTAAATTAAGTGAAGTTATATCTTCAACTTAGTATATATATAACATATGTTATGTAATGCACCGGCATTTCTAGGCATTGCGCAATATATGTGGCTGAAACAGAGATTTAGCCGGAAAAAATCATCTTCATCATGGGACAGTTAAGCAGAGAGATAGCATCATACCCCACCCCATGTACTCACACACACACAGAACTATCATCACTGTACTGTAAAGTGATGGGGATTTTGATTCATTGACTCGAATCTTTTGAATAGGTTTACTAGCAGAATAAATCCGATTGCGATTCACTCAGTGACTCTTTTTGCAGGTTACAGTGGTACAAATGAGCGAGTCATTGAATCATTCACACAACCGCTTAGTAAAATGCACCGAATCAACCGGAAATGTGTTTGCTTGCATTTAATCTCTCTCTAGGTTTTGGCGATTGGTATTCCAGTTAAATTCGTTCAGATTCCTCTATCCTTCATTTACTTGAAAAATCTCATTAGACTCCAAACCCAATGATAAATCTCTGCAGAACGCTAGTGGGCGTTATTATAACCAAGAACTTTTCAAAGGCTTTACCCGATTTACTTTAATTTTGGGGTGGGTTAAGGATGAGCCTACATGATTAACAAATCGGGTAAAGCTGTTGAAAAACATTTTAAACGTCCACTGATTTTGTCAATTTTGGTTGTAAAGAGACACCTGAGCACAATCCTCAAAACAGCTGTTCAGTGAAGGGGCCTATTCTTTCAGGAAGTCCAACCAATGTGCTCCTTCGCATGTCCTACTCAAATGCTATTTGAAGCCAGTAGCCCCTCACTGCAGAACACAAGATCCAGGGGACGGGGTTGGATCCACATCTAGGGGGTGGAGATGGGTGGGTTTAGGGATCAGGGGGTGGAGCGGGTAGGTTTGGGTATATGTAAGGTGGGAGGAGTTGGATCAGGATCCAACCACGCCCCCTGGATCTTGTGTTCTGCAGTGAGCACCATCTCATTTGAAGTGCATGAAAATAAACGAGAACGATTCATTCATTTAAAAGATTTGTTCAAACAACAAATTTGTTCACCTAGAGCAGGGGTGCCCAAACTCGGTCCTGGAGGGCCGGTGTCCTGCAGAGTTTAGCTCCAACTTGCCTCAACACACCTGCCGGGAAGTTTCTAGCATGCCTAGTAAGAGCTTGATTAGCTGGTTCAGGTGTGTTTGATTTGGGTTGGAGCTAAACTCTGCAGAACACCGGCCCTCCAGGACCGAGTTTGGGCACCCCTGACCTAAAGGATTCCTTCAAAACTCTTTCACCAAACAAACGGCTTCAGCATGGATTCGTTTTCCCACACTCATTACAGCGTGCTCCCCGATTCCCAGTCCAAGTAGATCTCTGCTAGATTGTTTACTATGTTCTGATATGAACTATAGCAGCACGGAATTGAGTTGCCTTTCTCTTTAATTCAGCTGCATACTTTATTGCGGAGCCCCCACTAAATGTTGGAGGGCGGGCCGCGCAGCAGCAGCAGTGCAGTGAATTGTCAAAAATCTGTTGTGGTGGTGACGCCGAGGGTCCAGAACGCCCACTACGGTAAATGTGAAGTTTGACTCGCCAGGGATTTGATATTTATTATCAACGTTTCAATTGTGATCGTCTTTTTGAATTGAGCTGCACGGTAATGCAGCGATTTCTCTCACTGCAACTTCGGGTGGCGGATAGGGACAAGGGCGCGGGCAGTGCATAGTTATCCAGTGCGCAAGTGTCTTTCTGCTGGATTATATCCCAAACAACTGCGTCTCCAACTGCAACGGGATGCCTCTGATTAGCCTGGACGACGATGATCAGAGATGGGTCCCGACGCACGTCAACGTGACCGTCCTTCGCGCGAGGAGTCTGCGGACGAAGGGCAAGCAAGGCAGCCGCTATGTTTACACCATCATCCAGGTCGGCAAGGAGAAGTACACCACCGGCCTGGTGGAGAAGGCTGAGGAGCCGCAGTGGCACGAGGAATGCTCGTTTGAGCTGCTGCCCGGGCTGCTGGAGGCGGGTGGGATGAGCGCGTACCCGCCCGGGAGCAGCAACCTGGTGCTCACCGTGATGCATCGCGTGCTGATCGGGCTGGACGTGTTTCTCGGTCAAACTATTATTCCCCTCCACAAAGTTTTTCAAGATGGAATGTGTCCCAGAAATGAGTGAGTATTTCAGCCAATAATAGGATCAATTAATAGGCCTCTTTGTCGAGGGCCTCCTTGAGACTTTTTTTGTACTGTGGCAGTACCATGGTACTGAATGATTATCATATTCATGCAAGTGTACATTAAAAAAGAGCTTAGTTAAAAACCCTTCTTAAACTATCAGAGTAGTTGCTAGAAGAACAGCTAACCAGTATTTGTTTCAGCAGGTAAACGTAAAACATGGTATAATAAATAGATATATCATTTTCATTACTTGAAATAAATAAATGCTAACTCAAATAAAATATTTTCATTTGATATACTGAAATAACTAAACATAAAACTGAAATTTAAACTGAAAATTGCTGAAAACTGTATAGACTTAAATGAATAAAAAAAGACAAAAACACTTAAAATATTAAAAGAAAAACGAAAAGCTTATTAAAAAATATTAATTAAAAGTATAGTAGTATCTCAATGATACAAAAAAAACTGATTATAGGGTACATGTAAAATAAAAAGACATGGCATTTTTAGTCTTGTTTCACCACTTCAGAATCAGAATCAGAATGAGCTTTATTGCCAGGTATGTTTACACATACAAGGAATTCGTTTTTTGTGACAGAAGCTTCCACAGTGTAACAGAATGACAGTGATGGAACAAAAAACACAGATAATAAAAATAAATAAATAGAACAAGTAAAATAAGGAATAAAAAATATACAAATCGACAATTGTATGTACAGGATAGGTATATAACAATAGACAGTTGTATGTACAGGTATATTATGTGCAAATTGAAATGTAGACTGAGTATGTGTGTTGCTTCATTCCCACTTTGCTTCATTCCCAAGAGTGAGTGTAAAAAAGTATAGCCTTAAGATACAGGATCTTTATGATTTTTATAGCCTTGTGTTCATGTAACTGAATGAACTTTTAAAAAATAGCTTTTCTTGTTTTTCAGTTGATATAGTCCTGGGAAATTTGACACAGGCATGCCAAAACCTTGAGTCTGTGATTTTTGGGTCGAAGAATTTCTGTGCACCCATTTCACAGTTGGGCAGACATTCCCATTCGCAGAACTGCAGGAAGATTCTTTAACCAGCCACCAAAACTTAACCTAAATTACTGATGTCGCATGCAGTATCAATATAAATGCATGGTGGTCGAAGCCACACAAGCAATCTATGGGAAGTGTAAAACCAACAGTGCTGTGAATACCGGAGTAATGGGATATGTTTTTACAGACACAACAACAGCAGCAACATACTTGGAGGGGCATGCTGCATCTAGTCCTCATCAGTGTGCTTGCGTAGTGCTGGCACAGAGTCATGCCTCCACACAGGGCAGTACCAGCATGTGTCAGAATGGTCACAGAGTCTGCAGTGAACTCAACAAACACGCATTTCACTGCACTCCAACAGACGTAACCTTCCTGGAATCTTGTTCTTTTTTTCATTGTTAAATTTTATTTAAATATATCTCTTGTTTAAAAGCTTGCGCATCTAATAGATGAAATTCAACTAGCAGTGCCGTCATTAGGAGGAGTAAATAATTTGCCATAAGAGGGGAGGACGAGATCAAGTAGGTGGGCCTCTTGGCTGAAACCTCTATAAACAAGTGAGGGAGGAAGTCAGTGAGCCATGCTGAGCAACAATAACATTGTTATTTTCATATTCAATACGCCTTCCTTTATTCTCATGTCCACAATTCAACTCTCAAATTCCCATAATGTTCAACTGACTAACAAAATTGATTTAATTAAAAACGATCCAGATGTTAGTAAGCACTGAATGCGTAATATAATGTATATTAATCAGCATGTTTGTTTCCTCTCAGTGTAAGCAGGTTGCTGGTTTTAATAGTTCCATATCTGCCAGGGTGTTTCAAGAAAATCAAAAATTCTCAAAAACTAGATTTCTCAACTTCCTAGGGGCCCCCAGGACCACTTTTTTATTTTAATTAATAATTACTACTATTAGGATTTCAATTCATACTTATTATTGATATAATAAAACAATCTAACTAAAAAATCGAGATGTAAACTGCAATCATATTTTTTCCGCCGCTTAATAACTAATGTTTTTATTGAAGATTATATGATTCTTAAAACTTCTGGAATCACAAAATCAGTCATGGTTACTTATATCAAACAATAATAAAAAAGTTTGAAAACAAGCAGCTTTTTCTTAATTATAGCATAAGTACAGAAAATATCTTTGTCTATATGAGGTGGCCTTTGAATATTGTGTTGGACAACAAGGGACCTTTGAGTTAAAAGGTGGAGAGCCACTAAACTACAATGTCCTAGCAACCACCCAGAGCACCTTAGCAACTGCCTAGCAACCACCCAGAACACCAACTGCCTAGCAGCCTTCCAGGACACCTTTGCAACTGCCTAAAACCAATTAGAACAGTTTAGCGGCCATTTAGCAACTCTCTAGCAATATTCAGAACACCTTACCTGGCATAACTCCAACAAACACTTAAAGCATCTTAACAACGGCCTAGCAATGCCCTAGAAACCATCTTGAACACCACAGTGCAGGAGTGTGGTGGGTGGATCTGTCTAGTAACCACGTAACTGACTTTTTCGAGTCAACATTCAGTATTTATCTTGACAAACTTTCATTTTCTAGTTGAAGTTTGCACTGCCATGTAGGCCTCTCAGCGTTTCAGGTCATGTGGAGAGACGTATGGAGAAAAGTCTGTCTCTGCACACACTATTCTGAGTCATCACATGTTGTTGTAGGCGTGAGGCTGTTCTGCACATCTGGCTTTAATTGAGCTCAGAGTTGCACCTCTCTTTCTCTCTCTCCTGCGTCTCCCAGTGTAGGGCGTTTGTCTTGGCTCTCTGCACGTGTGCACACATGAGGTGCTCTGTGCTCTACCGGAAATGGAGGAAATAGTTTCGCCACTGGTTCTGTGTGAGACAAAGGGACGGCATCGTACTAAGGCAGTAACATTCATTCAAGAGGCCCCTTGTGTTTTTACTGCAGTATAGATCATAGCTGCTTGCTTCAGTGTGGTGCTGGAAATTGTTAGCCAGTGTTATAAAAGATGAGGCCATCATTATTTTAAGTGTGAAAATGTCATCCCAAAATCAAAAGAAAAAAAGAAATATAGTAATTACACTTGAATTAAGTCTCTTATGCTCACCAAGGCTGCATTTATTTGAACACAAATGCAGTAAAGTAAAATTTTTATTTTGTAATATTTTAAAAATGTAATTTATTCATGTGATGGCAAAGCTATGCCATAGTGTTCAAAACAGTTTTGCTGTTTAAGATTTTTGTGGAAACGGTGATAATTTTTTCAGGATTCTTTGATGAATAGAAAGTTTAAA
>NW_015505485.1:812294-821207 GCF_001515645.1 Sinocyclocheilus grahami | reverse complement strand
GCAGAGTTTAGCTCCAACTTGCCTCAACACACCTGCCGGGAAGTTTCTAGCATGCCTAGTAAGAGCTTGATTAGCTGGTTCAGGTGTGTTTGATTTGGGTTGGAGCTAAACTCTGCAGAACACCGGCCCTCCAGGACCGAGTTTGGGCACCCCTGACCTAAAGGATTCCTTCAAAACTCTTTCACCAAACAAACGGCTTCAGCATGGATTCGTTTTCCCACACTCATTACAGCGTGCTCCCCGATTCCCAGTCCAAGTAGATCTCTGCTAGATTGTTTACTATGTTCTGATATGAACTATAGCAGCACGGAATTGAGTTGCCTTTCTCTTTAATTCAGCTGCATACTTTATTGCGGAGCCCCCACTAAATGTTGGAGGGCGGGCCGCGCAGCAGCAGCAGTGCAGTGAATTGTCAAAAATCTGTTGTGGTGGTGACGCCGAGGGTCCAGAACGCCCACTACGGTAAATGTGAAGTTTGACTCGCCAGGGATTTGATATTTATTATCAACGTTTCAATTGTGATCGTCTTTTTGAATTGAGCTGCACGGTAATGCAGCGATTTCTCTCACTGCAACTTCGGGTGGCGGATAGGGACAAGGGCGCGGGCAGTGCATAGTTATCCAGTGCGCAAGTGTCTTTCTGCTGGATTATATCCCAAACAACTGCGTCTCCAACTGCAACGGGATGCCTCTGATTAGCCTGGACGACGATGATCAGAGATGGGTCCCGACGCACGTCAACGTGACCGTCCTTCGCGCGAGGAGTCTGCGGACGAAGGGCAAGCAAGGCAGCCGCTATGTTTACACCATCATCCAGGTCGGCAAGGAGAAGTACACCACCGGCCTGGTGGAGAAGGCTGAGGAGCCGCAGTGGCACGAGGAATGCTCGTTTGAGCTGCTGCCCGGGCTGCTGGAGGCGGGTGGGATGAGCGCGTACCCGCCCGGGAGCAGCAACCTGGTGCTCACCGTGATGCATCGCGTGCTGATCGGGCTGGACGTGTTTCTCGGTCAAACTATTATTCCCCTCCACAAAGTTTTTCAAGATGGAATGTGTCCCAGAAATGAGTGAGTATTTCAGCCAATAATAGGATCAATTAATAGGCCTCTTTGTCGAGGGCCTCCTTGAGACTTTTTTTGTACTGTGGCAGTACCATGGTACTGAATGATTATCATATTCATGCAAGTGTACATTAAAAAAGAGCTTAGTTAAAAACCCTTCTTAAACTATCAGAGTAGTTGCTAGAAGAACAGCTAACCAGTATTTGTTTCAGCAGGTAAACGTAAAACATGCTATAATAAATAGATATATCATTTTCATTACTTGAAATAAATAAATGCTAACTCAAATAAAATATTTTCATTTGATATACTGAAATAACTAAACATAAAACTGAAATTTAAACTGAAAATTGCTGAAAACTGTATAGACTTAAATGAATAAAAAAAGACAAAAACACTTAAAATATTAAAAGAAAAACGAAAAGCTTATTAAAAAATATTAATTAAAAGTATAGTAGTATCTCAATGATACAAAAAAAACTGATTATAGGGTACATGTAAAATAAAAAGACATGGCATTTTTAGTCTTGTTTCACCACTTCAGAATCAGAATGAGCTTTATTGCCAGGTATGTTTACACATAGGGTGTTTCAAGAAAATCAAAAATTCTCAAAAACTAGATTTCTCAACTTCCTAGGGGCCCCCAGGACCACTTTTTTATTTTAATTAATAATTACTACTATTAGGATTTCAATTCATACTTATTATTGATATAATAAAACAATCTAACTAAAAAATCGAGATGTAAACTGCAATCATATTTTTTCCGCCGCTTAATAACTAATGTTTTTATTGAAGATTATATGATTCTTAAAACTTCTGGAATCACAAAATCAGTCATGGTTACTTATATCAAACAATAATAAAAAAGTTTGAAAACAAGCAGCTTTTTCTTAATTATAGCATAAGTACAGAAAATATCTTTGTCTATATGAGGTGGCCTTTGAATATTGTGTTGGACAACAAGGGACCTTTGAGTTAAAAGGTGGAGAGCCACTAAACTACAATGTCCTAGCAACCACCCAGAGCACCTTAGCAACTGCCTAGCAACCACCCAGAACACCTTAGCAACTGCCTAGCAACCACCCAGAACACCAACTGCCTAGCAGCCTTCCAGGACACCTTTGCAACTGCCTAAAACCAATTAGAACAGTTTAGCGGCCATTTAGCAACTCTCTAGCAATATTCAGAACACCTTACCTGGCATAACTCCAACAAACACTTAAAGCATCTTAACAACGGCCTAGCAATGCCCTAGAAACCATCTTGAACACCACAGTGCAGGAGTGTGGTGGGTGGATCTGTCTAGTAACCACGTAACAATGACTTTTTCGAGTCAACATTCAGTATTTATCTTGACAAACTTTCATTTTCTAGTTGAAGTTTGCACTGCCATGTAGGCCTCTCAGCGTTTCAGGTCATGTGGAGAGACGTATGGAGAAAAGTCTGTCTCTGCACACACTATTCTGAGTCATCACATGTTGTTGTAGGCGTGAGGCTGTTCTGCACATCTGGCTTTAATTGAGCTCAGAGTTGCACTAGTAACCACGTAACAATGACTTTTTCGAGTCAACATTCAGTATTTATCTTGACAAACTTTCATTTTCTAGTTGAAGTTTGCACTGCCATGTAGGCCTCTCAGCGTTTCAGGTCATGTGGAGAGACGTATGGAGAAAAGTCTGTCTCTGCACACACTATTCTGAGTCATCACATGTTGTTGTAGGCGTGAGACTGTTCTGCACATCTGGCTTTAATTGAGCTCAGAGTTGCACCTCTCTTTCTCTCTCTCCTGCGTCTCCCAGTGTAGGGCGTTTGTCTTGGCTCTCTGCACGTGTGCACACATGAGGTGCTCTGTGCTCTACCGGAAATGGAGGAAATAGTTTCGCCACTGGTTCTGTGTGAGACAAAGGGACGGCATCGTACTAAGGCAGTAACATTCATTCAAGAGGCCCCTTGTGTTTTTACTGCAGTATAGATCATAGCTGCTTGCTTCAGTGTGGTGCTGGAAATTGTTAGCCAGTGTTATAAAAGATGAGGCCATCATTATTTTAAGTGTGAAAATGTCATCCCAAAATCAAAAGAAAAAAAGAAATATAGTAATTACACTTGAATTAAGTCTCTTATGCTCACCAAGGCTGCATTTATTTGAACACAAATGCAGTAAAGTAAAATTTTTATTTTGTAATATTTTAAAAATGTAATTTATTCATGTGATGGCAAAGCTATGCCATAGTGTTCAAAACAGTTTTGCTGTTTAAGATTTTTGTGGAAACGGTGATAATTTTTTCAGGATTCTTTGATGAATAGAAAGTTTAAAAATATATATTTTGTAATGTTGCTGTTAGATCCTAAACAACGTCTGCAAAGTTACGATGCTCTAAGTTCAATGCAAAGGGAGATATTTTCTTTTAAAGAAATCGCTGATTAGGGTAGGGACTACAACAAGCTGCTTCCTGGGTTTGTGACATCACTAACCCCGATGTTTACATAAACCCCGCCCCTGGCAACTACCCGTAATGGTAAGGGGGCGTGACATTTCCGGACAACATGTATATATATTTTGTAATATTGTAGGTCTTTTAAATTTCCTTTTTATCAATTTAATGCATCCTTGCTGAATAAAAGTAGAAATGTCTTTTTTTTTTTAATCTTACTGACCTCAAACTTTTGAAGGGTACTGTATACTTTGCTTAAAGAAAATTAGGATCATTAAGATAATTTATGTTAGCATAACTATTAAAATATACTGATGTTCTGAAAGTAAGGATGCACCATGCTGGCCTGATGTTTAATTATATTTATGTTATAGTAATTAACTGCTAAATTACAGATATTACAATTCTATAATATTTTGTCTAAATAAATGAAAACACTAAAAACTGAAATCAGTGTTGATTGTGATTTCAATTTTTTTACTTTAGTTAGTGTGTAATGTTGCTGTTAGATCCTAAACAACGTCTGCAAAGTTACGATGCTCTAAGTTCAATGCAAAGGGAGATATTTTCTTTTAAAGAAATCGCTGATTAGGGTAGGGACTACAACAAGCTGCTTCCTGGGTTTGTGACATCACTAACCCCGATGTTTACATAAACCCCGCCCCTGGCAACTACCCGTAATGGTAAGGGGGCGTGACATTTCCGGACAACATGCACTAGGCAGTTAGCAAATCCTGAGCCATTCTGAGCAAATCATAACACACTGGGCCAGCTAATCAATCTGAGCCAGATTACATATTTCTGAGGGAGGGGCATCATAGAACCAGGAACTCAACAGACTGATTTGAAGAGAACGGAAACAGCAATGTAGAATAAAGGTAAAATACATAAATTCTTTTTTTTTTTTTTTAAACAAAGCATGAACACGTTACACTGCACCCCATAAACACAATCAAGCCTTCGAAAAAAGCTGATCACCCCTTTAAATACTAAAAGTAAATTTATTACAGCGTTATAATGTATGAAAAAGAATCAATCATTTAGACATTTGCTCAAGATTACTCTTAATAAAGTTATTAAACAATAATTTCAAAGTTTTAAACAACTTTGGCTGTTAGATAATCTAAATTTGCTTTTAGCTGACCTTTTTTTTTCTTCTTTTTATATTTAAGGTGGCTCAAGCTTCACTCCAAGGCTGGTCGGAAGGAGAAGGAGCGGGGAGAGCTGCAGGTCACCGTCCAGTTTACGCGCAACAACATGACGGCTAGTATGTACGATCTGACCATAAAGGACAAGCCCCGATCTGCATTTGGAAAGCTGAAGGACCGCATCACGGGAAGAAAGAGAGGAGATGTGGAATCCTCCTCTGCCATTTTACCTGGCCGCTTCGCCGCCCTATCAGGGTCTGTAGGTCCTCCGTTTGCAGGAGATGGTGGACCCGATGAGCCAGGTGAGGAAGAGGGGGTCGATGAACACCGGAGCAAGGTGAAAGACTTCTTCCTTAAGGGGAAACTGCGCAAGAATTCAGACACACGGTCTTGTTCATCATTGGCGTCAGACAGTAGCATGGCATCGTCCGCCGGGGATCCATTCGTCTCAGTAGAGCTGTCCAGAACACCCATCTACAGCAGCAGAGTGATAGAGCCCTTCCCAATGGACACTGAAGGTGGGATTAAAGGTCAGTTGTCTATAAGAAGAGATAAACTGGGAGAATTCATTATCATAATCATCATTGAGAATTTACATAACTATGTTGCTAAACTGTGGGCTCCATATGATAATGTATGATAGTTTGACAACCCTTGTGTTGTTCCAAACTCGTATGAGTTTCTTTATTCTGTGGATCATATTTAAAGATATTTTTTTAAATGTTTCAACAGTTTTTGTGCATACAATTGAAGTCTGTGAGGTCGAAAACAAAACACCCATCGACTTTTATTGTGTGGACAAAAAACCCTGAGACATTTTTCAAAATATCTTCTGTTGTGTTTCACAGATGAAAGAAAGTCAAAAATGTTTGGAATGGGTGAGTGAATGAAGACAGAATTTTCATTCCATCTTTACAACCTCTCCTCAAATGTCTGGTTGGGACATATACTGATCTTTGTCTGTACACTTTTTCTGTCTTCTCTCTGTGACCTCTGTCTTTAAAGTGATGACCCACAAGCGCGCACACAGTGATGAAGCCAGTAAGATCATGGGTGTTCGTCATCCCAGCCCTGCCGTGGAAAACCTAAAAGCCCAAAGTATGGCGCTCTCCAAATCAAGCCTCTGCATCAACGGTAGCCATATCTACTCATCCGAGCCTGTCAGCCCCAAGAGTCCAAGTACCATCCCGGCCAAGCGCTCCCTGCTGGAGAAATGTGCACCCCTTTCTCGGTCTCTCCAGAATCTGACCCGACGCAGCGAGGACTCGCAGAAGAGCAATGGGAGACGCTGGTCCATTGAAAAGAGCAAGAAGGAGGACAGTGAGGCAGATGAAGCTCAAAGTCAGACCCAAGGGGCCGCAACCTCAGAGGGAAAGCCAGTGCAGGCCGCTGGACCTGTGGAAGTGGTGGATAAAGGAAAAAAACTGAGGAAAACTCTGTTTTCTAGCGGGAGGAGTGACTCTATCCCAGCCAAGCCGGAGCAGAGCCAGGTTTCTGCTCCTCTTGAGGGCAGACGCAGAGGATGGTTTGGCTCCGGTGACTCCCAGAACAAGCCAAGGTGAGTGAAGGCCAAGCAAGGCTACTAGGTTTTATGTTACAGTACAAAAGATGTCTGACATTGCACATGTATCAGTATCATCAATAGCTGTTCCCCATGATCTATATTTGACTGCCAGACGTTCATCAAAGGGATACTTTGTTTTTAAGTGAATGGCTTTGAATGTCAGCCTGCATTTTGGTCCTCAGAGAATATTCTTAGAAAATGGAGTGTTTGAATTTGCTGATGCAACAGTTACTACTGGCTCGGTGTCTCCCCCTAATGGCAATCACACCAACCCATTCACCCACTCTTCCTCAACACCCCCATCCATCTCTCCCTCCAACCCTTTCCTCACACGACTACAGCAAAACCCCTTTTTTGAGGATCTTATAGCCGAGGAAGGACTGAAGTCTCCAACTGCTGGTTACTGTTCTCTTAATTCCAGTCTTTATCATTATCCAGTCGGATGCAGTCCTGTCCGTAATGGAGCACAGAACAAAATGCCCGCAATAAAACGGGAAAGACCCAGAAGTATGTCCAGGCAGAGGTCTCTTCCGTCCATTATGCCTGAGACATCAGATACAAACTCAAACACTAATCCAAACTACTCTCTGCCTGAAAGGGCTGGGGAATGGGATGATTTTGAAGCATTTGCCACCAGCCGGCTCAAATCTCCAAGTGGGACTCCAACTAGACCTCCATCAGCACCGTTTCTCTCACAAGTACCAAATACAAACCAGATGCTGTGTGTAAACAACAAAGCGAACATTGGTTTAAGGGTTGATGAAGTTGACATGGGTGTTTCAAGGCCATGGGATCTGCCTCCTCTACCACCACGCAGACCCATGAGGACCCAAGGGATCACCACAGACAGCTGGTTGGACAGAGCCCAGGAGCTGGCTGTGCAGAAAGAGGCCTGCTTCCTTTCCCAGACTGACTTTGCCTCCCTTCAGCATGTGAGAGATGGAGACGTGAAGAGGAACTCTCAGATTTTGTGTTCAGATAAAGAGTTGCACCATATTTCTTCAGTAGGGTGTAACAAGATGGATGCAGAGTTGCACAGTGGTATCGGATTGAACAAATTCATGGTTGAAGCAAGGGGTCATGACTTTGCTATGGACAACAATGCTAAAAGCTCTCCGAATGATTTTGGTGAAGATGCACATGGAAGTTCTGAATGCGAGTACATGGTACCTGAAACTCTGTGTTTCCCGTCTGACTGGGAAACCACAGTGACCGAATCACTTTGCAGTTCACCTCAGGCCCAACCAAAACACAATTCAGAATCGTCCTGTGAAATAAGGGTCTCCAATGAACAACAATGCAAGACTAAAACCAATGGCGTGGGTTTGTTGACCCTCTCACCTAGAGATTCAAACAACAATACAGATACTTCAGAGTTTGCTTTTATTGATTCTGGAAGTTCAACGTCTGAGTTGCAACCACCTTTTGAAATTAATAAAGATGGTGTTAAATCATCCAAAGATGGTTCAAATTTGCATTTGAATGGTTCCTCGCTTCCCAGGTGCTCCCCAGGCTTGCCTGAGGATATATTGTGCAGAATGGCTTCAGAGTTGGAGATGTTTTCACCAATAAACACCCGTAGCAATATCACATCACATTTGTCTGACTCACAAAACCATACCCATTGCTCGTCACCTTTTGAGAGATCTTGTGAAGAACTGGGAGGACAGAAAGCCGATCCTTGTGAACACCAAAACACCGCTTCAAAGGTTAACTGTGAGTCTCACGACGTGGCTGATGTTCTCCTCAACAAAGAGATCACTGTGATCACTCAAACATGCTCAAGCAAAGACAACACTGTGACCATGCAAATCAAACAAGAGTTAGCGGAAGGCAATGACTTGCTCACTTCGCACAATGATAAGGAGCATAATCATTTAACAGAAGGTAACCTGAACTCTGAAGTCTGCTTCTTAAAGAACAACAAGGTCGAGGAATCTTGTTCAACACTGGAAGAACAAATAAGCTTTGAGGACTTGCATGCTAGAGTAGCTCCAAGAAACTCCAGAAGCCCCTATAAAACGGAAGTCAAATCAGCCCGCATCAGACCGTGCTCAACCACAGGCTCACCCAAAACTGTCTCGGGTGCCGATTCACTCCCAGGCTCTCCTCATCCTACATCAGACCTCATTTTGCATGATCCTTCCCCTTCACCCACCCCATTAGCTGGTACTAATTCCTGTCTCTGCCCTGACCCTTCCCTTCCTGCGAACCCCCCAAACGAGTTGTCCAGCATGGGTTCCACATGCTCCTCCACAGCCCAGCCCCATGTTGATGCACCGCTCTCCCTCTCACCTGAGGAGAAACAGCCAGCTAACGTCCTCCTGCCCCATGAGGAGAGCAGGTGAGACCTCACTGCCTTTAAAAGCGCACTCACCTCTGCTCTCACCTGAGAAATTACCTCATTCTCTCTCACAGCAAGTGCACTAAGACAGGCTCATAAATGCTCTCACATATGTTGGCCTAGAACAAACTTTGTTTTTGCACTCACAGCTTGCTATAATTTGGACTTTGACAAATGTGTGTGAATTTTTCTGGCACCATATCTTATTACCTTTCCTCCTGGTTTGATCATGCTGCATTACTTTTAGTTCTTTCATTTTTCATCTTTGCTTTTATATTGCTTGTTTCAGTACTTTTTCAGTTAGTTGCTGAGGCAATTTTTTTTGTTTCTATTTCACATCTAATATTTATAGTTATTTCACCTT
>NW_015505485.1:810633-811723 GCF_001515645.1 Sinocyclocheilus grahami | reverse complement strand
AACCTGAAAGCCGCTCAGTGCTGGAGAAACTCAAGTCCACCATCAGCCCAGGACGATCAGCACCACCAAGCACTGCTGAGGATGAGAAAAAACAGGTACTGGAAGTTTAAAGCTGCTGTAAGCGATTGTTTAATCTAATAGCACTTCCTTCTAAAATATAGAATTTTATTCATATTAAACTTTTTAACAAATCTTTTTTTTCACACACAGTAAAACTGGTCTTTATGCATGAAAGTAAATGATACCCTTCCTAACATGTAAAGGCAGACATCAAATGTAATGGTCCGTGGCATACAGAATTTGAAAAAACCCTGGTTTAGACCATCAGAAAACTTTTTCCGCTTGTCAGTCATTTTGAACATTGGTCTAAATTAGGCTAGTTAGTGAAATGGCTAACATTTCATAGAACTTTAAAGGAGCTGGAAGACACACTTTGGCCCAAGTTCTGGAAAAGTGTAATCAGCAAACAGATTACAAGCAGACACTGAAACAAGCATATTGATCTGAGAGGTTATTTAGAGTCTCATTAAAATGAATATGGACATGTGCTGATTGCACTATAAAGATATTGAAAGAACGCACAAGTGATCAAAAATCAGCTGAAGCATTTAATGAAGTAGTTTTGGTTTATTATGCTCTACATGACATACAGTACCTCACTCTTGTAAACATGACTCTGTACCTGTTTCCTGTGCAGCTGGCTCTGATGGAGGCTCGGGCTCAGTACCAGAACATGACCAACATGGAGCTGATAGCTCTGCTGCTTCAGCAGGAAATGGATGTCAAGAAGCAGCAGGCTGAAACTGAGGTGCTGGTGGTATTATTGGAGAAACGTGAGGCCGAACTGAAGAAGATGAAGGTTCAGGTCAGAGACCTGGAGGACTACATTGATAAGCTGCTGGTGCGCATCATGGAACAGACGCCGACCTTGCTGCAGGTACGCGCCAGGCCAAAATGACTACAGTGACCTGCTCCATCCCAAGAACACTTCATATTGAGCGAAAGCCATTTGTGATGCTCCATTAAATTTCAAAACTGCCAGATTCACGTAGACACGATAAAGCTTTGCATGCTTCTTACTGGATTTCCA
>NW_015505485.1:798866-810009 GCF_001515645.1 Sinocyclocheilus grahami | reverse complement strand
GATATCAGTGCATGCTCACTTCCATCAAGCACTTGCACAGAATTTGCCTCTGCAAACATGTAAGCTATGCAAAACAACCTGCTACGCTGTAGCTTAAGTATATGCTACACAAAATATATTCATAAAGCCTTAGCACTGCAGCATACTTAGATCATTGCTAAAGTAGCAAATTTAGTGATATGCAAATGCCTATGCTTTCTAAACCACAAAAGCGATGCTTTTTTGAAGTTAAACAAAGATCTTTTGTTTGTTTGTGTGCTAGAGTGGCTTTATGATTTTCTCTTATATTCATTCTGATTGTGTCTTATCCCATTGTTTTTGTTCCGTTTTTCTTTAAAGTTACAATACATGTGATTTTTTTTATTTTTTTTATTCGTTTATATTCAGTGGTTTGTTTGGTTGATGTTTCCTCATTTATTCTGCTGATGAAAATGATGTGAGATTCTGTCACACAAGAAACATCAGTTCTATGTCTCAGTATTGGACATAAAGAAAATACAGGGTTCCTGTTAATTTTGTTGACTCGGTGCATCAAAATTATTTGTATTTCACCAACTATACATCCTAAATAAAATTCAACTTTTTTTAGTTCGAGTTACGCTCGCTCTGTGTTCCCCATGTGTTGCAGGAAAGAAGCATGTATCACTGTGATACTAGATTGTTGTTGATTCGTTTAGCCTTTTAATCACCATTTTGCAATGTGCCTCTGTGGATTTATTTTCAACATGCATTCACATTTGTATTTTCTTATTTTGTTTTATTTATTGCAAATTATTTCATACAGCTTCATTTTCAAAGTTATTTGAAAATAAAGTTATAAAATCATTTGTCGTGTGTTTGTTTGTTTGAATTCTTTACATAGTTGACCTGTATAGGTGTATGAGATTTACAGCTGAACAGTATGGTGGGTCAACAGTCACAGTAGTGCTATAATTAATTGTCGCTGGGTGGCACTGCCGCGCTTTTTAAGATTATTAATTGTACTTTGTGCTTAGCCCAGTTTGTAAACGTTAGACTAAATTTTAATAGTAACAACATTTTGTATATTGCATAAAAACAGTCTATACGTAAAAAGTACATTAGGAATTGTACATATATATACGTTTACACTTAACTGATTCATAACAGCAACAAAATGCGCAGATGGGATTCATGAAATATTAATGTTGTGGGAATCAAAGCTCAAACTGACAGTGTCTCTGCTTGCATCGTTTGGGCTCAGTGTCAAACGGCAATGACTTTTTTAACATTAAAATGCCACAGTAATGCAAATTTGATCTTTGACTATTACTATGAAGATCGAGGAAACTCATTTTCATTCTTGGTTAAGGAACAAAGAATATTCCCTAAATGTAGTTATGTCCTGACTATAGGCTTAATTAATTTAACACAGTGTTAAAAGGCTATACTGTTTTAAGAGAGAAACAACAGAACATTTTTATTTTAAACCAAACTAACATCACTCAACAACATTTATTTGTCTGATAAGGTTATTTTAATGATTCACATATGATACAATTAATTGTGAATTATAAAAACAATCACATCTCCTAAATGCGATTATTCAAGATTGACTATTTATTTAATTATTCAAGATATATTATTTTGTAAGTGGCGGGTAGATGTTTTCTGCACCTTCAGTGACCTTTTCTATTACATAATCCTCATATTTAGGACTGGGGGTGGAACACATTTGATATCTGAATATTGGTCTAAATACCCCCACAATATCTGTGGTTATGGTTCTGATTCTGATAGCCTATATATGCACGTGCATGACATGTGGAGTTAATTCATCAGATCTGAACGATTAATTCATATTTTTTTATTACTTGCAGTGTACCATCCAATCACACTCTTATCCTAAATGCTGTCTGCTAGGTGGCATAATTTATCATCCAAATCATCTCATGAATGGTTAAAATGATTTAAGAGATATTATTATAATTTATGATTGGTTTGAACCATTCAAGATTTGTATTGTTTTAACAAAGATATTTTAGAATCATTCATTAAATTTTTTTATGGATATGTATTTTTATGGTTGCCATGTATATTTGGTGCAAACCATGGTCATTTTTTAGATGCAAATTATTTTGCTCAACTTCAAAGTTGTCCGAAGTCAGCAGAGTTTTAAAAATACTGTGGGGAAAAAAATATATTTTGTGATGTAAATCTTTCAGACTTTTGTAATTGTGACGGGTGTGGAATGCGCTCTGCGATCTGTTTAGTCTCGAGTTCAACAGGAAACTACACTTCCCATGAACCCCTGCGAGCTATTGCTTCACTAGTTTCGTACTCGAGTTGACTATTCTTACAAATTCCGTCTCATGGACCTTTTTATTATTTAACATCACTCCCCGCTGCTGAGATGGCGGAATCTGCGTCTTGTCCGGTGTTTCGGCTGGGAAAACCGCGTTACGAGCAGGTAAAGAGTTTGCCGCGATGTTAAAGTGCATCTTTGTCTGGGCATCTTTGATGGATGGGCGTTGATAAACAACATATGTGTGGTCCTTTGCTTTGCTCCAGCACTGTACTGCGAAAGTCACCCATTTCTCACGCTTTTTTGCGTTGTGTCTGTTATAACATTATAACTGGCCGATGCAATTGCTCGTGATGAGCGTAAGAGAGGTTTTGGTAGCACCGTTATATTAGAAAGCGCTAAAGCATTAGATGCATGCCCAACAGCTTTTCTTTTTGAGACATTTCATTGATATCATCGATCCTTCCACTTTGTTTGTGACAGAGGTATGGAAATCTTGTCTGTGATATAGTAATTGTGGTGAATTAATCAGTGAGTTGCATTATTTTTACCCTACAATGATCTTTCCTTTCTTTTATATACTGTAATTATGTCACATCTATAAAGAATGAATGTTAATTCCTATTAACTAATGAAACATTTTGGATGAGCTGAATCCTGTAGTCCTATATTACTTTTGGATTTCTGTTTTATTTTTATAGAGTCGTTTAAAAGAATGTATCAAACTCCTGGATGATTTCAAGCAAGGGAATCTTCCTCCAGGAATTACAGATCTCCAGGTGAAATCTTGGATGTCTCAACAGATAACTTATGTATAGTACATGCAGAGGCGGACAGTAACTAAGTACATTTACTTAAGTATTGTACTTAAGTATGCTTTTTGAGTATCTGTACTTTACTTGAGTATTATTTTTTCTGGAAACTTATGACTTTAACTTCACTACATTTGAAAGACAAATATTGTACTTTTCACTCCACTACATTTCTATCAAGGTCCTCGAAAAAAAAAAATTATATTGTAAATGAATGCTGTTCTTTTGAACTGTTGATTCATCACAGAATCTTGAAAAAAAATGTATCAGTTTCCACAAAATATTAAGCCGCAGCACAGATGTTTTCTGCATTGTTAATAATAAGAAATAATAAGAAGGATTTCTGAAGCTTGTGATACTGAAGCCTGGAGTAATGGCTGCAGAAAATTCTGCTTTGCCATCATAGAAATCAATTATATTTTAAAATGTTATATTTCATAATATTACTATTTTTACAATTCTTCATCAAATAAATGCAGCCTTGGTCAGCATAAGAGACTTATTTTAAAAACATTGCAATTATATAGAAAGTTATAATTAATACTTAATATAATATAATAAGATGTGTATTATAGATGTCATTCTGGATGTGTACACCCAAAAACAGTGATTATTTATGCATGTGTGCAGCAGTTTGGTCATGCCATGAAATGAATAATAGAATTGCACCATACTAACATTGTTTAAAAATAAAGTAATACATATTCAGACAAATGCAAATGAGGTTATTTATACTCTGTTTTGATTTCTGAGTTCTAATTTGTTGTTGCTCTTTCTCTTATCTGGATGCATTTCACAGGCTATGTGCCATTTGGAACGCCAATCGTAAGTCTGCTTATAAAAAAAAAAAAATCAAAGTGCCACACAGTCAGAGCAAGTATGAGAGAAGGAAGCCTTGCCAATCATTATGCATCCAGTGTTGACACATCCAAATCCTTTAACCATAAGAGGTGTTGAAATCTGTATTGAGTTTCTAACGTCTGTAATAAACCTTTGTTTCTATAGATAGGTGTATATTATTAACCAGCATATTGCTGTATACCCAGCATGCTGTATACTCTCTTGCAGGTTGTTGGTCTTCTCCTTCCAAACCAGACTTTGGCCTCTACAGTGTTCTGGCAGGTAGAGTGGCTTGTTCCCATCATTTGAGTGCCTCAGTGCCAGGAAGCCTAAAGGCTGGCTCTGCATCGTCAGTATCCCAACAGCCTCTGTTTTACAGTTAGAAATAAATATCAGACTAAATTAGATTTCCTGTATATATATTTGACTTTTACCAGAAGCTGACTTCATAGAAAATAAAATCAATCATCATTATTTGAAAGAGGAATTCAACAATAATTAACCAATAATTAAAATGATTGTCAGGCTTATCAGGAATTTCTCTTCTACAGTGGCTTAACCAGAGTCACAACGCTTGTGTGAACTACGCCAACCGCAATGCCACAAAGGTACAGTCAGAAACGTTCTTTTAAATCAGGTCAGGTTTTTGAGGTTTAACTATTGCAATGCAGCTGCAGATGGTCATTCAGTGAAGAGTTCCTTCTACTCGATTCCATTTGAATGATCATTGTTGTGTCCTGAAGGCCAGACATCTGTCCAGCATCTGACTGTGGTTCACGACCTCTGAGTGTTTTTTCATTGCACAATGGTCTGTGGTACATTTGCTGCACCTGGATGTTGATAATTGTTTTTTCCCCCAATTTTATGTTTAGCCAACACCAACTTCAAAGTTTATTCAGGGATATGTGGGTGCCGTCACCAGTGCTGTTTCTATTGCAGTAAGTCAGTGATGTGCAAGTTTTGTTTGAGATTAATTTTGTGGGTTTTTTTATGTAAATGTTTGTCATTGTGTCATGACCTCTAAATAAGTGGTGTATAAATGTTTGCCCCCTTAAAATGTCTAATGCTTGATATGAAAATAATTTTTAAGAACATTTATTTATGATTATAAAATGTTTAATACCCTTTAGTGGTAATAGTGTGGCTCGTTCTAACACGCCCCCACATGTCTACGTCACAGTGTGGGAAGATTTGCATAATGCCGCCCAAATGTTCACGCAAAGAAAGAAGGCGTAACTTTTATTCTCACTGTAGTATTGTCTTTCACCGTGGACGAAGCGGAGTCCAGCACGGGGTCGTCACATGTGGTTGCCACAAGTCTCCTTCGTCGAATCCGCCGTCCTTTCCTCACTCTAGGCCTCCGGCCTCCACTCACTCAAGGCCGCCGTGTGTGACGCTGTGTTTCGTTGTGAAAGCGAAACTACTTTGTTTGGCCTTCCAAAAGAGGATACGACTAGAAATCAGTGGTTAAGTTGTATTTACAACACTGTTCCAGAACAGTTTAACCCAAATATTCAGATGTGTGCAGAGCGTTTTATGGAGGACTATTTCCTGATCCTGGTAGAGTAGACTACAATGCAGGCTGTTCTGACTCAAAGGCTGTAGGTACGTTTTTTATATTTTAAAAATTTGCCACTGACGATTCAAATGCGAGTTTTGAGCAGTGTAGCGTAGCGACTGTTGTTTGTCATTTCTCCGATCACAAATGCAGACGTGGTTTTATGTTTATGTGGCGCGATGCAACGCAACGCGTAAAAAGACAGTATTAGTCATTATAATCTGTAATTATGTCCCCACTGGATGCAACGAATGCCTCGTTTATAATGGGTTTTAATGTTTTTGTCTTGTTGCTCCGGCCGGGACAAGGCATCACAGTATGGTAAGGGGGCTGTACAGACAGATTAAGTAGAAGCAGAAAGACAAACATGAGCAGGACAGGGCTGCCATGACTTCCACATGATGCTCTGCTCTTTGTATTATATAATATTGTATTATGTCTCAATGTATAATTCATTTTTATATACACTTTTGCTACATCAATAGCATATTGATGGATTTTGTGATAAAATATTTACAAGTGGATGTAGCAGGACTGTGTAAAAGGCAAAAAATAAATAAGTTCACACTTTTATATAATGCAAAAATAAATAAATAAAAATATGGTAAGGAGCGTAACATTTCCGTCACACTCTTGAGATATTCGGCCAATCACAACGCACTGGATAGCTGGCCAATCAGAGCACACCTCGCTTTTCAGACCGATGAGCTTAGTAAAAATCGACGCGTTTCAGAAAGGCGGGGCATAGAGGAGAAACAATAATGTACAGTATGTGGAAAATAATGTTTTTTTTTACCTTAAACCGCATAAACACATTTCATTACACCAAAATACACAAAATAATGTTCTTTGTAGCAGCATCATATGACCCCTTTAACTTGTAAATCTCATTTAAATACCCCTGTAATATTCTGTTTTACTGTAGGTGGGACTGAATGTACTTATTGAGAAATCCAGCAAATTTAACCCTGCCACCAGACTGTTCATACAGAGGTTTATCCCCTTCCCTGCTGTAGGTATGTCGGTACACAGATACAGTATATTGCTTGACTCAGTCCCTCACTCTGTATTGTGTGAAGCTCCCCCTGCTGTCAGTATGAAAGCATAACACACACTACTATTCAAAAGTTTGTAGTCAGTAAGATTTTGTTTGAATGTTTTTAAAAGAATTCTCTTGTGCCCACAACTGATTTATTTGATCCATGATACAGTAAATTAGTAATATTGTGAAATATCATTACAATTTAAATTGAACTGTTTTCTTTTTTATTTATTTTAAAATGTCATTTATTCCTGTGATTGAAAAGCTGAATTTTCAGCAGCCGTTTCTTCACTGTCACATGATCCTTCAGAAATCATTCAGATATGCTGATTTGATGCGCAAACAACATTTCTTATTATTATCAATTTTGAAAACCGTTTTGTTGTTTAATATTTTAGTAGAAACTATGATGCATTTTTTTAAAATAAGAACATTATTATTAGAACAGCTTATGATCAGTTTAATGCATCATTGCTGATTAAAAGTAATAATTTATTTCAATCGTACTGACCCCAAACTATATTTTAATCAAGTACATTGCAGATTCAACTGTGAATTCTTAAAATAATAGACACACATCAGAAGGATATTAAATCAGGTTATTTTCTCCTATCTATGCGGTGCAAACTATATTAAGACGAGATTACCTTTCACAGAAACTGGATGTCATGTTTTGTTTAGCATGGATGCTCATCACTAAGATGTGTGTATGTTTTACTTCTCAGCCAGTGCAAACATCTGTAACGTGGCTCTAATGAGACACAATGAGCTGTCTGAGGGAATAGATGTGCTAGACAGCAATGGGAATGTAGTGGGATCCTCACGGATAGCTGCCAAACATGTACGTATGTTAGTATTACAGTTGGGACTCCCCACTTCAGTTGGTTGATATAATGGTTTTATTTTCAAATCAATGCAAGTAAAGCTAGTCATAATTATAAAGTCAAAATTGTATTCTTACTAGCCATGTTGTTACTTGAATTTACAAAAGTAGTTCTTTCCCTTTGTTCATAAATTGACTTTTTATTTGTATGCTGTTTTTTATTTATTTTTTTATCAGGCACTGATAGAAACAGCACTAACGCGAGTAGCGCTACCACTGCCAATCTTTGTCCTTCCACCAATAATAATGGCCTTCTTGGAAAAGTATGGAGTTATTTTTGCTTCAGTTGCATTTAAATTAATTCCTGAATGGGAATTAATTATAATTAATAATAATTCATTGTTAGAAACATTATAAATATATTATTAATTATAATTATGAATTACAATTTTACTTGTAATTCTTTAAATGATAATTCAATTATTGTTTAATAGCTACAAAAGCACAGTCATGAGAGTCTGTTCTTACTGTCCTCGACCAGGCTTCCTCTGATGCAGGCCCGTCGCAGAATGATGCTGCCTGTGCACAGTTTAGTATGTCTGGCTGTCTTTGGTCTGTCCTTGCCGCTGGCTATCAGTCTCTTCCCACAGATGTCAGAGGTACTGCAGCAATACCTGCATCATTTCTCCTCTTCCTCTACTGCAAACAATTGCTGCAGCAGTTTTAATTTGGTCTGTCGACCTCTTGCCATTAATCTTTTCGTGTGTGTGTGCTTTGAATAATAAATATTTTAGCAGGGAATTGCTTGCTAATCGTTCTTTGCTCCTCACAGATCGAGGCATCTCACCTTGAGCCGGAAATTGCCATGGCAACGGATTGCAAGGTGCTGACTTACAACAAGGGACTGTGATGAAAGAGAAAGAAGTTTCTCAGCTGTCTAAGATTGACGTGTAGCATAAGAGGTGCAAACAGTATTGAGGAGAAAAATGCATTCCAAGCAATAGTAACCAGCTAACCTTTTCCTTAACTGCTGAGCCATTTATCAGTTTTACAGAACTGTTTATAAAGTAATAATTACTGTATTTACCATTTTACTGACAACTATGACAGGGAGGAAACAAGGCCTTATATTAAATGATTTTATATATTAATAAATATTATATTCATGTTGATCAAACTAATTATGGGATAATGAGAGTAGTTAGGTACTGCTTTAAATTTTTAATTATTCTATTATATGGTCAGTGAATGTACTTTAATGAAAATGTAATTGCAATTAACTTTGTGTTTAGTTGCATTTCACACTTAATATTTTCCAAATTCCAGACAAAATGTAATTACTTGTTTTATGTGCACTTGTACAGAGTTTTCGTCCTTAAGTATTAACTTTTTAAAAATATAGCTATTGCAATATTGACAAATACATGTTTGAAAATTGAGACTTTTTGATATTTTATATTTTTGAGACTGTTCTGTTTAAACAATGAATATTTTTTATGGTCTGGGATTAACATTTAATAACATAATTTTTATAAATATATTTTTTGATTGCTCTGTTTGCTTTAACCATGATTTTGCCATTTACGTTTGAAAATTTGATTTTAGTAATTATTTTGTTTTAAAAAGTACAACAAAGTTCACCAACTTAATATCAAGACACCATGTTCTATTACCTTTACTCAAGTGAGAAGAGCTTATAAATAGGACATAATGGATACAAACAGCAGTATAAAACACAAGCATCGTCACATTTTCAAGCCATAAATGAACATTTCTCTCATCTCCCTCCTGCTTCTTATTCAACTGTTTGTGTTTCACAACAATCCTCCAGGTCAAAGGTTCAGGATTCAAAAAGGATGAGCAACATTCTTGACATTCCATCTGTTTTTCCAGCTTCTCCTTGTCTCTGAATTTCCATCACATAAATTAAGCAATGCAATATCCAGCAAAAGTAGATTATGAACCAGGAGCTTGCATCAACACAAACAGCTTCATATAAGAAAACTTCATCGGATTAGAAAGAGAATGTCTGGTTTGAGTGACAGTACCATTCAGTATGCAGAAAGTCACACTGTATGCGTATACATTCACAGTACAAAACAAGCATGGGTCAGACTTGAGCACATGCAACGGGCTAGTCTTTCCTTCCCATTCACAATATTATAATATTATATGGCTGAACATATAAAGTTAGACGATATCTTGCATATGCAAGAGCAATGCATTAATAGTGCAATATATATATATATATATATATATATATATAATTAGAATCCTTATGGCAAAGTTATAAATGGGTGCACACAAGACATTTTACGTCAATGTAAGCAAAAAGCTACATGACAAAAACTTCTCAACAAATGCATAAAAAGTAATGAATAGATAAAAAAAAAACCAGGCTAATTCGGATTACTGAGGTTATTCTTTGTGTAACATGCATGAGACTTGTGGGGTTTTGTTTAGATTAGAAGTAACATTTCCTTTTACGCTAATCTTGGACAAGTCTTCTTGTTGCTTCTTTCTAATCAATAAAACTGGCCTTAGACCAACCTCAAAGTGCAACTTCTATGAACACTAAATAAATGGCTAGACAAAAACACTGGGAGTGTGTGAAGGGTGCGAGTGTGGATGCGGATGATGAATGGGACACTCCACTTGAGTTTGGCCCAGGAGGAGTTCCTTCTCCCTGGATAAACACGGTCCGCTAATCTGCTGACTGTGGGAATGATAGAGCCTCAGGAAGGACAGAATAGAGTGAGCCAACCACAGAGCCGTTACACACCACAGAGAGATCTGCAAAGAGAGACACACCTAGGATAACACGTTACCATGTAAAATATGCATGTTTTGTTGAACTGCGCCACAGATCTCAGAACGAAAAACAAGTTACTTCAGTTGCTCTTTTACCTGCGCACAATTGAGCTCAGAGTAGAAAGAGGATGTCTCAACGTCCAGATAAAGAGGAACGGACTGTGACTCAGCACAACTGCAGAGACAGAGAATCATTAAATACATCACTAACAACATTATGTAGGTATTTCATTCATTCCTGAAACATGTGCACTCAACAGTATGCATTTTTAGACCATAGTTTTAGACCATAATCTATGTTAATCAATTCTCTAAAGCTGCTTTGAAACATTGTGAAAAGTGCTACACAAACAATCTTCATATCAGCTTATAGATTTAAAGCTTTGTGTACCTGTAGGCTCTGGTGTTGTGGTCTGTAACAGTGTTGCACCAGGACACCAGGCCCAGGGTGAGAGTAACACTGGCCCCTCCAGAGAGGAAGAGCACACACAGACTCAACAGCAGCGTGAGGAAGGCAGAGAACAGCGTGCTGCAGGAAAATGAAAATCAATGGATCACACAATTTACTTTCTGATACATATAAGGTTGGTCCTTATATAAAACATTAATTTAAATATTACTTAATATACACAAACATTAAAAAAGCATATTAATCTATCTCACTCTATATATAATTCATTAACATTTAAGTATTAAAAAGATTTAAACTATTGAATAATAGTCTATATTTAAAATATAGACAGCATAATTATGTTGTACTTATTTTAATGTTTTACATAATTTAATCATTAAAACATTATTAAATAATATATTTAAAATGTTTAAGTATAATAACTATTATAATTACATTAAACATTTATATTGAACTAATATAAAATATTTAGGTTAATTTCTTTGATATACACAAATATTAAATAGCATTAAGTTGAATATATATATATATATATATATATATATATATATATATATAAAATAACAAATTATTTAATAATAT
>NW_015505485.1:783347-798681 GCF_001515645.1 Sinocyclocheilus grahami | reverse complement strand
GCAAAACTCTTGAAAGTGTTTTCTAAAAAGAGCTTTTTTAATATATATATATATATATATATATATATATATATATATAAAATACCAAATTATTTAATAATATTTTTATTTTAGTTTATATTATTTTTATATAATACATGGGTTTGATTTAATTTTATTATTTCATAAAATATGTCTATACTAGTTTCTGCTGTTATATAGATAAGTAAGTGTACCATTAACGAATGTAGCTTATGTAGTTTTATGTCACATTGTTAAGACTCACTCGTTATGCCGCCGGTGCAGGTAGAACAGGCTCCTCCAGCCCTGAACAGCGCCGTACAACACCGTGAACACACCGACAAATGTGGCGAACTGGCACGCCGCTAATGGACCCCACTGTTGTACCACCAAATGAGTGACCGTTCTGGACTCTTCCTCGCCCACCGTGAAGTTCTCCGTCCTCCAGAAGCCTTGACTAAACAGCGCGCACCTTCCCTTGAAAGCGGATCCGTTCAAAGCCAGCGGCACGACCGCCAAGAGTCCAGCTATGACGGACAGGGTGTGGGCGGCGCAGTGAGCCAGCAGCAGCCGCCGATCCAGCTCCATGTACTCGAAGATTAGTTTCAGCCTGTGGTGGAGGAGCGTAGCCTAACGTTACCTGCTGGAATCTAGACGTTTGGTTTCGACAGTGTACCTGCAAATGTAAACCATAAACACTAAGTGGAGTTCTACTATGGCAAGCCGTTTTAACATTTAATCTGTAAGCCGTACTAGTATCTAATGAATAAGTACTAGTAACTTTACAAAAGACACTAGTACCTAAAGAATAAACACTAGTACCTAAAGATTAAGCACTAGTAGATAAAGCATAAGCACTAGTACCTAATGAATAAGTACTAGTACTTAATGGAAAAGATACTAGTATCTAAAAAATAGGTACTAGTACCATGAAAATAGATACTAGTACGGCTTATAGATTAAATGTTACAACGGCTTTCCATAGTTCTACAGCACGACACTGCGCGTGTGTTTGCGTCGGGACTCCTCCTCCCTGTGACGCACTCTCACGCGATCCTCACGTACGCGCGAGCTGCAACGTAAACGGATTTTCTTGTTGTTGTTTCAAATATGCGTGTAACTGATTTAATTTGATTTAAATATTTAATTGACATTTCATTAAAAATGTCAGTAAAAGTGGGTGTTTTCCATGTGTTATGCTGAAAATGGGTCATCCATCATGTCTCTCTGGTTGTTGTTACCAGTGTTACCCACTTTACAATCCAAAAAAAATGCAAAAGATATTTTACACCCACGAGCTTTTAAAAGAAAGAAAGAAAAAAAAGTTGACATTTGATACCTCAAATTTGAAGGCCAGGTAGAAACGCATATCGGAATTATTTTATATTGTTTGGTACATTTTTCCATCAACAGAAGTTTTAAAATTATACTCTATAACATTTTTTTCCGTTCAAACAGACTCGCGTCTCAAATCTCTTTATTTAACTAATAACAAAAATGTGACAGACTCCTGAAACAATATAAGAAATGTTATAGCCAGCTATTTCTGAGGATCTACAGTTCTCTAATTGTCAGTGGTTTCCATTTGATTTGATTTGTTTATTCATTAAATTATTATGTTTATATTATATAAATATATTTTACATTGTTAATACATAATTTTAATTGAATACTTCATTGAATTATTTTTTTTATATATGGCTGTGTTTTCCTTATGTGTGTTTTGTGTCCTTGTGTGTTACATGTGAAGTATTGTTTCTTTCTTTAAATGATTAATTCACTGAATTTTTGGAGATGTAGATGATCGCTCGTATGATGTTGCGCTAGTAATATTCCTCCGGTAGGAGGTAGTATTGCTAAAATCAATGCTGCAACCATAACAACCACGAAGAAGAGTGTCAAAGATTTGTTTCTTAGCGTCCCAACAATATTTTCTTAATTAAACTGGCTTCTAAGCAGACTGCAAACATTTTAAAACCTTAAACGCAATGGACGAAAAGGTAAAAAAAAAAGATAGTTGGCTTGTTGTTTCCTTTTATAAGTGATAAAAGCTAGGCGAGGCTGCATGCTGTGCTGGGCGCAGTTCAAATTCGTCGAAATTATGGGTTTTGGTTTCAAAATGACATGAACTGTAATATGTGCCTACTTAGATTTTATTAGCGTGTTTGATTTGATTTATTTATTAGTAAGCGTTTAAAACTGTCATGAATGAATCCTGTTGGGAAAACAGCCTAAGGTAGTTTGCTGGTCTTCGTTTGTCTCCAAGCCTGGTTAAGCTGGTCTGAGGGAGTAGATGACCAGCTGTGTGTGGGACTTTTCACCTGGTCATACTGGAAGACCAGATACACTGGTTTGGCTTAGCCAGGATGGGAGACCTTTCTAAATCTTCTAAAAGCAACATATAATGAATTGACATACTGGTCTCCTGATGCAGAAGCTGTGGCTATATTTAGGGTTAATAATGCAGTAGTTTTGTGTTGTCAACTCTTGTGGCATTGGTTATGTGTGGCAGGTTTTCGATCCTACTGCAGGGGATGATGGGTCCGAGGCAGAGGCCGGTGCATCATCATGTTTGGGAGCCACTGGAGGATCATCTGGTTCCCGTTTGGAGTCACAGCTCCAGGAGGCCATTCGGTTAAAGACGGAGGGGAATGGATTCTACCGAGAGAAAAATGTGCGCACTGCCATCGGACGTTATCATCGTGCTTTGCTCGTTCTCCGTGGCCTGGACTCTGAGGTGAACTCTGTCCTGCAAGGGTTTGGGGCTCAGGTGCCTAAACTGAGCCAGGAGCAGGAGGACCTGCTGAGGAGCACTCAAGTAGACTGCTATAACAATTTAGCAGGTGTGTATTCCTTCCAAACAAGATATTGTAGCCATGTGAGGTGGTAATGCTTTGGCACTGAATTGCACAACACTAAAATTGAATAATTTTATCCAAAGCTACTTTCTGCGCATTTATAAGCATGTTTTTATGAAGAGTTTCTTACTGGGCAGGCTAGGCTAGGTATCGTCATTGGTCATGCATTATCATACCATTTGGGGTAGTCGTGGCCTAATGCAGTTGTGACACATAGTACTAGTTGTAGCACATGCCACTCTCCACTGACACATCTGGTGACACTTCTGGTTTTCACTTAGATGTGCCACTCGCCCCAAATGGTTAGAGAGCAGGACTTGTAACCCGAAGGTTGCGGGTTTGAGTCTCAGGTCCGGCAGGGATTGTAGGTGGGGGGAGTGAATAACCAGCACTCTCTTCCACCCTCAATACCACGACTTAGGTGAGACCCTTGAGCAAGGCACCGAACCCCCAACTGCTCCAATATGGCTGCCCACTGTTCCGGGTGTGTGTGCACTTGGATGGGTTAAATGCAGAGCACTAATTCCAAGTATGGGTCACCATACTTGGCCTCACTTCACTTCACTTTAATTTCCTATTGGTTTGAAACCTCCAAACCAAATCCCTCCATTTCTGTCTATCTCAGCATAAGTTTCCATCTATTTCACCATCATCTTACCCCCACATCTAGGATCCTGTTATTTGCTTTCACACTTTGCTGGCACCTCATCATATTGACCACATTTAAAACTCTTAACCATAGCAGTTAATCATAATGAGAAATGGGAAACAAAATCGTGTGAACTTTGTCCTTAATCTCATGATAACCCAAAAATCTTACTGACCGCAAAGTTTTGAATGGTAGTGTTTGTAAATCTCATCTGGGAAAGCATTCTCCTCTTAACCTATTTCTGTGTTTCACAGCATGTTTGCTACAGCGACAGGTGGTGGACTATGCCCGTGTGTTAGAGTACAGTATGAAAGTGCTCCGGTGGAGGTCAGGTGACATTAAGGCCCTCTACAGAGCTGGAGTGGCCTCATTACAACTGGGTGATGCACAGTCTGCTCGACATTACCTCATACAGGCCAGCAGGGGGAAACCTAATGGTAAAAACAAACCACATCCCACCTTTCTTGCATATTTCATCATTCGCCAACCTGCACCAGGGGTCGCCAGAGCTCTCCTAGGGGTCACCTAATTGATTTTGTTGGATTCAGTTTGTCAAATTATCGTTATTATGATATAAACAGATGTCTAGCTGAGAAAAAAATCAAAAGAGCAGTGGGTCTTCACTTACTGCATTCTGTCTGATGCCATGTGCAGTCAAGTTAAAAATAGTTCAAAAACATGTCACAGGACCCCTGCATTCTTTTCTGTTCCTTTAGCTATATTTAAACGCATGAATGTGTCCTGTGTAAGCATGGTTAAATGCCACACAGAATCAGTGAAAATTCTCAGCATGATATACAGATTGAAATTGTGCAATGATATTCATAATGCAATCATATGATTTGATAAAACACTACTTGCTGAAAAAGCAAAGACACAGGGTTACCATTAAACATATCTGGGCTGGTAATTTGAAAAGTTAATAGCCAAACTTTCCACAGTATTTTTTTTCCAGACTTATTTTGGTTTAAAAGGCTTTTCTGTTGCCTTGTAATATTAAATGAAGTGTATGTGTGCATACATTTAAATGTGGTGTCAGAAAGCATGTGACATAAAAAAGTCCCCTGAGATAAAGGTTGAGAACTACTGGTATTATTCTGCCAGGGATTTTCAGCTACAATTTTCACAAGGGAATACAGCATGTGTGCCTGTTACATAATGCAGCGTGGTATTACATTTTGCGGATGCAATCATTTTCTTAAGAATTAGTAAGATCAAAGACCCCTGCTCTGCAGCCTTCAGTTGAACTGCAGTTTCACATCTGCACTCAGAGTTCATGTCAGTGATTTGATTGGAAATAATGAGACATTCATAGCATCCTGTTCTCCATTTCTCAGATCCTGATGTAAAGAAACAGCTGCAGCGAGTGGAGGAGAGACTCAGCCAAGACTTACAGAAAGAGAAGGCACTGTACAAAGGCATGTTCAGCAAGCAGAAACAGGGTGAGGAGCAGTTAGCAGAGGAGCAGACCCAGAAATTGGTCCAAACGGACAAATACGTGACTCAGCAGGAACATACATCATTAAATTAAGCTTGAGCTGCCAGGAAGAAAGTGGGATGTTTTGCTTCAGGGCATGGATAATTTGCTACATATGGCATTTACTGGTGTTGACTGAATGTGTGGCTGAAATCTGGTGCAACGTGGCAGCTTGTACAAGAATTTGAATGCACTTAAAATGCATTGTACAGTTAACATACTGTCTAGCTGCTTCTGTTTTGCATTCAGTTTCTTCCAGCTGTGGGTCTGTATTTTTTTTTTCCCATATGATAGTTCTCTTGCTTTTTGTTTGTTCATCCTAATAAATATTTTTGAAAGAACTTTATGCATAATGTATTTGCCATTTGAAACGGAGTGTTCAAAAGCTATTATTAATGGATTATGCTAATATGATTATGGAAATGCTGTGATAAGACATTTAATGTAAGTCTATGACAGCAGATTTTTGTTTGTGAGATCTCATGTAATCCAATTGTACCACAAAACACTTCACTCAGCAGTAGCAACATATTCCGTCATTGCCAAGCAAATAAGGATAATTTCAAATTGGAAACACTTTTATTGATTGCTGAAACATGAACTCTTTAACAATCATTTCAAATTCAGTTTTTTTTTTTTCAAAGTCCTGAGCATAAGTTCAAACAACATCTTTTTGTATTTGGTCAGCATATACTTTAGAGTGCTTTTTTTTTAAAGCATAATATGTTCATAGTAAAAACAACACCAGAACCACTATGACCATAAGAGTGCACATAGACACGGCATGGCATGCAGAAGCACCGAAACAAGCAGAAAGAGAGAAAATTGTACATTTGGAAAAGTTGGCAGCTTGGTTTCTTCCATTTTTAATTGTTCATACTAATCTTTCTTTTTCGACTTGTGATTTTTATTGAAACTGAGGGACCTCATAGAGCCAAACATTTTCCTTCCAAGGTCACGGAACGATCTGGAACGGGTGAGAGGAGCTGATGGGGGAGGTGAGGGCGAGAGCGATGGGGACGAAAGAGGAGAAAGGGAGTGACTGCTTCCCTCCAGGCTCTGGGAGCGAGAGAGATGGAAAAGACTGGCAGTTGAAGAATGATGTTTCTCCTCCTTTCTCACAAGATTGCGAGCACGTTCAGAGCCCCGTCCTACACGGCTGATCTCAAATGAGGAACGCCACTGATTGCTTTCCCGTTTCTGAGAATGTGGCTCGAGAATTCCCTGAGACTCGCTTCGAAATAATGCTCTCCTGGACAACCGGAGGCTGGAACTTCTACTGTCCCAACTCGTACCTTTCTTTTTCGAGTTGTTCCCTCTTTGATCTGGCCTACTGGACGATGTTTCTTTCAGTGAGGTGTGCCTCCAACCAAATCCTCCAGCTCTCTCATCTCTCTCATCATAGTCCTCTCGTCCCCAAAATCGTGTTTCGAACCCCTTCCAAAACTTTCCACCCTTTTTAGGTGTTTGAGTGCTCATTTCATCCTCCCATCCAGTGCCATAGTCTCTACCCGAATAGCTACTAACCGTGGATGCTCGAATAAGTTCTCTTGAGGCATGTTTGCCCTGGTAGAGCCTCTCTCCATCCCCACTCCTCCTCCACCCTCTATCTTGAGGCCTCCACCCAGTCCCTGCGTTCTGCCTGAGGGAACCTCCACGAGGCCGAATGGGACCCTCCAGTGGGGAACTACATGGGTGAAAGCGTGGAAGAGAGCATTGAGATGGGGAGTCACGCCGAAATACTGAAAGCTGAGCAGGAGTGAAGGGTGAATTTGAAAGTAATGGGACAATTTCTTTTCCATTAAAATTTTAATTTTTTACATTCCCAATTAAATTATTATTATTGTAAATAATAATTATGCATATGGACATTTTACTTTTTTTTTTGTACTTTCAGTTTTTAATTCCTAATATTAGCCAAACAGGGATTGTCATTAAATGCTCATTACTATTTCTCAGGAATTTTATAGTATGATTTATGATTTTTTTTAATTATCTTGAAAAAAACGCAAATGTACAAAAAATACTACCATCATGTTTCATTCTTTTGGTTTTTGAATGAAATATGACTCAGACTTGTGTTGTTGTTTTTTTAAGATCACAAGTCATACCAGTAGAAAAGGGCCTTCTTTCTTGTTTCTCCACTGTGCCCTCAGGACACTCTGTACTATGAGATTCAGCCTCCCTCCAATGAGTGCCACTATGATCCAGTGAGCGTGGCCTACAACTGACTTTCAATGACCCTCCAGGAGCCGCCTCGCTGGATACGGAGTAACAAGAGTCTGACAGAGAACTCCCACTGACCGAGTAAAAACCTGTGGACAAGAGAATGACAGATGAAGTTAAGAGTGTTAGGGGGAGCAGTGCTTCAGGGGTGACACATGATATAAATGATGGGATTGCCATAAAAAGCCTGGGTTAATGTTTGCCAAAGTAAAAAGAGAACTGCCAAAAACACAGAAACTGTGTGTCATGTTGAAGTTGAAAGGTTAACATTGAATCATTTGTTTCAAACAGAGCCCCAAGCTATCCAAGCTATGAGTCATGCACTTGTGTGAAATGTATTACTGTTTCATGCAGGGCTCATTCCTCGGGAGGGCTTAAAGGATAAATATCTTTTGATTTAGATATTTCACATAGTTTCAATGATTGAGGAACCTCTGCATAGTTTATCCAAAAAGGTTCAATTTTGTTGTGCAAGTTTAATCTTACCACAATGAGCTTAAGTGTATCATTTTGTCGATGTTAAAATATGTTCTATCCCAGCTAAGAGAGCCATTTGTGGCTCTGTGGAACTATCAAAACATTGTTATTTTTGTCTGAGCATCTAGGCAGAAATATATTATTTCTGAATATATGAATGACTTATTGTCTCTCTGTATCCATTACAGAGTTAGCACTTATATATATATATATATATACAGTAAATACAAATATATAAATCTATTTAAAATTGTTATTAAAAAAATAGTAAATTTCACAATAGAGATGTTTTGATCAAATAAATGCAGCTTCAATGACATTACAAAATCTTAACTTATCAAAAGCTGTAGCTTCAAAGCATTGGATGCATATGTGACTATGCCATATTACATTTTGTCATTTGGGTCTTTTTAATTCCCCTATTCCCCTAAATCAGCATTCATGGATTTTCCGACTATGAATCTTAGTATTAACATTTTATGACATTTTTTAGGTGTGTCAGATTACTCATTTTTATACCAGTTTTGACCAACACTACTGAATAACATTAAATACCAAGAATAACCAACTGTGACTAAATAATTATATACAGTGGGGAAAATATTTATTTGATCCCCTGCTGATTTTGTAAGTTCGCCCACTTGCAAAGAAATTAAGGGTCTGTCATTTTTATGGTAGGTTTATTTTAACGTATAGAGACAGAATACCAACTAGAAAAAAAATATTATATAAAGGTTAGAAATTGATTTGCATTTCAGTGAGTGAAAGAAGTATTTGATCCCCAAACAAAACATGACTTAGTACTTGGTGCAGAAACCCTTGTTGTCAAGCACAGAGGTAAGACGTTTTTGTAGTTGGTCACCAGGGGCCTCATTTGTAAAATGTTGCGTAAAAAAACATCCTAAATTTGTTGTAAGATCATTTCTCAAAAGTGCGATTCAGAGAAAACTAATGTGCGCACAAAAACACGTGTGTATGCCTCTCTTCCAGATGTGACATTTATAAATCACAAATTATCTTGAAATTGTGCGCAGCTGACTGGTGTCAGATTACCATATAAAAGAGCACACGCCAATATATCAATTTCTGTACTTGAGAATGACGAGCACAAAGAAAAAAAAAAAACTTTACTGAGGCTGAAATTGAGGTTCTGCTGGCGGAGGTAGAGGTTCGTGCGGGGACGCTTTTTATTTAACAATGAGTAATTATTCTGTGGACAAACAATGTGTGTGTGGTTATATTTTTTCGATTGACTATTATGAAAATTATTACTTCTAGAAACAACAGAAATAATAATGATAAAACAATTAGGTTTCCAAAAGTAGTTTAAGGCTGATGTCTCTATTAATTTTCACAGAAGCAAAGCAGCGGATGTTATAAATAAAAACAGTTAATGTACTGTTTGAGGTTTTGGACAGGTGTCTTTTATACTGATAATGAGTTCAAACAGATGCCATTAATACAGGTAACGAGTGGAGGACAGAGGAGGCTCTTAAAGAAGAAGTTACAGGTCTGTGAGAGCCAGAAATCTTGCTTGTTTGTAGGTGACCAAATACTTATTTTACCGAGGAATTTACCAATTAATTCTTTAAAAATCCTACAATGTGATTTTCTGGATTTTTTTTCTCATTTTGTCTCTCATAGTTGAGGTATACCTATGATGAAAATTACAGGCCTCTTTCATCTTTTTAAGTGGGAGAACTTGCACAATTGGTGGCTGACTAAATACTTTTTTGCCCCACTGTATATAAAGTTATAAAAAGTGAGCCATCCTACTTTTAAAATCACTTGCTATGACAACTAATAAAAAGTTTAGTGTCACGAAATTCTTGCAATACTTTAAAAAACATTATTGAAAGAAAAAGTGGACGTTTCATATCATAATAAAATTAATTATTACATGATTATGATCTCTGGTCCGAAAAAAACCTGCATGTGATTTGGCATTTCTTTATTTACACCGTTTACTAATGCTGCTCATTAATGTACTGACACAAAAATATATAGTGTATTTTATACAAATATAACTGATGTAAATGACAAAAACAAAGTTTAAGGCTGATGTCTCTATTAATTTTCACAGAAGCAAAGCAGCGGATGTTATAAATAAAAACAGTTAATGTAATTGAATAGAATATAGGCTATTAAAACCGTTATTGCACGACATAGGCCTATTCTTATAGGCTGTACAGACAAAACAGTCTGAGATGCATTTATGCATTTTTTTTTTCTATTTTACGCATTAGTAGTAAATCAAGACTTCGCAAGTTCTCTTGTAAAAAAACAAAAAACAAACCAACTTGGAATAAACTACAGAAAGCGAGTAAAGAACTTAGGGCCAAAATTTATATCGCGGTATATTTCTTAATTTCGGTCGATAAGATATAATTCCGATATCGATATGAACACTATTAAAAAAGCCTCATAAGAACGGCCACAACAGATGTCTGTACCTACAAACTTATGAAAAATTAATTTGCCAACTCTATGAAACCTACTCCTATAAAACTATATAATATTTTAGGAAAAAAATGGCGCAAATAAATAAATGTTCACCTTTTATTGGTATTTAGCCTTCATACAAACAAGAAATGTGAAATCAGTCAAATAGATCTCAGACTCTCCTTATTAATATTAATATTTTTTACTTCAAACTATAGGCTAACATATCAGTCAAAAGTTTTTGAACAGTAAGATTTTTAATGTTTTTTAAAGAATTCTCTTCTGCTGACCAAGCCTGCATTTATTTGATCCAAAATACAGCAAAAACCTTAACATTTTGAAATATTTTTATTATTTAAAATAACTTTTCTATTTGAAAATATAATTTATTCCTGTGATTTCAAAGCAGAGCTTTAGCATCATTACTCCAGTCACATGATCCTTCAGAAATCATTCTAATATTCTGATTTGCTGCTCAAAAAAATTTATTATTATGATGTTGAAAACAGCGGAGTAGATTTTTTTCAGGTTTCTTTGATGAATAGAAAGTTCAGAAGAACAGCATTTATCTGAAATAAAGACATTTATAATGTTACAAAAGATTTCTATCATCACTTTTGATCAATTTAAAACATCCTTGCTAAATGAAAGTAATAATTTCTATAATATAAATTTTAAAAAGAGCTTTTGAATGGTATAGTGTATAATGTTACAAAAGCTTTTTATTTCAGATAAATGCTGATCTTTGGATCTTTCTATTCATCAAAGAACGGTTTCTCCAGTAACGGCTGTAAACAAAGCAGCTCCGCTCATGAACGCTACTTTATCAGATAAAAGTGCCATCTAAACTATTCTGAAGACAGTCGGTTCCCTTCAGAGATACATTCATATAAAACACCCGCGACGTGTTTTGAATTTGAAACGTGCAGTGCTCATGTTTATTCAACGAAGTCAAACGCCACAAATAAATTATATCGCGATACATATTGATATTGAATTATTGTCCAGCCCTAAAAGAACTCTCAACATTAGGCTACTAAAAAGGTCAGTTTGATCTCGCAAAAACTCCCGTTAATACAAAATCGGACTACACTGCACAATTAATCTCTCACACTGCATCTTCGTTGTTTATGATGAATTTGGTGCTTGCACGTACACCGCTTTTATTATTATTGCAGCTTAGATGTTCAAATAGTCACACTACTCCAACTTTTCCACAAGGAAAAGTTCGTACGCCTGCTCAGACCCTGACGTGGCGGTAAGTACTTTTCCACGCCAAATACCATTTTTATAAATATGAACGTTGCCGTGGATTTTAGCATACGCACACTCTAAGATCAAATCTGTGCGTACGCACATTTTATAAATGAGGCCCCAGGTTTGCACACATCTCAGGAGGGATTTTGATCCACTCCTCTTTACAGATCCTCTCTTAAATCCTTAAGGTTTCTTGGCTGTTGTTTGGCAACTCAAAGTTTCAGCTGCCTTCACAGGTTTTCTATAGGATTGAGATCAGATAAATGCTGATCTTTGGATCTTTCTATTCATCAAAGAATCCTGAAAAAATGTACTCAACTGTTTTAAATATTGATAACCAGCAAATCAGCATATTAAAATGATTGCTGAAGGATCATGTGACACTTGTGAACGTTGCCGTGGATTTTAGCATACGCACACTCTAAGATCAAATCTGTGCGTACGCACATTTTATAAATGAGGCCCCAGGTTTGCACACATCTCAGGAGGGATTTTGATCCACTCCTCTTTACAGATCCTCTCTTAAATCCTTAAGGTTTCTTGGCTGTTGTTTGGCAACTCAAAGTTTCAGCTGCCTTCACAGGTTTTCTATAGGATTGAGATCTGGAGACTGGCTAGGCCACTCCATAACCTTAATGTGCTTCTTTTTGAGCCACTCCTTTGTTGCCTTGGTGGTATGTTTTGGGTCAATGTCATGCTGGAAGACCCATCCATGACCCATCTTCAGTGTTCTGGCTGAGGGAAGGAGGTTCTTGTCCAATATTTTACAGTACATGGTCGTCCTGTACACTTAGCAGAAAAACAGCCCCAAAGAATAATGTTTCCACCTCCGTTCTTGACTGTTGGAATGGTGTTCTTGGGGTCATTGTCAGCATTTCTCTCCCTCCAAACACGGCAAGTCAAGTTACTGCCAACGAGCTCAATTTTGGTCTCATCTGACCACAGCACTTTCTCCCAAGCCTTCTCTGAATCACTTTGATTTTCTTTGTCAAACTTTAAATGGGCCTGTACATGTGCCTTCTTGAGCAGGGGGACCTTGCGGGCGCTGCAGGATTTCAGTCTATTGCGGCGTAGTGTGTTACCAATGTTTGCTTGGTGACTGTGGTCCCAACTGCCTTAAGATCATTAACAAGCTCCTCCAGTGAAGTTCGGGACTGATCCCTCACCTTCTCATGATCATCCTTACCCCATGAGGCGAGATCTTGCACAGAGCTCCAGACCGAGGCCGATTGATGGTTGTTTTGTATTTCTTCCATTTCCGAATAATCGCACCAACAGTTGTGTCCTTCTCACCAAGCTTCTTGCTGATGGTCTTGTAGCCCATTCCAGCCTTGTGCAGATCTACAATCTTGTCTCTGACATCCTTTGACAGCTCTTTGTTCTTGCCCATGGTGGTCGGAGAGGTTGGAATGGAATACAGATTGTGTGGACAGGTGTCTTATACACCTAACGAGCTGACATTAGGAGTAACTTCTTAAAGTGGCAGGACTAATCTGTGTTCCACATAACCAATCTGTGGGAGCCAGAATTCTTGCTGGTTGGTAGGGGATCAAATACTTTTTTCACTCACTGAAATGCAAATCAATTTCTAACCTTTATATAATGTGTTTTTTCTGGATTTTTTTGCATTGATATCCTGTCTCTATCCGTTAAAATAAACCTACCATAAAAATGACAGACCCTTCATTTCTTTGTAAGTGGGCAAACTTTCAAAATCAGCAGGGAATCAAATAAATATTTTCCCCACTGTAATGCTCCAAATGCCAAATACTAAAAAAGAAAACAATACTATGGAACAATGATTAATCACACAATTCGCTCTTTGTGAATCAAAACTCAAAAGTAGGGGTGCGCCGATCCGATATTCAGTATCGGTATCGCTCCGATACTGGCATTTTCTGTTGGATCGGGGTATCGGTCAGACGAGACCGATCCAAATCCGATATAGTGCTTATACTATTCTGTTATTATTAAGCCCCACGAAAGCCACAAAAACATTATAAAAGCACCATAAAGTTTTCGTGCACTATATTTTAAGTGTTCTGAAGCTTTTTCCATAGTTTAATGTGAGGTACAGACGAATATTTAAGTCAAGTTCACGTAAACTCTTCTCTCCGCAGCGGCTGTCTGTCATCCTCCATTCAGCATTCAAACTGTGTGTCACGTTCGGTTATGACAATCAAAAAGATGAAACCCTCTCCAAGATGATTAAATGTTCCTAATGTTATACTTGATCTGTAAATAAAGATAAATGGTTTTGCATAAAAGGAATTTATCTTGCTGGAGTTTCGTGCGGTTTCTAAATCGTGTAAATTTCTACCGGATATCTGGTTAGATCACAAGACTGGAGTAGAGAGTACTATGAATTTTTTTGTCACCAGCACAGTAACTGAAATTTAAAACCGTTAAAAGAAAAGGCTCAAACTAACACAAATATTTAATACACTACGCATCAATATCTCTTCAATTTGTGCTTTGAACTTTTCTATGCTGCGCGCTGCGACTCCATGTTGCTTCAAGCGCGTCATTCTGTGCACGGGATGTGCATAAGCGCTTTGAGTCGCTCTGTATTTGTAGCCTTTAGTATGATAATACTTTTGCGCAATGAAAGATTATTAATAGCCTTTCTTGTTCGTCTTATCTATCATATGTTGCTGCCTAATTACTCTGCTATACATTTAAAAGAAATGTCTTTTAATTTATACAGTAGTTAACATTTGAAGTGGATCAAAAAAGTTAATCAAAGTTGTCCTAAGACAAGAACGGGTATTGTTTTGGTTTTCGGACAACTTTGATGAAATGTTTTGATCCACTTCAAATGTTGACTACTATAGTATATATTTATATATAAATATATGACTTGTTTTTCATGAATGTATTTTACAACAATACAAAGAGCAATATGTAGGCCTACCAGATTTAGCCCTACACTTATTCACTTATTTGTTACCCACTAAATGTATTTTTTTCACTAAAATTTAGGATTTTATCAAATTATTGTGCACTCATAATTTTTCTAGAGTAACTTTTGCTGCTGAATTATCCATTAACCTAGTTTATAATAGTATTTTGGTCATAGATTTTGATTATATTTTTTTGTTTGTTGTTTTTTCTTTATAATGAAGCGGTCTATATTTAGTAGATTGTGTGTAACATACAAAAGAGTGATGATCGACCTACACATTGAGGTATAGAAATTCTACACTCATTTAAAAAAAACTGCGCTGGCATCAGATCGGTATCGGCAGATACTCAGAATTTTTGGTATCGGTTCTGAAAAAGTGGTATCGAGCCATCCCTACTCAAGAGCTTTAGAGAAGCACCTTGACGTGAGATATTTCAGCGGCCTTTGCTACAGATTCAAGTATTCACACAAAGACATTCTGAACTGCTTTTTACAAAACATTAACGGTTTATTATTAAGGAATTTGGAGTATAAGCACCTGAGCTGGGTCTAGAGTCGCAGTCAAGCGGTGTGGTGCTAGGAAAGTCTGGAGTGGGAGAGGACAGCAGATCAGATGGGATGTCCCAGGACAGCGTAGACCAACGTGAGCTTATCCCCTCTCCTGCAGTGCCAAGGCAAGACAGATCAGGGTTTGCAGGGGACAGACTCTGAAACAGATGGAGGAGTCATGTTACTAAAGGATAAGGTGATGACACAAAGACCTTGTTTACACCTGGTATTAACATATGATCATGATGCATGTGAAAGCATTGCATTTGTAGCTCAACACTAATCCATCATGATGCATCCCAGGCAGTAGTGAAGGACCGCCTACCCACCTGTCAATCGATTTTTAAGAAACATTCTAGAAGAAAATAACCATCTGACTGAAAAATCTGGAATATGCAGACATGAACATGCACACATCATTACAGAACATCAATGCCTGATATCAACATGCAGTGACAAACAGATAATGTGCCACACAAACAAATGTTAAAGGT
>NW_015505485.1:729271-783149 GCF_001515645.1 Sinocyclocheilus grahami | reverse complement strand
TTACTACAATAGGCTACATCAGCGGTTCCCAATTCCAGCCCATGTTCTGAAGTGAAGTAATGTTGTCTCTGGTCTGTGAGCGTAAATGTGTTCAGGGGCATGGCTTTGGACGGCGATTGCAGAGACGGTGGGACGTTAGCTTTCAGTGCTATCAGGCTAAAGTTAGCATTTTCCAAGATCTCCTACTGCACCTTTAAGTTAAAGGGATACTCCACCCAAAAAGAAAAACTCTCATAAGTGGGTTCATGAGTGTTGTGAAGCACTAAATCAGATGGTTTGTAGTTTAAAACTTTTAAAATATTAGTATTTTTCTCACACACACCGATTGTTTCGCTTCGGAAAACACTGATTCATCAGTTGGTTTCACATGGATTACTGTCATTTTCACTTTGTGTGGTTTTTGAAGTGTTAGCTTGGAGGGAACCTGAAAAAAGAATGTCATATAAATTTGGAACGACATTAAGGGTGAGTAAAATAAATAATTATTTTGGGGATTTTATTTCATTTAATATGCTCAACTAAAATAAGCATTCCTATTAGGGCTGCACGATTATGACAAAAATCATAATTGTCGATTATTCCCTTGAAATTGTAATTGCGGTTATTAATTACGATTATCACAATTTACACTGAATGATGTTTATACCATTGTTTGATGCAACTGCATGCCGTATTTTTAAATGAAAATAAACAAGCTGAAAACACTAACTGAAAAACCTTACTGAAAAACTCTTAGTGCTTTTCTATAGTATTAAGTGTAATGTAAAATATACTGTACATCGGATTGGTTTCTTCTTCAAATTATAAATTTATTTAAAAATATGAATGGTATTATAATGTTATACTAAAACAATGGAAAAACCCTTAAGATAACATGTAGAAAGAAAGAAAAACATATCTTAAGCGTGCAGAATAACATAAGTGGACTTTGAACGATTAATTGCCGCTTTGAACGATTACGTAATTGTGGCATCCATAATTGTAATTGCGATTAGAAATTCGATTAATTGTGCAGCCCTAATTCCCATCAAAACAATGTCCACAATTAAAATGAGATTTTATTTTGTGCTTTATCAACATGCAATAACACATTTACGTAGCGAGTAATGCATGTAGTCCTGAATTCAGAGATCCTCTTCTCGAAATACGATCACAGCTGTTTACTGGAGATGCATTTGAGACGCATGTTAAAACCTAATTTAAACAGCAATTTGTCTCAGCTGACCACTTGTGATTGGATCACCAGAGATGGATGTTAATACCAGGATAGAAGTCATGTATCTGTGATGTGTATATATTTACAAAACATCCCCTTACACACCTGTAAGGGGAAGCTAAGCTACATCATTAGCCAGTGACTTTATGATGTCTAAGCCTGCTTTTCTGAGAGGATTTTAAACAACTAATAAACTGAGATCCTTCAAGGGAATGATTTGTTTAAAGTTCAGAAGTTTTGAATCGCTTATCTATGTGAAGTGTTTACTGGGGTTAGTTGTTTGTGATCCCCAACCTCCCCCATTGCAAGGAATCTCCCTTTGCAGCACTTCTGAGGAATCCCATCAAACCAAGAGACTATTGTGCATATCCTGTTAAGTCCGATCAACCTTCTGTCAGACTTTTAAACAGACAATGCAGGTGATGCATTGGCGAAATGAAAAAAGTCGGGGGAGGGCTGTTAATAAGCAGAGAGCGGAGAAAGGCAGATGATGAAACAAAGGAGAGAGGGAGAAAAAACGGGGGTATAATGGGTATTGAAAGAGACTTTGACCAGGCTTATCTCTGCTTCAGCAGTTTACCCACAATTCCTGTATCGGACTCTAAAAATATATATGGAAGGAAAAACATTCAGAGTGAAGAGTGAGCAGGACATGAAGGTGGAAAACTCAAGGAGGAGGCCATAAAGAGACTAGATGGCAAAGGAAAAAAAGAGTTTTGAAGAAAAGTAGAGAGCACAGGAGATGGGTTGCCTAGTGAGACGAACAGCATGAAGGAGGCATTTCTTATGTGAGACCCCCTCCCAACCACCACCACTCCTGGATTTAACTGCCTCCCCCACTTCACTTCAGAGAACTGTCAGGCCTCTCTTCTCTTCCTGCCCTCTCTCTCCTTCTCCTCTCCTCGCCCACACATCCGATTTAGCAGCAATACTTTAACTCTGTTTTTGCTGGTGGAATATGAACGAACACGTGCATTGCCACTTCCACATGCATTTGACAAAAAAAACACTTCTGTGGTACTAGGGTGACCATACATCCTCTATTTACCGGACAAGTCGGGTCGGGATTTGAATTGGCTAATTTGTCTGGGTTTTGGCTTTGTTTTCGTGTTGACGTTCTCTCTACAGTCCTCATACATTATATGTATATTTGCATTGCTTTGACCGCTCTCTGTAGATTCCACCTTCTCGCACGCCACAATTGGTCGATTATGTGCAATGCCTGCATGCTACTGGTCAAACTACTTTTCAGTCATTACCTTCAGCAAATATAAAAACAATAGGAGCCAACACCTGGACATTTTAGGCAATTTAGGAATCCCAGCCAGGACATGTCGAAGACAAAGAGGACATAGTCACCCTGTGAGTTACTTCAGTTTAATTTTTTCCTTGCCACAACTGAATGAAGTGCGTAAAGACGTATAATTTGCCTATAAAAGTCCAAATTTGTTCATATACACTCATGAATACATCTAGATAGAAACTATACTGCATTATCTCAGTATACAGTTGCAATTTTTTTTTCTTAATTTCACCAGGAGAATTGGAAGAAGCATTTGCTCAGTGGGGGAAACCTGATACGGATCTCACGCAGAACGCACTGGCCATTTTCCAGCTACCGATCAATTCATGAAGGAGTGCTCTGGCACATGGAAACTGCATTATATGAGGCTAATGATCCAAATGGACATAAAATAATGGAAATAATGAGATGAATATCCAGTCAGGCCAATGGTTCCATCGGCAGAGGAATTACTCATTCAATTCCCTCACTGACACAGGAAACGGCTTAATGTCATATTTTAATAACAAGGTGAGTCTTGTGGGAGGCAGCAGGAAGACAGCTTTTCAGCCAATGAATCAGAGCAATCAACCCTTTGACTGAAAACATATCATATATTGTAACAATCTAATAAATCAACGTCAGTAAAATGAAAGACTATATGCATATTACTATGAAATCAGATGCTGCATTCAGCCACTGCACAGAAGTCCATCCTAGCGAGGGGTTAACATATCAGTTGCTCTGCATGGTTCTCCATCTTTCTGTCCATTTCCCTCCATCCTCTCTCTGGGCGAGGTGATATCTGTGACGCCGACAACAGAAACATTTCTCCATGTGGTGTTTATGCAAATGGAAGTCGCGTAGGTGGAGAGGCAACAACATTGCCCCGATGATGACTAATACTTTTGTCTCATGATACATATTGCGGTTTCTCATGCACACATTTTGCTGGACTGAATAGCTACTTGTAAGTGTCCTTTAAAAGCCTTTAGAAACTGCGAAAACCATTTTTTTCATGCCATGAAAGAAACGCTCTCAATTACATTAAAGTAAATTTTCTACATGATGGCAGGTGAAATTAATTTAATATCAACGCAAATCTATCCAGCTCTGAAATATTTAATGTATGTTGGTGAAATGCCAGTGTATAAAACCATGCAAAATTTGTCCAAATTATTTCATTATTAAATAAAGCATTTTTTCCCAAAATGCTGAATTTGGAAAAATATGGAAATATTACAACAAATACAACTGCAAAATCTTACAATTTGTTGAATTTCAATCAAATATTCTAAATATTAATCATTTTATTCTGTCTGCTTCTATAAGCCATTGAATGAGATTAATATATTAGTAATTTGGTTATGTCCATTTTTTTTTGTAAATTGTTCTCATATTGTCCAATGATTCAACTTACCCCCAACATGAAGCAATTACTTTTTTCTGATGTCATATTTCAGTTTTCTAATAGATGCTTTCTCATTTCACTTGATAGCAGACTTCCTAATATATATTTACATTTTCCTTGCCCAGAGGCCAACTTAAAAATGACACAGCTTACCCCATTCCCCCTATAAGACACTAGACGGTATTTTGTATTGGCGTAATCAACATGCATTGTATGCAGGGGCCCAAAATAGCTGTGCACTCCAACTCAACCTTGACACTTTAAACCATTCTGAAATGTAAACACAGCCGCGTCCTGTCTCGGTCATGCAACCCGAGCTCCACTGAATGCCACTGTCACCGAAACGTTTAGCAGGTGCAGGGTTCCACCTCCATGAGGAGATCAAAGTTAAAATTACGAGGAACATTATGTTCCTGTGGAATTTCCCACGACCCCACTGACCTGTTGCCTGCGGGAGGTTGCGGCACCATCTTCGGCGGCGGTCTCCAGTCTTTCCCCCTGGTGAGCGGGTGCTCCATTCATGTCCAGTACCGCATCCACCATCTCCAGCTGTCGTCCTCTGAGAAGATCCAGCTCCATTACGCCGGCCAGAGTGGCTTTCAGCCGCTCTCCGATACGAACCCGCTCGCTCCCTGACCATAGCGAATTCATGCAACCGCGGCGTCCGGCCATCGTGCGCGCAAAATCGGTTTCGAGGCAAACACTGTGGTCGCCGGTGAACGGAAAGGCTCACTGCTCGCCTCTAGCCAGAGCACCGGCCATCAATGCAGCATGAGCGCCGTGCGACATGAGCAACACCGGAGCAGACGCTTAAAATTCAGAGCCCGTAACAATGTATCACGAAAATGCAGTACGGTGGCAACTCAACTTTCGCACTGAGGCACATGTAACAAAGGCATACTTTTAAGGTCTTAAATTACACCACCGAAAAATCCTTTCCCACCTAACCATTTAGAGACGCCACGACCATCACGTCGGCTATCATTCGATACGACGATGATGAGAATTGAATCATATGCGACAGTCTTGCACACAGCTCACCGCTGTGAAGAAGAAAAGAGTATGAATGGGGAGGAGTTAGACGTGAAAGCTCGCTGCTGATTGGCCGGGGAAGTTTTCGAACAGAATTGACTAGCTTTTTTTAAGACGCGGAATGTGAATCTGCTAGTTAGTACGATGACTGTAGTGTTGAGACTGTAGCGTGGCAAGACTTGTTGCCTAATATTTACCTGAAATATAAACCTGAATTGTGTTCATTTATCAAATTTAAAGACAAAATTAGCGGAACCGATTTTTGATTCACCCTAGTGACTCGAATCTATTTCAATCTTTGAATTCGTTCACTAGAACGATTCTTTCGCGCACAGAGGCAAGCAAAAAATGAGTCAGTTCATGCAATGATTCGTTCACTTAAAACATTCACGAACCACTGCTATAGAAATATTGGATCACTTTCAACTATACGCAAATAAAGAAAAAAACGATGACCCACATTGTGATTTAAAATTGTATGTTGTTACTTTAATGACGTGTATTACCCTACTTTGTGTACTTTTCCAAATGATCAAATATCCGCTTGGTTTTGTTGGTTTCAAGCCGTTGGTTCCTGTATCTGCTATGCGACGAGAACGTCCAATGTAGTCACAAACCTCAAAGACAGTTAACCAGCAGGTGACAGTATCTGCCCGTCTAACCTGCGCCTATACAAACAAGATTTCCATAATCGTTTAATCACCTATCATTCTGACACAAGGGTAGGAAGACAGTCAAATATAGGTTGGATATTACATATAGGCCTGTCCATGTTGAATAGCTATAGAGTTTAGTTTACAGGCTACTGAAATCAAATCACAAATGATCAAATCACAAAATCACTTGTTTTAACATGATTCATAGAATAATGTATGTCAAATCAATTTGTTAATGTAGGCTATAAAACAGTTACAAAATGCGATTCATTTGTCTCTGAAAGAGTATTCTTACGTTTAAACGAAATATATGAAACGGGCCTATAGCACAATATTTTCTGCATATCAGTTCTTTCTTTCTTCTTTCATCACCCTCTTAAATAAAACTTGACTATTCATAAGCAAACTTCCTGCTGAAACCATAAAACTAAATGTGAAACCTCAAACTCTGGCAGCTCTCTTCCACTTCAGGTTTTTTATCCTCTTTTCCCTTATTACCCTACTTTGTGTACTTTTCCAAATGATCAAATATCCGCTTGGTTTTGTTGGTTTCAAGCCGTTGGTTCCTGTATCTGCTATGCGACGAGAACGTCCAATGTAGTCACAAACCTCAAAGACAGTTAACCAGCAGGTGACAGTAGCTGCCCGTCTAACCTGCGCCTATACAAACAAGATTTCCATAATCGTTTAATCACCTATCATTCTGACACAAGGGTAGGAAGACAGTCAAATATAGGTTGGATATTACATATAGGCCTGTCCATGTTGAATAGCTATAGAGTTTAATTTACAGGCTACTGAAATCAAATCACAAATGATCAAATCACAAAATCACTTGTTTTAACATGATTCATAGAATAATGTATGTAAAATCAATTTGTTAATGTAGGCTATAAAACAGTTACAAAATGCGATTCATTTGTCTCTGAAAGAGTATTCTTACGTTTAAACGAAATATATGAATCTGGCCTATAGCACAATATTTTCTGCATATCGGTTCTTTCTTTCTTCTTTCATCACCCTCTTAAATAAAACTTGACTATTCATAAGCAAACTTCCTGCTGAAACCATAAAACTAAATGTGAAACCTCAAACTCTGGCAGCTCTCTTCCACTTCAGGTTTTTTATCCTCTTTTCCCAAATGTTCTTTCTGTTTTAAAAATCCTAATCATTTACCTAATCTATTTTGAATACATCACACTGATGTGAACACCTTTAAGTCAGATCCATCAAAATTCATAGGCCTATAACTTTTCAACCTGCTTTGAAATTTCAAGGTTTAGCTAAGTTTAACTATTAAATAGTTAAGTTTAAACACTTTGAACACACTTTTAGCCATCAGTGATTCAACAAATATATAGGCTGGTGGTGAGCCAGTGAGGTGTATAATGTTTAAAGAGTTTAGTTTAAAGTAATAGCCTATGTCAGACCCTGTTGTTATCTTGGCCTTGTTATTGTTTCATATAATGTTCATCAGGCACATAATGTACACTACTGTTTATTTCGTATCTCTTTGACCTCATTGAGAGTGAGGGCATGGTGTGGATGGGCCTTATGGTAGGGTAAGTGGGAAAAACTGGCTTTTGTTCCAAAAGGTGCTTGGGCTTGGCTTCTGTTTCAATATGGTTATGCAGTCCTTAACACCATACTAACTTCATTGTGTTTAGGGCTCAGTCATCAAAAACACAAGTGACAGTTCACCCAAAAATGCAATTTCTCTCATCATTTACTCACCCTCCTGTCGTTCCAAAACTAACCGCGTGACCTTCTTTCTTCTTCAGTAATAGCCTATGTCAGACCCTGTTGTTATCTTGGCCTTGTTATTGTTTCATATAATGTTCATCAGGCACATAATGTACACTACTGTTTATTTCGTATCTCTTTGACCTCATTGAGAGTGAGGGCATGGTGTGGATGGGCCTTATGGTATAGGGTAAGTGGAAAAAACTGGCTTTTGTTCCAAAAGGTGTTTGGGCTTGGCTTCTGTTTCAATATGGTTATGCAGTCCTTAACACCATACTAACTTCATTGTGTTTAGGGCTCAGTCATCAAAAACACAAGTGACAGTTCACCCAAAAATGCAATTTCTCTCATCATTTACTCACCCTCCTGTCGTTACAAAACTAACCGCGTGACCTTCTTTCTTCTTCCTTCTTCGGAAAATAAAATATTTTACTGTATAGTGTTTGTATGTTATTTTCGTATGTTACCTTTTACATTGGATAACTGTGTCTACATGATTAAATTAATATAGTTGTGTTTTGTTTTAAAGTCTTGTTTTACGGTTTAAACTTTTGACAAAAATTCTGTGATTTCATCTCTTTTTCAGTACAAAGAATGCTTTCAAAACGTTCAACACCCTGCGGCATAAACGGCCTACTTGAATATGCAGCACATATGCTTGTGTTTGTCCCGTTAGTACACACACACACACACACACACACACACACACACACACACAGACAGACACACACACACACCCGTATAAAGGCCGAGCCCCGCGAGCTGAAAGCAGGCGTTTTAGACAACCTCCACCCGTGGGTACTTCAGCCCGGGCACAGCCTCCTCATAGCTCACCATCGTACAGGTCTCCAGTCAGAATGCCTCCCTACGAGAAATCCATGGAAATTACGCCTTTCAAGCAGAGGAAGTGCCTGGGTAGGTCATGACATACATAATTATTTTTAGTTCTTGTGGTTATAATAATTTCAGAAAATCTCAGAAAAAATGCAACAACAGGAAAAGATGTCTACGCTTTTTTTTTTTTAAATATCTGTGCTAAGTAAAACAATTTTCCATTTTTTGTTCTTCCAATTGCAGCAACAAGAAAAGACGAAGTCTGCACTATTCGGTCTAAGTTCCCCAACAAATTGCCGGTAAGATATATTTTTAAATATGAAATGTTTAAAGAAAAATGAAACAACGGCTATTTCACTTCAGAAATTTTGTTTTGTATTTTAGGTAATTGTGGAGCGATATCTTCGAGAGAAAAAGCTCCCCCTACTGGACAAAACCAAATTTCTTGTCCCACATGAGCTGACATTAGGGCAGTTCCTCAGTCTGCTCAGGTGTGTAGACTCTCTCTCTCTCAATTATTTGATGCAGTTTTAGCTGCATGTGTCAGTTTCTGCAGCTCAAAAGAAAATGAGTTATGGCTTGTTTTCTTGAGTCAGCGTGAATGTGTGTTGTATAAACAGTGAATCAGACCTGTGCTGCTGTGCCACGTTGCTTCAATCACTGGATAGCTGCATGAGGCACAGCCTGAAGTTTCAGGCACTTTCAAGTTATTATTTTCAGTAATGCCATTTTCGTATTTTCTGTCTCGCTTTTTCTCTTTCAGAAGTAAGATAGTGCTAGAGGCATCTCAAGCTCTGCATCTACTGATCTCAGGAAAGAATATGTCCTGTTTGTCAGCCAGCATGGGAGAAGTTTACTCACAGTTCAGAGACCCAGATGGCTTCCTCTACATAACCTATGCATCCCAGGACATGTTTGGATGAAAAGACCCTCGAAAATGAGCATGACATATAGATCACCTCAAATACCTCCAGACCGATGCCTCTCGAGATCATAACTCGCTATTGCTGCTAAATGAAGACTCTCACTGTGCATCACACCTAAAACCCCACAGACCACCAACACTTGGCTGAGAGGACCCTTCTGACCTCATTTCTTAGTAGTTTACATTTCTTGGAGCTAATGTTGAAGCATAATCAGTAGCTTTGAAAGAGGTTACAACTGAGCTGTCTAATATGAAGAACAGAAAAGTGATTTCACTTGCACTAGTTCTCAAGCCGCTCAGTCATGAGGCTCTATCACAAAAAAGGAAGTCCTGTCCCTGAAAGGACCTGGGATGTCCTGTTACAATGAGACAGGGTTTGTTCGATGCTGGTTTCCTTTCCTTGTTCTTTCTGTGACTGTGCATCTGTTCCTAAAACAAACACAGAGGAGACGGGACCAAAAAAAAACTATTTAAGCACCTACTGGAATGAAAATGAGTTCAACAGTCATTTTGTACTCAGCTCCAAAGCAGTTGGAAAATTCCTCAATAAATCAGTTTAGTTCTATTAACTGAATGTCTGGTTTTATTGATTCCATATATTCTGTTAATGTGGTTTATTCTGTTCAACAGGGAACTAAGATTAACATGGTGACATACACTATGGGGTATGGATCTAATTAGCTGATTTTTTAATTTGGTTATTTATTTGTAATGGGCAGCTTAAAATAAACAATATGGCCAGTAAGTGATCATTTAAATACTCATAAACATGCACAGAGCAGTGAAGCAATTCTCTGCTAGAAATCTGTCAATGCTTTTTAGTCTCACACCTCTTCTAAAGATGCATCACCCTTTTACACATGGCTGTTATTAACCAGCATCTCTAACAGAATGGTTTAGGTTACGGTGTCAGTAAGGAGGAGGTGCTAAACGGGTCAGGTCTAACAAATTATATGGCATTATATGAATTGCATGTTAGTGTCCCTCGCAATGCAACTAGGCTCTCATGCTTTATCCGTATCTAGCAAAGCCATTTTAATTTAGGATTAAGCACAAATATAGGACAAGTTAATGGTGGTAATTTTAAACCCTTCACATCTGCATTCTTACTGTCACTTAGGACATTACTGGGAACTTTAGCACCTTCATGCAAAGTGTGTTGTGAAAACAGAATGCATAAACAGAGAAATGGCAATGAGAAAGTTCAAACGGAGGTAAGCTGAGGTTTTTATGGGGCAAAATGCATGCTGATAGTATACAGTGATATTGAAATGCACATACCACTGCCAAAAGAAAGTAGTATGCATATTAAGTTAAATATACTGTTCAAAAGTTTGTCAAATTACATTTATTCATTTATTCCTGTGATGCCATAGCTGAAATTTCAACAGCCATTACTCCAGTATCACAGCATCCTTCAGATATCATTTTAATTAGCTGACTCTTTATCGACTAGAAAGTTCAAAAGAACGATGTTTACTTGAAATATATATTTTAGTCTTTACTGTCACTTTTGATCAATTGAATTCTTCCTTGCTCAAAAACAGCATTAATTTCCTCTAAAAAATCTTACTGACCCCAAACTTGAAACCTCTTGAGATGCATCTTAAATAATGTAAACAAACCAATGTGGAACCAATAGGTGGCCTTTTTCCTTTCAGCCAAAAAAAGTGTTGCATGAGGGTTCACATTACACCAAACTAAGATAGTAAGTCAGCTGCATAAGAAGAAAAAATCTGCAATCAACTCCCAATAGCTGCCAAAGGAAACAAGACTGTACAGTAAAGCACCTCAACATAACTTGATAAACAGAGAGAAATATGATGCTGCCATTTTATTACAGCCATTCCAAGAAGACCTTAGATTTTTCCCTCAAACTCAATAACTCTGTTTGGTGTTTGTTTCCAAATGTTTCACTACACACTACAATTTGGAAAATGTTTCTAAATGCAGAAAACTCGAGCAGTCTTTGAAGCACAGCTTACAAATAAACTTTTTTTTATTGGTCTATGTAATTGCTGCATTCAAATGAAGGTGAGCATTTCAGATCACAAGATCCCAAAGGAAAGTAAAGATACACCCTCAAAATTACAGAATACATATATTGATATATAGTTTAGAGATATTAAATCGCAACGGTATTAAAAAACAAACAAACAAACAAACAAAAAACAGATAAAATAGCTCTAAAGGAAAAGAATAAGTTAAAGAAGTTTTGCCAAAAAATAAAATAAAAATCATTTTGGAGTTATATACCATATATGGAGTATTTTCACATTTTTTAAATTCAACTCAATCTTTGCCTGCTGCTTTACAACCTCATTCAAATGCCCATTAAACAGTACCATAGAAGTTATCATAGTTACTCATAGTGGTTTCTCCATTTCCAAGCCATTTTAAAAATTAAGCAGAAGAAAGAAAAGGTCTCTCACTTGCACATAAGTTCTTGGTTTGTCTTCTCAGTCCTATCATTCTTAGCCAAGCATTTTTTAATAAGACAATCGAGTTCCTGAAGACTGGTTAGTCAACTGAATGGTCAAAACAAGCTAGAAGAGTGGCTTGGGCACTTTGGAATGTAGCTGAGAGCCACTGAAATACAACCGATTCAAGCCAGCTCTTCAATTCTGCTCCTGCCGTTTGGAAGGTGGCACAAGGTGAGCAGGCAGTTTGGCCGGAAGCTCGTGCCCCTCAAGCTTTACCTTAATCAGGTGATTCGCAAGCGCAAACTCTTCATCATCCAGATAGCCATCTTTGTCAACATCTGCCAGAGTCCAAACCTTTCCAAGCACTGTGTTTGGCAGCTTGGACTTCACCAACTCCTTCTTAGCCGTGGCACCAGATATCTTCCCATTAATTGGTGAGAGCGTGTAGAATATTTCGTCATAGGATGGCTTATCACGGCCCACGATCCATTCCAGCTCATCAATGCCTTCACCTGCACCTTCTCCATATCCATGACCAAATGGCCCATTCATGGTTCCCTCAAATGCACCACCCTTCACTGACTGGTTGGTCATGGCAGCCTCCTCCTTACGGACCAGCGTCATGAGCTTAGCGATGTCATTACCTAGCATGCCTTCCACTGACTCTAGCAATTTTGGCTTAAAGGCAGGAAATTTGGTGAAGTCCTGAACAGCTAGCAACTCCTGCAAAAAAAAAAAAAAAAGATTGTGTTGTGTTTTTATTTTTTAAAGAAAATATCTTTATAAAACCTTAATTCGTTGGATAAAAATTCATAGCTTCATACCTGCATTTTCTTTAAATTAGGAAAGTCTCCCGGTGAAATGTTGTGCTCTTTCTGAATCTTTTCATATATAGCGCCCAAGTTGTTAATAAGCTCTTTCTTCTTTGAGTCTTTCCCAAATACACTTGGCATCTCTTTCTTCAGAGCACTGATAATGTAAGCATGCACCTAAAAGGAAAGTATTCAATGCACTCAAATTAAATACAAATAGCATTTGTGGAGTTTAGTGTGTCAGAACTACACTTCTCACAAGTATTAGGTTCTTCCATAAAGTGAAAATAAGAAGTGAAACTCAAACTCAAAAAACAAAAAAAGTACACTTATTGGGGTTTAAAGTTCATAAAAATATCCAGCTAAAAGGCATTTTCATGGACCAACACATTGAACTTCAATCTTCACAATCAAGTGGGGAAAAAATTAAATAACTGTTTCCTATTTTGATATATTTTAAAATGCAAGTTATTAAATATAAGTTATTCCAGTCTTCAGTGTCACGTGATCCTTCAGAAATTATTCTAATATGCAGAAGAAACATGCATTGTTAGTATCAATGTTGAAAACAGTTATATATATTATAAATGCCTTTTCTATCATTTTTGATCAATTGAATGCATCCTTGCTGAATAAAAGCATTAATTTTTTGCTTTTTTTTTATGTTACTGACCCTAAGCTTTTGAATACTAGTGTAAATGTGCAAAAATGTCATAGTTTCACCTTAGCGAGACGTGCTCTTTTGATCAGATCATTGAGTTTCCGCAGAGCTGCGTTTTGGGGAAGACTTTGAATATCCCGGAAGAGGTCCTGCTCCTCTGCTTCAAACAGCTTCCTGTTATCTGCGATCAGAAGTGGCTGAGCCCAAAACGAGCCGATATACACTCGGACCACCTCAGGGGTGTTGATGATCTTCCCCAGTGACCACATGAGGGCACCATACACCCTCATCAGCTGCTGGGTGCTGATCTGGTCAGCTTTGTTCAGAACCACACGCATCTTGTCCTCATGGTTTTTCAGGGCCTTGATCACCTCTGAGAACTCATCAGAAATGTCCAGCTTGTGGGCGTCGAAGAGCAAGATGATTCTGTCCACTCGTTCTGCAAACCACTCAAGAACTGCGGCAAAGTCATAGCCTGCAATTGAGAGAAGTTAGAAAGATGTGCATTAGATTGGGCCCTAAATCAAAGCTCAGCAGGGCTGCATGCAACATGCTTTATTATTAGAAATGAAGGTCAGGGATAATGGATTTGATTAGTGACAGCGTCATCTGATCTCAGTGAATTCACATAATTGTAAATAGCAACTATAAAGCCATGTATTCAGAGAGAAAGAGATCTGCTGCCTGTGAAATCCCTGGGTGTAGAGGAACTGAAAGGGACCCATCATCATTGTGTACCTATTTATTTTCAGTAGAGAACCTGTGGCAGTACTGGCAAGGTAATAACCAAAGAAAAAATATATTTTTAGGAAAAGAATGAGTGATTCTTTAACCTATAAAATCATGACGTAAATTGTGGTTTTTGGACATTTATGAAAAACTATAAGCAGAAAGAAAAAAAAACAACAACAACTTGAGTGTAAACTCCAAAGATTTGCATCAAAGGAACTATTAACCAAAATCAGCAATAAGACCATCAAAACTATAAAAAATACACATGATATGAATATGAGGTTAATATAAAATATTGTATTTTAAAAATTGAAAACAAGAAAATTTAAATCAATTAAATGATTATGTTTATTCTAAATTATTATATTTAATTCTAATACTTTAAATTAATAAAAATGTTCAAAAGAAAAAGACAAACACTATTTTAACCTACAATGATTGTAACATAAATTGTTGTTTTTGAAAGCTGCATTTACATTTTACAGGAAGACATTTATGGGAAAACTACATACATTACATACAAAAAAAAAAAACCATGAGGTTATAGTAAAGTGTAACCTGTTACCAGGCTGTCAGAATAAAGAAAGAAAATATGGTATGGATATGAGGCTTACAAAAAATAAATAAAATAAATAATCCATTACAAAATTTTTAATTAACACAATCAATTAAATGTTTATATTTATTTTAAGTTATTATATATTTTAATTTAGTTCTCTAACATTTTAAATTAATAAAAATGTACAAAAAGAAAAAAAAACTTTTTTAAATGATCACTAGATAAATAGTTTTTGAAAGTTGCATTGAAAATCTACACAACCCCTTGGTTTGAAAAGGCATGATACTACTGACCCAGGAAAACATTTATGAAATTCAGAAAGAAAAACAAAAAAATTATCACAAACAAAAAAAACCTGTGGTGGTCAATGAGAGGCGCTTCTGGGAAAACTGCTAACATTTTCCGAGAAAAATCCCCCATGACCCTGTACCACACAGGAACTTTTAGTTCCACATTTTAAACTGGATGCCAGCTCATGACCCTATTTCCAGCCATTCACCGTAGACACACCTTCCCACAAGGATGACCTCCAGCTGCAAAAGTAGACGCAAGTGGCACAATGACATCATAATAGCAACCCAGAGCAACACATAGAGCACAAAGGCCGTTTGAGATGCAGTCAGACAGAAATGCTCAAATAGCCTTTCATGCTTAATCCCATATAGCCACAACTGTGGGACAGTCTGCTGTGTCTCTGCTGGGACTAGTGGTGAGGAAGCCTCAGGGTCTGTAGCATGACTGCTGTGTGTCTATGGTAAGCGGGGCACCTTGATCTCAGTATCTGGTTACTGGCTCAATGGGCCCCGGAAGGGACAAAAGGGTCACGTGACTTCTTGAGACATATTCTGTAACAATGCCACATTTCTGTTTCTTAACCGCTGTCTCTTTGTGATCTGTATCTACAGTGAGTTGACATATGGGCCAACTCAGCATTTCCTTCTGATTCTTCCTGTTGAGAATGAGAATGGGGTTCAAGCGTATTATCAGATAGTATTAGTGTGGAATAGGGCTGGGCGGTATGACAGTATCGTTACCACGGAATAAAGTGTCTATCGTTAGAGATTTTGCCATGTCGTGCATTCTCAGTTTGCAAATATATCTGCGTAACAGTACTATACTTAAAAGTTATATACACCTTTGAATGATAAGGAAACATTCATGAATGAGAAAATAAAGAGTGGGACGCACTTGATAGAGTTATTAAGTGCAATAAGCAGTGAATAAGAACTCAATTCGCTGCTCGTGCTGACTAACAGCGCGCATTGAAAGCCCCTCTCATGTTACTGACCCTAAGCTTTTGAATACTAGTGTAAATGTGCAAAAATGTCATAGGTTCACCTTAGCGAGACGTGCTCTTTTGATCAGATCATTGAGTTTCCGCAGAGCTGCGTTTTGGGGAAGACTTTGAATATCCCGGAAGAGGTCCTGCTCCTCTGCTTCAAACAGCTTCCTGTTATCTGCGATCAGAAGTGGCTGAGCCCAAAACGAGCCGATATACACTCGGACCACCTCAGGGGTGTTGATGATCTTCCCCAGTGACCACATGAGGGCACCATACACCCTCATCAGCTGCTGGGTGCTGATCTGGTCAGCTTTGTTCAGAACCACACGCATCTTGTCCTCATGGTTTTTCAGGGCCTTGATCACCTCTGAGAACTCATCAGAAATGTCCAGCTTGTGGGCGTCGAAGAGCAAGATGATTCTGTCCACTCGTTCTGCAAACCACTCAAGAACTGCGGCAAAGTCATAGCCTGCAATTGAGAGAAGTTAGAAAGATGTGCATTAGATTGGGCCCTAAATCAAAGCTCAGCAGGGCTGCATGCAACATGCTTTATTATTAGAAATGAAGGTCAGGGATAATGGATTTGATTAGTGACAGCGTCATCTGATCTCAGTGAATTCACATAATTGTAAATAGCAACTATAAAGCCATGTATTCAGAGAGAAAGAGATCTGCTGCCTGTGAAATCCCTGGGTGTAGAGGAACTGAAAGGGACCCATCATCATTGTGTACCTATTTATTTTCAGTAGAGAACCTGTGGCAGTACTGGCAAGGTAATAACCAAAGAAAAAATATATTTTTAGGAAAAGAATGAGTGATTCTTTAACCTATAAAATCATGACGTAAATTGTGGTTTTTGGACATTTATGAAAAACTATAAGCAGAAAGAAAAAACAACAACAACAACAACTTGAGTGTAAACTCCAAAGATTTGCATCAAAGGAACTATTAACCAAAATCAGCAATAAGACCATCAGAACTATAAAAAATACACATGATATGAATATGAGGTTAATATAAAATATTGTATTTTAAAAATTGAAAACAAGAAAATTTAAATCAATTAAATGATTATGTTTATTCTAAATTATTATATTTAATTCTAATACTTTAAATTAATAAAAATGTTCAAAAGAAAAAGACAAACACTATTTTAACCTACAATGATTGTAACATAAATTGTTGTTTTTGAAAGCTGCATTTACATTTTACAGGAAGACATTTATGGGAAAACTACATACATTACATACAAAAAAAACAAAAAAACATGAGGTTATAGTAAAGTGTAACCTGTTACCAGGCTGTCAGAATAAAGAAAGAAAATATGGTATGGATATGAGGCTTACAAAAAATAAATAAAATAAATAATCCATTACAAAATTTTTAATTAACACAATCAATTAAATGTTTATATTTATTTTAAGTTATTATATATTTTAATTTAGTTCTCTAACATTTTAAATTAATAAAAATGTACAAAAAGAAAAAAAAACTTTTTTAAATGATCACTAGATAAATAGTTTTTGAAAGTTGCATTGAAAATCTACACAACCCCTTGGTTTGAAAAGGCATGATACTACTGACCCAGGAAAACATTTATGAAATTCAGAAAGAAAAACAAAAAAATTATCACAAACAAAAAAAACCTGTGGTGGTCAATGAGAGGCGCTTCTGGGAAAACTGCTAACATTTTCCGAGAAAAATCCCCCATGACCCTGTACCACACAGGAACTTTTAGTTCCACATTTTAAACTGGATGCCAGCTCATGACCCTATTTCCAGCCATTCACCGTAGACACACCTTCCCACAAGGATGACCTCCAGCTGCAAAAGTAGACGCAAGTGGCACAATGACATCATAATAGCAACCCAGAGCAACACATGGAGCACAAAGGCCGTTTGAGATGCAGTCAGACAGAAATGCTCAAATAGCCTTTCATGCTTAATCCCATATAGCCACAACTGTGGGACAGTCTGCTGTGTCTCTGCTGGGACTAGTGGTGAGGAAGCCTCAGGGTCTGTAGCATGACTGCTGTGTGTCTATGGTAAGCGGGGCACCTTGATCTCAGTATCTGGTTACTGGCTCAATGGGCCCCGGAAGGGACAAAAGGGTCACGTGACTTCTTGAGACATATTCTGTAACAATGCCACATTTCTGTTTCTTAACCGCTGTCTCTTTGTGATCTGTATCTACAGTGAGTTGACATATGGGCCAACTCAGCATTTCCTTCTGATTCTTCCTGTTGAGAATGAGAATGGGGTTCAAGCGTATTATCAGATAGTATTAGTGTGGAATAGGGCTGGGCGGTATGACAGTATCGTTACCACGGAATAAAGTGTCTATCGTTAGAGATTTTGCCATGTCGTGCATTCTCAGTTTGCAAATATATCTGCGTAACAGTACTATACTTAAAAGTTATATACACCTTTGAATGATAAGGAAACATTCATGAATGAGAAAATAAAGAGTGGGACGCACTTGATAGAGTTATTAAGTGCAATAAGCAGTGAATAAGAACTCAATTCGCTGCTCGTGCTGACTAACAGCGCGCATTGAAAGCCCCTCTCTCAGTCAGCATGTGAATTAGGGCTGCATGATAAATCGCATGTGATATTTAACGCGCATCATCAGTAAAGCCGGTTCTGTAATCAGCGGTAAATCTCCATCACGTGCGTGCTTTCACATGGAGTAGCATTTACTACACAGAGCCATTGTTCACTGACAAGCTGCGCAAAATATGATCGTGGTTTTGCGCAGCTTGTCAGTGAACAATGGCTCTTTCGTGTTTTATTGTGCTTCAATGGTCTAATACGCGCACACAATTATCTCAAAACGCCCATTGTGTGGAGCATTCACATAAACACAGTCAGTTATGTGTTAAATAAACGTAAACAGTTGGGTGAAAACCGGATGTGTATTAGTATATTGGATCTTTTCAGTTGGTCTTAAAGGGACAGCAGTAGGGCTGTGCGATTAATCGAAACCGCGATTTGAGACGTTGCGATTTCTTAATCGCAAAGCCTGCGATATGGACACGATATTACTCTGTTCCAGAGCATATGCATGACTGCCAGCCTTGAGTTGCAGTCTTACTAACCAATAGAGTGAGCGCACCTCTGTTCTCCCCAATCAGCACTGCTCTAGCCAACGGAGTAAACACCCACCATTTAAAAAAACAAAAACAAAGCGGGAGAGAGACAGAGTGGGATTATGGCGTCTACTGGGTCAGATCGATAGTTAGGCAAATTAAAACTAAAGAAGAACGTATGCAACTTAAGCTTCGAAATGACAGACAACGAACAAAAAAGGTAATTTGCAAGAGCTGCGTATCGGTTCTGTTTTCAGTACTGGAGAATAAAAGATTCTTAGATGTTTTTGTTAGTACGTGAATGTTATTTTACACATTTTATCTCCCCAACTGATTAATTTGAAATAAGTTTATGATGCATGTTCGCTATTTCCAATTCAGAAGAGCGCACACACAGCCTGTGTCTGTGAATGCTTCTCATACTTGCTCCTCTCTGCCCCACGTGGCGTGAATCCCGCGTCACGGACGAGCCATTCATGCTTACCGCACTCATGCAGCCTGTCTCGTAATGCTTAGAACCCCTCCCAAAACACAATAAAAAATGTAATGGATTTCAGGGTTATAATGGGAATTGTATTGGTTTTAATGTAAACTATAATGGTGTCTATTTGATGGATTCTATTGGTGGGATGTAATCTGGCAGATGGCAACCAATAGAACAACAGTAATTCCTATTGGAATAATGCCCAAAACAAAAATAAATTTTGTAATGGTTTAATGGAAACTATAAGAATTTCTGTGATAGTTTCTATTGTTTTTTTCAGCAGGGTAATAATACCCATACTGTGCTGCACATTATTGGCAATATTGAGCTGAAGCTTGACTTTGCAAATTTAAAATTGCAAATCAAATCGCAATCTCTGTCAAAAAAAAAAAAAAATCGCAATATTATATTTTCCCCCAAATCGCACAGCCCTAGACAGCAGTCTAATTTGCCAGCTGCTGTCTGTCATTATTAATATTAATCTCTCACTGCACTTGACTGAATCACTTTTGGATCTTTAATAAGTTCATGTTTGATTGATACAGTGAAGACTGTGCAATGTTTTATTTATACACTTTATTCAATTTCTGTAATATTTCTTACTACACGTTAAATAATACTGTAGCTGAATAAATTAAAAGTTTATTTCATATTTATTTGTTCTATTGCGTTTGTAATTTGCTTCTTTTTCTTATTTTTAATAATGAGATATATATTGTTATCGTGAAATAACATTTCTCATATCGTGAAGTAAGATTTTGGTCATAACACCCACCCCTATTGTGGAATATTGGACAACTCAACAAAACCCATGTAAAACCTATGAGTCGTATGATGATTAAACACTTCTCCACCCACAAAAATCTTTTCAGTGGTATTAAAAGAGGGAACTGGGAACAATGTGGTCAGGATTATATTGGCACAATAGTTTTATCGCTACAAACATTAACATTAGGCCAGAGGTTTGACTGCTTTTAGATTGGGGATTTATGCACAGTGAACAAACTTGCCCGAGCAGCTGACATTCTGTTTTATTTTTGTTACATCTTCATTTAATGAAGTACAGCATAAATTACTATTATTAGTGGAGAAAAGATATTCAAATATTTCCTGTATTATAGAAAATCCACTTAAGATTTTACACAAAAGAGAGAGGAGTTCACAATAAAGAGTCAGACTCCAAAGATTTGCATGGAATGAACTTAAGTATTACACTAAAACACACTGAAGAATAGTTTTCTACAGAAATTACACATAATAAACTAAGGCCCAATCCCATTTCTACCCCTTCCCCCTTCCCCTATCCCTCTGTTTTGTGCATTCATGTGAAGTGGTAGGGGTAGAGGGAAGGGCCAGATAGCCCTTCAAATTTTAATGAAAAATAATAATTTGTTTTATACTACAATCTTGTTCGTATTTACGGACCTAAAATTAGTCCTATATTAAATTTTTGTCAAGAGAAGTGACAAAGAAGAAAGAGTACTAAAATACATTAATGATAAAAGGCAAAGTATTCCGTGTAGAAAGGAATGATCAATTAAAAAATGTCAGGATATAAACAAGTAAATCTCAAAATGATGGATATGAGGGTGTATAAGAAAAATTTAAACAAAACAAAAAAACAATTATGAATATTTTATTATTTAATTTGTATAGAATTTTATATTATATCATGTATTTTAATTTAATGATTTTCATTAATATTTTAAAGTAATACAAATTTGATAAAATAGGATAATGTTATTATTATCATTATCACAAATAAATAATATGTAAAAAATAAACCAGAAAGCACCCAAGGCTGCTGACCTCTGCTGATCCTTTGTTTTTCCCCTGACAAGATGCCTGGAGTATCGATGATACTGATGCTCTCCAAGACAGGGTTGTTTAACTGAGCACACATAAACCTGCAAGGAGAGAGAGAGAGAATGTCATGCAAGGAAAGCAAGTGTACTGTACAAGAGACTGTAACAGGTTTGGTGAGATTTGAAGCCAAAATATTACACCACTCTCTTCCTCCTCTTTCTTTACATTGTCTGAAAATACTATGGAGAGCAAAAGTAAAAATGTTTGACAAACATATTTTATTAACAAATCAATATTTAAACATATGCGTGGGAAAAAACATTTGGGCAAAATTTTATAAAAACCACAGGATTTTTTTTACTTCCTCGTTTAACTACATAAATGTTTCAGTCAGCATGAGATCGGGACTTCAGTTCAAATCTCAAGAATATCAGTCTCATAATTCTGTAACAACAAGAAATGAACTTTGCTTATACAAAGATGTGGATTGTTTTCAGATATTAAAGGGGTCATATGATGCTTTTTTAAAGATCATTATTCTGTGAATTTGGTGTAACAGAATATGTTGACATGCTTTAACGTTCAAAAAACACATTATTTTTCAAATACTGTACATTATTGTAGGTCCTCTAGGCCCCGCCTCTCTCAAACGCTTAGTTTTCTACAAAGTCCCTTCTTCCGTCAAGCGCAGTCTGCTCTGATTGGCCAGCTGACCCAGTGCATTGTGATTGGCCGAACACCGCAAGCACTCGTCGGAAATGTAACGCCCCTTACCATAATCGCGAGCTTCATCTTTCAAATAAATGTAAAGACAGAGCCCGAAAGGGGAACAGAGTCGCGTGACAGACACAGTGATGAAGCTGGTATGTGTTTGCAGTACACAAGCTACGGTTAAGACAGCTGACTCCACTGTGATGTGACCCTCTCTCTCTCTCTTGCTCTCTCTCTCTCTCCCTCTCTCGCTCGCACACACACACACAATGCGCAAAACTCCGCATTTGAACAGTCAATAGCAAATACTTAAACTAATAACAAAACAGTAGCTGATTCAGAAGTGCCAGATTGTCATAGCAAAGTCAGAATTTAACTTTGATAAAGAATATCTCTTTGGTTTTGAGACTTTAGTCTTTGCAACTTCACGGATCTTATCAATGCACAATCAGCTTGTAACACTCCAAAGAGAAAGGAAAACTTGAAATCGCATCATATGACCCCTTTAACAGTCTTTCTTCCTGTCAGCGTACAGCACAGCCCAACCAAGTGAATCTCTGTCACAAGACTGAAGCTTACAGCTAGAACTTTCTTAATGAAGCACAGAAACCACTAGAATGAAGCTGTTTCCCAAAGACATCAAAAACAAGACATCGGATTAGGACATAAGTAGTATTCCCTAAAAAAATAAAAAATTATCTCCAATGGTTTTGCTGCAATTACTTAAGCTTGTTTAAAGGCAAAACTTTAATGCAGGCCATGACAAGGGACTGCAAAACTGGATATGTTAAAGAAAACAGACAAAAACCAAAGGAGGCTTCATGATTACATTTCATTGTACTGACTGTTTGACAGCTTTTGTGTCATCTAATAACAAACTGAAAAAATTAAGATTTGGATGAGAGACACAGAATAGAACATGCAACACTAAAACAGCTTACCCACCCTTTTCCACCAGGCCAAAAAAAGTTCCTGGAAGACGCAATGTAAAGTATCATAAAGTATTATTAAATTGGGCTGATAAATTAGGTTACTAAGTATTCCTTTCAGTAAGAAAGGACAGGCAATCCTATGACAAAATGTGCTGAACAGTCTGCACTATTTACACAAATTCCCTGTTATGCAAAACAGAGGAACTTCTCAAATTGATATATGCACACGAGTTTCACATTTTGAAATATTCAGAGGTCTGAAAATGGAACCAGTTTATGCTGCTTTTATAATCCATAATTTCACAATGACCACAAATAACCACGTGACCAACACTAAGAGTGGAAAAAAGGGAAATATCTTCAGAATGAAATGCCATTAATATTATTTTGTGGGTTTTATGGTTCTCTGGTTGGGACCAAATATTTAATTCTGCTGCATCAGCCTTGAATTTTTGAACAACATATGGTGGAGCGCTGGTAATCCCAGCCTGCTTCAATCTTCTTAAGTAAGACTCAACATCTGACACCACCCAGAAATCTGCTACAGTTATTTTACAGGGAATGTGGAAGTTGTTCAGACTGGCATCACATAACATCACACATGTATTGCACGTGGGCTAAATGTCCTGGTTAGGTGTTGCCTCATGTACTGTAACTGTGTGATAGTAGGTAAATTAGCTAAAACCAACTGACTAACAGCTCAAGACAAACTCCAGTTGAAGAACATGGCCTGTGTGACACCTGTTCTCAGCATATGCCATGATGACTCAATCCAACACACACGGAAACTATGACACACAACTTTCTAGAAACTGAATGACTGAATTATTGTGAGGTCATAATTAAAAACAAATGGATACTGTAAAGCTCATTTTGTCTAAGTTACTAAAAATACATTAAAATGCAATTAATGTAAAAGGATTTCTTTTGATGAACATTATTATATATTTATTTTTCTTAAAAAAGGAAAGCAATTATGTTTCAGATTATTCTATTATTATTGCTATTTTATTCACCACTAATCTGTTTACTAAAGTCAGTGACAACCAACATGCAGAAAAACAATCTGCTGCCATGTGACAGGAAAACCATAAAACAGAGAGGACCCATTTAGACCCTCATGACTGTTTCAAGGTGTATTAAAAAATGATTATACAGTATGTTATAAACAAATTACGTTTCTGAAAATATCAGCTATTTAAAAGGCAAGTTTTGTTAGGCTCAAATAGAGCAACTCTAAGAAATTATATATACAGTCACACACATGTGTTTTTTACTGTATGGTTACACTATTTGACTTTTTAGAGTCAAGATATTTGTAGAAAATCTATGCATGTTTGTTTTGCTTTTGTAATCAACAAATACAAAAACGACAAGAACTTGGCACGAGTGTTTTAAACGAGATCATCTCGATTTATCATTGGTCCATGTGTCAAACATTTGCCAGAGGTAAAAATAACTGAGTCGCTCGAGTCCGCAACTGCAGTTTTCTAAAGGTCAATGAAGTGACACGTACTTGACCGTAATTTCCTGATTCACAAACATACGGCAAGCCTTAGCTTAACCCAAACCACACCTTGTCACTCCATATACAGTCACAATTTAGCTTTTTATCAACGGACCCTTTATGTTACATGATACATGGGCGTATTACCTATTGAGGAAAGCGTTTCCAAAGGCGTTGAGTTTTCGGAAAGGCTTTTTTGGATCCACAACCAGCGCATTGCCAGGTATCACGCCTTCCTGTTCGCCGTGCATAACCGCGATGAAGGAATCCGTCGTCGGCTCGGGGCCTATCCTCATCCCGGGGAAATCCTGCTCCATCAAATGCCTAATGAAGGTGGTCTTCCCGGTCGAGTACTGCCCCACCAGCAGCACCATGGGCTTGTTGTCAAAGTCCGCATCTTCTAAAGCCGGTGAATGGAAGTCGTGGAAATGATAGGTGTCCTCCAAAGGGAAGAGTTTGGTGCGGTAGAGGCGCTTCAGTCCCTCCGACACGTTTTGGAAAAGTTCTGGGTCTTTCTTTCCTTCTCTATTAGACCAGCTGAACATGATGGTCGTTATACGGCGATTCTAATTCGAAAGGAAACGGCTTCTGCTTTCAAATGTTCGCCACAAACCCAGGCAACCTCCCGTCGAAAGTTTGACTGTCCCACCCCTGCACAGCAGCCACCTCTACACTCCGGCTTGACGCAGCACTTCCCCCTCTGGCAAACCCCCTGAACTCTAACGCAATCAGAGCTTGTTGCAACACTGCTCTGTGACTGTACGTCGTTTAGATTAACGCTGATCTAATCGGAGCTCAACTTTACTTGTATCTAAACCGACTGCGGTTTGCATGCAGAAACTTCTACACTTCATAATAAAAGCCTTGGTTTTGCAAACACAAACGTAATCATTTATTCATGTTGGATTACCAAAAGCATTAATATGAGAGAGGTAGGATTGGACCATGCATAATAAATACATTGACATGAAATCGCCAGATATGGAAGATAAAGACAGAACCATTAAACACCAAAAACACTGTGGCTAGTGGCTACGTGGCTCTTATGTTATTTCTAAATGTATTTAATGCACATTTTTTTCAATTTTTCTATTGGTCAGTACTTTTCCCATAACTTTTCTGTAGAACATGATTCAATAAATACATTTTAAACAAACATAGCAGCGTAGGTACAACCTAATTATCATTTTCAAAAATATAGTTTTCAAAGTAAAGCATATTTCAGCTTCGTGAATATCAAGTCGTCGATAATATCTATGTCTTTCTTACGGTCAACGTGCAAGGTTGGGAATTTTCCAACGTTTACACCATCAAGACATGTTTAAGGCCCATTAAGACATTTTAATATAAAAATAAAAAAAAAACATTTGTAAAAAATAATTCAGAAAATTAAAACGATTAATAGAAGGGCTGACACTTAAACATGAAAAGTTAAGTAAATGTGTAAGGCTCATTCTATTTTAATATGAACCACAGAGCACTGATTAGACAACAGTGTGCTCTTGTGGACACCAGTGCTAATCACACGGTAAACAGACATTGTTGCTGTTGCACAATACAAACGGAATCGTAGCTTTACCTCAACTAAAGGAAGGATTTACCACGACAGCTCTCACAATGATACTTTATTTTTATTTTTTTGCTATTCTTTTTTGCTAAATAGTACATATATCTAATTATTTCTAAATGCACAATTTGTTCATTTTTACAAACCATGTTTTTGTATGACCAGTGATGATGACGTAAATGTTACATATTTGTAAATGTATTCAGATGCATTAGATGCACTATAATACACAGTTATGTGTGCAGGATAATAAGGCATGCTTTAGAAAGGATTGGCACAGAACTTCCGGCTTCCGTTACATGTGACTCTCTGCAGGTAACAGCTCCTCCACTGGCACTGCAAAACATTTCCACATGGAGTGGCTGTTACACCCAGCGAGCACCAAGAGCAGCTCTCAACACTTCCTATGCTTGTCCAATGTCCAACTCATTTTATTCTATTAAAGATAAGAGATCCATGGTTAGAGGAGGAAAAACATAACCAATAAAACAACTCCCTGCTTGACACAACTACAAATAGTCGTATGATTTGAAAGGACAGAGAAACTCTGCAGGTTTTGAATGTGATGTTAGTAATGCTATTTATTTGCACTGTTAAAACCTTTCATTTGCTGATCTCTTTCTTATAAAAAGTCAAGGACTTTGACATATTGAACTTTACCCAAATTACGCCTTGACTATAATAAAATAAACATTAAAACATATTCTTTGTCGACTAGCCTACTACTACTAAGTATTTTGAAGTATTTATAGATGTTCACTCAGAGTCATTTGGTAATCCAAATTCTTCCCAAAAACTAAACTTTCCAAAGTCGCATAATTACTAAATAAAGTACTAATGATAATTGTTAAAAAATAACTCACCCTTGTTCTCCTCTGTATCAAAATGCAGAAAGAAACTAAGGTTGAAGCAGCATAATGATCCAATAAAACACACACATGAGTGGAAAAAGGGTGAAAAGGCAAACAGAGGGTAAAGAGTAGCATGTGTGATCTCTTGTCATTCAGAAGAAGAATGCCCCAGAGTAAGACTGTTGGCAGATTAATTATTATACATTTATCCAATAAGTAACAAGCTATGAGGCCCATCCCATACTGCACTGTTTGCACATCCACCTGAGTAACATCACGTCTTCACCTTAAACACCTCACAGAGTGAACATGGACATTGGACGCTTTGGATGGTTTTAGTCATGCATTGAGCAAATTATGCTAATAAATGTCCTTAATATTAAACCTGGCTGTTGTGCCATTTCAAAAGATATGGTAAATTGCAAATATGTACAGTACATCTTTTCTTTTTAGTCAAATATATATAATAGTGGATTCAGTCATCTCAATGGCAAAAAGTGTGTCCCGATTTACCTGAATTTACCCCTATTATACTGGTATATATAACTATAATATAGAGAATAATTGGTGTTATTCTAACAAGATTAAGGGTTGGGCATACTATGCTGAATAAAACCTTAAATATAATAAACAAACATCCAACAGGATTATGTGAGCACTGTGGAATGGAGGTTATTTGTGTTTGTCAAAAGTATAATAATGAATGAGAAACAATGAAGAATGAACTTAGAAAGATGGGAGTGGATAACCTAAAGCTTAAAAATATATTTACTTATGGACTAGAGAGTTTATTTTTGTATCTTAAGAGAACAGAACTGATTAAGAGAATTTAGAGGGGAAATTTTGAACTTTTCCTTCTTTTTTGGGGGGTCCTCTCATTATGAAAGGGTAAACGCTTGTCCACACTCCAATACAGTAGGTGGCGATAATGCATCTTAACAGTGGTGCTACCCACCATAAAACCAAAGAAGAAGAAGAAGAAGAAGAATTGGTGTTATTGTGTTTACTCTTTATTGTGTCCTTTCAGCCTTCCATAGTAGCTAATCATGTGGTAGAGCAGAGAAAGCGAATTGGATTTTTAAAAAAATCTATAACAGTTATTATAGCTCAATAATTCATGGCTGAACCGTGTACGTTTCACCCTCCAGACCAGTAGGGGGGGAACATGCACCTTTAACGTTGGTTTGCCAATCCGCCAAAAAAAAACTCGAGAGAAGAAGAAGAAGAAAGCGAATTGGTCGTTGCGGCTTTCCGTAGATGTGTGTGGCTCAACCCAGTGCTGGCAATAAATGTAAGTAGCTGTACAACGACATGCAGGGCTAATTAATAATGAAATTAAGTTTAAAAAAAATATATCGTTCCTGACATACAAAAGCGCTATTACTTTATAAAGAAAATTCTCAACCGCTCTCTAGAAGATACTAGTTATGCAAAAGAATAATTAGCTGTTGCTGGAGGCTGTTCAGTGTTAGCCTGCCAGCTAACTGAATCTTATCATGTATTTATTAGAATAAATATAGGCTGCTGCCACACTTATTTAAACTATTTAATGAGTCAGATTTGATTTGCGTAGTGGTTATATGATCTTGTCAATCAGAAGGCTAGAATGAATTAATCTTATTGTTTCGAGCCGCAGTCACTTTAGGATCTACCCAACTGTATGACTTTTTTGTATATTAAGTTATAAAACATTTATAAAAATCTTTAAGCGTCTTCAGAAAATGTCTTCAAAACTCTTTAACTTCAAGGAAGCTTTCTGAACGAGCAAGAGGGGTTTTATATTTATTTGTGATATAATGTCACTGCGTTGTTATAATGCAATATTAAACTTATTTTCAGCACAATGGCTGAGTGCACTACGTTTGATAGTCTGCTGGAAATGGGCTTTGACAGAAACCGAGCGTAAGTCATGATTTTTCTACAGAGACACTGATGTTACACACTGATCCAGTACTTTCACTCACCCTGTGATTGTTTTGTAGGGAGAAGGCAGTAGCACATACTGGAAACCAAGGCATTGAGAGCGCGATGGACTGGTGAGTCCTCATTTAAAAATAATAATAAATTACAACTCAAGCTGATAGCCAGTGATCACTATACATTTTCATCGTATGGAAAAGAGCAATAATGTACCATTTAAATAATAATAATTTTATAAATAAAAATAACTTTTTGGAAGTTGAATTTACAATTCTGTAACCGTACAGGTTAATGGAGCATGAGAATGATCCAGATATAGATGAGCCTTATGTTCCGCCTGCTGGAGATACTCTCGGCACAACAGAAGAACAGAGCCAGTCTCCCACAGAACCTTCTGAATGTATGTTCTTCTGATGCTCCTCACTCTCAATTTCACAAAAACACTGCTCATCGTTTCATCACCCAACACAAAATGTTACTTTCTCTTTCATGTTTGTCTTTAACCAAAACAATAAAACAGCCACTGACGTTGCTGAACAAGAGGGAGATCCTAAAAATCCTATGTCAGAGGAAGAAAGGAAGGATCAAGTAAAACGGTTTGTGCTTTCTACAGCTGACCTTAAAATGTATTAACATAAAAAGCACACATTTAAAAGCTGATGCATAGTATTGCTCCCCCCCCCCCCCTCCCCCCCCCCCCCCCAGACTGGAGGAGTTGATGAAGATAAGACAGGAGGAGAGGAGAGAGAGAGAGCGAAAGGAGGAAATAGAAAGAGAAAAGCAGAGGAGGAAACAGGGCCAAGAGCTGCTGCATGTTAAACAGAAGCTTCAAGACGACGAAATGAAGAAGCTAGCGGATCATCGCAGGAGAGAGAAGATGGAGGACAAGCTTGCCAAGTAAGAGGAACACGGATGCATTGCTTGTTTAACTTTGATCAAGCACTTTCAGTGACGTTTTAACTTGAATTCAGTGGTTCTCAATATTTTGTGATTTACTGAATAAGGATTACATTAAAGCATTTAGTCAATGTTTTTATCCAAAGCGACTTAAAAAAGAGGAACCATGCAGTTCATCAAAGAACCAACAATAGTCATTGTACACAATACCGGGTTTGTTAGGCAACTAGATTAGGAAGCAAGCTAGAGAAGAGGAGAAATGCAAAGATTTACTCCAATTCTCTACCTGATAAAATAATTTAGAGCTTGGCATAACTATAAAAATGTATTTTCATTATAAAAATGCCCATGGAGTTAAGAGTTTTATTCATTTAACATTACATTTCTGGGTCTAGAAATTATTCTTTTGAAATTAAAAAAGTTGGGATTTTTTAAAGTAATTGGTTCTTCATAGGACAAAAAATAAATAAACAAGAAATACCTTTTCTTTCCTTTTTTGGCTTATTTTAATGCTCATTTTATGTCATTCTATATAAACAATATTTGATATCTTATTGTAAGTCATTTTGGGGCCTCCTAGTTGAGAACCACTAGTAATAACCTTTGATCCTTTCTCAGGCAGCGAGTTAAAGAAAAGATTGCACGAGACAGAGAGGAGAGGGCACGAAAGGTATTAATGCTTTTAATTCAATTCAAGTTTATTTGTATAGCGCTTTTCACGATACAAATCGTTGCAAAGCAGCTTCACAGAAAATGAAAGTTTCTACATTACATTTAGGAGTAGCTTATCAGTGGTGACTATGTCGAGGTGATGTCCATATGGCAGAAATGTACAAAAATGTTAGTTAATGACATGTATTCAAAGAAATGGTGAACACAATTAAAAGCAATGATTGTATGTTGTTATCAAACTTATAAGAAAATTTGGTAGGTTTGTATGTTGGTTCAGGGTTGGCGTCATCTGAGGTCCTCTGAGGGGTTGGCATCATCTCTTCTCAGGTGTTCGGTCATCTCAGATATTCGTAAGGGTTGGATCCAGACTGAAGTTTGTGTAATTCCTAGTTACCTCGGGATTCCCTTCCCGTGGCAGAAACAGAGAAGCAAATAGAGAAAAATTAGCGTAGCTGCTGTTCAAACCAAGCAAAAAATGAGAATGTGCATTTGATCAGATATAACTTGAGTACAAGTTATGAGATACATTACGTGAATGCTTGGCTCAAAAGACAAGTTGCTGTCTAATATAACACCCAAGTTTTTGACTGTTGAGTAAGTAACAGTACATCCCTCTAGTCTAGATGCAAATTGTAATCCAAGAGATTCTGTGTACTGTTTTTTTGGTCCAATAAATAATATCTCTTTTTATCTGAATTTAATAGGAGAAAATTATTGGTCATCCAATCTTGAAAATTTTTAACGCACTCTGTTAGCTTAGATAATTAAGAAGTTTTTACTTTGCCCAGTTCACATTACTATTATATCTTATGTGCCTACTAGTATATCAAGAATATAAATAATAAATAACAAAAACCTCTGCAGTTTGGAGGTGGTTCATCAAGCACGGGTTTGTCATCTCACCCCTCTGAAGCCCCTCTGCAGTGTCCACCTGAGAACCAAGAGGCTTCTCCTCCTAAGAAAGACTACGATGACTGTCGGATACAGGTACTGCCACAAAATGATGCCACCTTTCACTCTTAACGGATTAGTCAGTGTTCAAGTAGTCCTTCGATTCCAGAATGATGTTGAATTGAGCAGATGGAAAAGATTTAAAATTGGACTTTAAGGTATTTAAAGATGAATGATTCCATAAATGTATATACATTTTTTTAAACAACTCACCCTACTTTGGTCATTAGGTGCGTCTTCTAGATGGATCCACCTTGAGCACGGTCTTCAAGGCTCAGGAACCTCTGGCTGCTGTAAGAGTCTATGTTCAGATGAATGGGGCAAACGGACAGGATTTCAACCTCATTACCCCATATCCCAGACGTGTGTACACAGATCTAGACATGGAAAAACCCCTGTGTGAGCTGGGTGAGACAACTTATCCCTCTTGCATTCTTGGGTCACTAGACTGAACAATTTTACGTTTTGAAATTTAAAAAATCTTCAGCGGAAATTGGAATGGCATGAAATCTGTTGACTTATATTTCACCTGCTATGTGAACACACAAAATTGAGGGCAGGATTCGAACATGCTAAATGGTCAATAAAAAAAACGATTCTCTTCCCCCCCATGAATTGGTGCAACTGTAACTGTAAAAGTTTCAGAATTTGTGAAATAAATGTAATAATTCAGTCAATGTAAAACTCCACAAGAGTGAAGGGGAGGAACTAAAAAAATAAAAATAAACCCCACTCACACACGCATACCTATGAACTGGTGTCTGTAACAGTAACAAAAAAATAGACGTTCATTTAAAGGGGTCATATGACGTTGCTAAAAAGAACATTATTTTGTGTATTTGATGTAATGTGTTTATGTGGTTTAAGGTAAAAAAAAAACATTATTTTCCACATACTGTACATTATTGTTTCTCCTCTATGCCCTGCCTTTCTGAAACGCGTCGATTTTTACAAAGCTCATCGTTCTAAAAAAGCGAGGTGTGATATGATTGGCCAGCTATCCAGTGCGTTGTGATTGGCCGAATAGCTCAAGCGTGTGACGGAAATGTTACGCCCCTTACCATACTGTGATGCCCTGTCAGGCCGGAGCAATGATTCAAAAACATGAAAACCCATTATAAACGAGGCATTTGTTGCATCCAGTGGGGACATAATTACTGATTATAATGACTTATACTGTCTTTTTACGCGTTGCGTTACATCGCGGCGCGTAAACGTAAAACCATGTCTGCATTTGTGTTCGAAGAAATGACAAACAACAAGTGCTACTCTACACGGTCGGAAACGGTCCTCCATAAAATGCGCTGCACACATCTGAATATTTGGGTTGAACTGTTCTGGAACAGTGTTGTAAATACAACTTAACCACTGATTTCTAGTCGTGTCAATTTTTGGAAGGCCAAACAAAGTAGTTTCGCTTTCACAATGAAACACAGCGTCACACACGGCGGCCTTGAGTTAGCAGAGGCCTGGGGCTAGAGTGAGGAACGGCTGGAGGTCTAGAGCGAGCGGCGGCGGCGGCCTAGAATGAGCAGAGGCCGGGGGCTAGAGTGAGAAATGGCCGGCGGCTAGAGTGAGCGGAGGCCGGCGGATTCAAACCACATGTGACGACCCCGGGCTGGACTCCGCTTCGTCCACGGTGAAAGCCGATCCGGCGATCCACAGCGCAAAGTTGAAGTATTTCCTCAGCGATCAGCACGGATCAGCTCTAGGCATGATGAAGCAGATATCGTCCTCTTTTGGAAGGCCAAACTAAGTAGTTTCACTTTCACAACGAAGCACACAGCGCCTTCACGACATGGCAGCGGCAACAAAAATACTACAGCGAGAATAAAAGTTACGCCGCCTTTCTTTGCGTGAACATTTGGGCGGCGTTATGCAAATCTTCCCAGATAGTGACATAGGTGTGTGGGGGCATTAGAACGAGCCGTTTTTGGTAGGTGTGGCTGACTCTTAACTTTTATAAAGAATATCTCTTTGGATTTGAGACTTTAGTCTTTGCAACTTTACAGATCTTCTTTATGCACCAAGAGCTTGTAACACTCCGAAGAGAAAGGAAAAATTTAAATTGCATCATATGACCCCTTTAAAAATGTTTTCATAAAGCCTTATGATTGAATGAATTGCATTTTTTAAATTAAATTCTGAATCAAAAAATGGGTAACAAAATGCTTTGTGTTCTCTTTCTAACACAATGTTCAGGATTGACTGTAATCATAATGCAAAAACTAACACTTCAAATCACTATTTCTAACAAAAAATATCTAAAACTTGACAAAAGTAGTCTTTGAGATTTTAAATGTATATTAAAATCTTCCATCTAATAAAAATATGTCTAAAAACAACTAGGCAATTCACAAGCTGCTCTATAGAGAGCTATACTGGAACCTAGTGGTTACACCATGACCTTACATGTTTTTACTTTTTCTTATAACCAGATGGCGCTAATCTGAAAAAAAATACAGTATATATTTTTAAAATATGCAAAAAAAAAGATTTTGTATTGTTTTCAATGGGGGAAAAATGTATAATTGCAGAAATATTAATTAGTACCATAAAATTCTCTCAAAATGCAAAATAAAAAATATTAAACAAAAATATATTACTTTGATTTTACTGAAGAAAAAAAAGTTACATGTCAGGTGTCCAGTCACTTTTGACTAAGGAACATGAGTGTGGTTCACAAATAAGGACCACGCAAGGGTTAAATAAGGTTGATATTGATTAGTGATATAGAACTAAAATGATCAGTTCTTTGTCTCTTGAGGAATTAACCTTAGCTTTTTTATCTTCAGACTTAAGTGCTTAACATCTGGCATTTATGGATCTTTTGTTTTACTTGACAGGTTTGGTGCCTTCTGCCGTCCTTGTCGTCACCAAGAAATGAAGCGAAACAATTATAGAAACAAGCTGTTCTTCCAGACGTCAATGCAAGTTCATAAGGATTTCTCTATGGAGACTATGAATCAGTGGACTGCAATTTCTTCACTTAAAGCGCCAAACATGCAATGCAGTGAATTGATCAATAATTTAATTAAACGTAAACCTGTTGATATTGCTTAATAAAGGGTCACGTGAGTTTTCACAATGATGAACATTGAGAAGGTGGTGTTACCTTTCTGTTTTGCCACATGGAAAAAAGACATTTTCAACAATAAAATGTATCTTACTCATCTTAGTTTTATGATTTGAATTTTATATTGGCTTTGGAAGTAAAGGCAAAATCTGTAATTAAAGCAGAAGCTTCTAAATATTGCATATACAGTGACTTTTAGCTCTTAAAATAGTCAATATCAAGAATTGTGCTATACCAAATTGTAATATTCATGTTTGAAAAAGGGTTTAAAAATCTTTAAAAAACACATCAGTGATTATCTGAATTGAATATCAGAATTGGACAATCATAGCAAATTACCTTTACTATTTAAAGCAGTGGTTCCTAACCTTTTGATAAATGCACACAGATTGTTTATATACACATTAATAATACACTTAATATTAGTTATATATTAATAATATTTTAATATAAAAAAGTAAGGCCCCTGGCTGAGAACCACAGATGTGAAACATTAAAAACACTTTTTTTTTAAATGGAAAAAATATATAAAATACAAGATGACAATGAAAGTCTCTTTCATCTATGAAAAGTCAATTAAGTAAAAACTACATTTATTACAACATATCTGAATTTTAAAAAACATGTTTTGTATGCATTATATTTTATTAAACTTATAAGATGGTGACTGCACAGAATAAACCTAAATTTAAACATTTTAAAATAATTGGTACAAAATGGTCAACAGAAAAATGTTCACAATACATTTCAGGAAGTCAATAAATTTGACAATTCACAGATAAATTACTTCAAAACCAAGCATGAACAGGTATATATCTATATCTATATCTATCTACAAATGCATTTTAGGTTGTAAGGTGGCACTTAGTACCAAAAATTCAGGGAAAGAGGATAACATCTTTTAAAAACATCATAATAGATTTGTACATTTATCCCTCACGCTTTTGACACTGGCTCAAGTTACGCACTGCTGTGGCTTTTGGAGGATTGAGGATATATGAGTGGCTCACATGAAGCAGCACCCCAGACCTCCATCTTTGAAGGGATTTAACTGGTAGGGTAGTACTGATTGTACTGGTTCCATGGGTTTTGGTAGCTGCCATACCCTCCATACTGTTGCTGCTGAGACACAGGGACAATATTTGTATACAATACACATTTTAAATCATGATGCACTGAATCATGAGTTTAATCTTTTAAAGCTTTAATTGCCTCCTACTGGGTAAATGCAGTGCTTTAACAATATACGTTAATGTGCTCATTCAATCCTTTACCTGGTACCAGCTGCCATAGCTCCCGTATGATCCACTCATGTCTCCGCCCATCATAGAGGGAGGTGGTGTTGTCATGGGAACGTGAGGCATTGTGGGTGGAGCCGTCTGTGGTGCCGTCAAGGCAGATGCATCATCCATTTTGCTCATCTTTTCTGGATCATCATTATCGCTTAAGGAAAAACGCAAGCACACTTTCAAAAAGCATTCACAACTGAATGTAAAATGGAGATCCCTGTGTGTTTTTTGAGCTCACCTATTCTCTGCTTGTCTCTTTGCATCATGTTCCTTCAGCAGCTTCTGGTGCTCCTCATACATGCTCAACACACTGATAACATACAAGAAAAACATTAAGAAACATTTAAGTAAACCTAGTAATGCTGAATCGACACAGGGAAAAATAGAATGTAGTGAATAAAAATTATAACAATAATAATACATTTGTAATTTATCATAATAAACATGTTTCATCACTTGTGCTGAAGCTACTTCCACAATGATCTGAATTAATTCTGACCTCTGTACTGTGCTCCCAAAGTCCTCAGCAAATTGCAGGCCACGTTGTGAGAAAAGGATTTTGGTTTTTGGGGAGAGAGGAGCAGCAAGAGCTTTGGCCACACACTGTAGAATCCCACCTCCATTAGTCTGCAGGTCACCTGACATCTCCAGCTCCAGAAGGTTCTGATACAATCTACCATTATCCTGAGGATCCGAATCCCAGAGTCATGAAATATTGGTATTGTGGTGCAATGTATTGTGATAATTTTCAGTAATACCATTCAAAAGGGGTCATTATAATTTTTTTGAATGTTTTTGAAAGAAGTGTCTCACGCTCACCAAGACTGCTTTTACTTAATCAAAGATACAGTAAAAACAGTAATATTGTAAAATTTTATTAAAATATAAAATAACTTTTCTTTATATATATTTTAAAATGTAATTTATTCCTGTGATGGCAAAGCTGAATTTTCAGCAGCCATTAGTCCAGTTCTCAGTGTCACTTGATCCTTCAGAAATCATTTCTTATTATTATTATTGTTGTTGTTGAAAACAGTTATGCTGCTTAATATTTTTGTGGAAACAGTGATTATTTCATGAATAAAGAACAGCATTTATTTGAAACAGAAATGTTTTGTAACATTATAAATGTCTTTACTGTCACTTTTGATCAATTAATGCATCCCTGCTAAATAAAAGTATTCTTTTTTTTATCTTACTGACGCCAAACTTTTGAATGGTAGTGTTTATCAACGGCTTTTGGAGGATTGAGGATGTGTGAGTGGATCACATGAAGCAGCATCCCAGACCTCTGTTTTTGAAGGGACTTAGCTGGGAGGGTAGTATTGATTGTACTGGTTCCACGGGTTCTGGTAGCTGCCATACCCTTCATACTGTTGCTGCTGAGACACAGGGACAATATTTGTATATAATACACATTTTAAATCAAGATGCATTGCATTTAATCTTTTAAAGCTTTAATTGCCTCCTGCTGGGTAAATGCAGTGCTTTAACAATATACGTTAATGTGCTCATTCAATCCTTTACCTGGTACCAGCTGCCATAGCTCCCGTATGATCCACTCATGTCTCCGCCCATCATAGAGGGAGGTGGTGTTGTCATGGGAACGTGAGGCATTGTGGGTGGAGCCGTCTGTGTGATAATTTATGTGATATTTTTACACACATAAATAGCTTACAAAATGCATATAAACCGATCAATAGCTGCTTTTCCACTGTCGAGCCAGTGCTTTCAATGGGCCGGGGGGGCTGGGTTCACGCTGCGTTTCCACCGTTGGGCCAGAAGCTCCGCAGTGCTTCAATAAAACCCGCCCTTTACACACCTCTCTGGAACAACGTCACGCAACCTCATCATTTCACCAACAAAGAGAAGGCTTATCAGAAAACTAATCAGAAATAAATCACTGGAACAAGCGAGATCACAAAACGAACATGATAAAAGTGGCCATTTGTTTGCATTTTTTGTCGTTAAAGCATCTACGTTTGACCAGTTTTACAATAATAAGTGATACATTGATCATAATTGATCAAAATTAGTCACACAGAGGGAGCTCCTGAACAAAAACTGTTATGCTGCTTAATATTTTTGTGGAAACAGTGATTATTTCATGAATAAAGAACAGCATTTATTTGAAACAGAAATGTTTTGTAACATTATAAATGTCTTTACTGTCACTTTTGATCAATTAATGCATCCCTGCTAAATAAAAGTATTCTTTTTTTTATCTTACTGACGCCAAACTTTTGAATGGTAGTGTTTATCAAATGTCAAACGCTGGTGTTTTACCGGACTCAGCTCTATGGCTTCCTGAAGAACAGTGCGGGCCCTGGCAGGGTTCTTGCACAGCTTGTGAAGAAAGCGAGCCAGTTTGATGGAGTAGAAGGCATGGAGTGGGGGACTGTCTTTACTCTGCTCCACCGTCTCCTTCAGCAGTGCCTCCGCCACATCCAAACGTCCTGCTCTCCGCTCCAGACCTACTCTCCTCAGACGCACCGCAGCCAAACCAGGCACTGTCATCTCAAGTGATTCTAGAATATGCTGTGCCTCTGATATAATACCTATGGGAAGGAAAAGAAACAAAATGTGAGAATCTAATGTACACTTCCAGCAGTAGCTAAACCACATTTCTATGAAATATGTTTCATATCTTAGGCTAGTCTATTTTTTCTATGCTAAACTTACTGTCTCACCATGTTTTTCCTCAAACGAGGCCCACTGAAGGTGGATGCTGTGTTTGTACGGAAGATGGATTTCACAAGCTCTGCGGTACACATTACGCACCTCCTCCAGCCCGTGTGGTGCCAGGTAATGCACATACTGTAACACACATAAATAGCTTACAAAATGCATATAAACCGATCAATAGCTGCTTTTCCACTGTCGAGCCAGTGCTTTCAATGGGCCGGGGGGGCTGGGTTCACGCTGCGTTTCCACCGTTGGGCCAGAAGCTCCGCAGCGCTTCAATAAAACCCGCCCTTTACACACCTCTCTGGAACAACGTCACGCAACCTCATCATTTCACCAACAAAGAGAAGGCTTATCAGAAAACTAATCAGAAATAAATCACTGGAACAAGCGAGATCACAAAACGAACATGATAAAAGTGGCCATTTGTTTGCATTTTTTGTCGTTAAAGCATCTACGTTTGACCAGTTTTACAATAATAAGTGATACATTGATCATAATTGATCAAAATTAGTCACACAGAGGGAGCTCCTGAACAAAAACTATGATTATGATATATTTTATGACATGCGTGGAGCTAAATATGAACATCAGACAGTCAGGTATAAAGAGACTATACTTACTGACAGATAAAATATGTAACTTAATAAATACATGATTGTGATAGCCTATATGATTTGTCTGCTTTCTTCAAGCGGTCATATTTACCATGTTTACTATGGTAATGGCTAGCGTGCATAGTCTTTTGCATCACATATAAATATTTCTGCCTTGTATGATGATCATAATCCACATCGGATCTCAAACAGAAGTTATTTCAAACACTCGCTGCTGTCTGAAATTGAGTTTTGAGCTAAAATTATTTTAAAAGTCTTTAATGCTGGTGTTATAGCTGTTAACTATATGAAATGATCCGCGGCGCTAGCACTCTCCAGACTTGGAGAAACTCTGCCTTTGTTCATGACCACTCCTCAAGCCCGAGCTGGCCTGCTTTGGCCTAAGGTCCTTTTGGCCTAAAACCCTGGCTGTTGGCCCCTAGGAAGCCCCGACGAGGCACAGTCAAACCCCGGAAGTGACAGTGGAAACGCGACTAGCACCGGCACGCACTAGCACACCCGTTTTGACCCGACAGTGGAAACGCAGCTATTGTGATCTTTAAGAACAGGTTGTTGGATCTCCCTTCTACTTACTTTATTCCAGAATTCCTCATAGAGTGCACAAGCAATGAGACAGCGTTCAAACAGAATCAGTACTCTCTTGTGCCCAGCTACACACTCTTGTTTTGAGCCTTCATAGCCTTCCAAAGGCGCCGCTGTTTCTGCTTCTGAAATCTCCCAGTCCAGATAGCTCTGCCAGGCTTTCAGCTGGGCTCTATCCAGAGGCTTCACATGGAAATAAGGTCTTTTAATCTGGGAAAAAAGGAGAGAAGGAATCAAGCAACAGGAAGGTGAATTGACAGAAAAACTTCATACACAATCCATACACATTTGAAGTATGAGTTAGCAAGATTTTCAAGTCTGGTTAGTCAGTTATTTTTTTTATAGAAAACATAAGTGTTTCCTGATGCACTATGAAGCATCTTTCTGAGAAACAGTTCAGAACATACAGCATCCTCAAAGTTCCATCTCTTCCTGACTTCTGCTTCATTTTGTTGGTACACTTCCTCTCTGTTGACCAGCAGAAGCTCCTGCATCTTCTGCACAGCTTCTTCCTGCATAAAAATATATTAACGATTAAATTGATCATCTCTAGAATATCACACCAGTTGAAGAAAACTTCTATTACAGATGAAAAAGTGAGTTACCGAGTCCTTGCCATTGTCTGCAGGCTCTTCCTCCCCTGGTGGTCTCTCTTCTTCCTCAGCGCAGATATCAGATCTCTCTTTTTTGGCTTGAATCTGGCTCGGTTTGTACTCATTCCTCACCTTACTGTACTCCTCAGGGGACAGGACGTCCTGAGGTGGGTGGGAGGTTAGGTGAGTTTTCAGTCTGAGAGAAGAGACAGAAATTCAGAGAGCATCAGCCTTGTTCAACGTAAGGGTCATCATGATTTTTATGGACTCTGAAAGCAAAATAATTTTTGTGATATTTTGGTGATCTGGATTTGAAGTGTTTAACTGCAAGTGTTTGACAGTTTACCAATTAGGCTTTTGTTGATGCATTCAGCTGCATCTAAATATAAAGGGGGAAAGAGATCACAGAATATGAGCTTGAGAAGAAATGGTAAAAAAAAATTCTCACAAATCCATGCGTGTGTGTTTGTGGTATGTGGATTGTAGGGATGCACCAATATGAAAATTTTGGCCGATACCGATAACCGATTATTCTTTATTTTTGAAAGCCGATAACCGATATGTTGGCCGATAAATCTATATCCAAATTGTTATATACTTTTTGAGAGCCTGATTACAAAAAAGGTCTCATCATTAAAAGCCACATCCCAAACACCAACATAAGCAGCCTAGTTTGAACGGTGTACGTTTTAAAAATATTTTTACTCTCCCATTACCAAATTTAGTCATAAAAAAGTCTTACAAATAAATAAAATAATGCATAAATAATGCAAACAAGTCACTGGACATCATTACACATGTAAAGAATCAAAATGAATGCGCCATAGATCAATAAAACGGAATAGCCTCTGCACGGACAATAATTAAATGATTTTAATTACTAAACCATACTGTTGATGAAAATAATAAGAGAACAATACAAGTGGTTGTTGTTATTAATAATATATCAATGATTTTGAAAAAGTAACAAATTAATACCACTGTTTTAAATAGCAGCCGTTGAGCTGCACGTGCTGAAGCTGAAGAGCTGAATGAACACGGTAAACTGAAGCGTTTTGCTGGCAGCTTATTTAACTCAAGGAAATGCATCCTGAGATTAATATTAATACAACATAAACATAATATTACAACTTATATATGAAATGACAAATGACGCAGTTATTGCATGCTATAGTCAGAATGTGTGATCCTGTTGTGGATGCGCTCTTCCCATAACAACGCGCTGAAACACGGCAACTAAACCCAAAGAATTCACAACGTTTTATTATAATAATGTTCTCATTAGAATGTTATATACACGACATTCCCAATCATAGTTATTAATGTTGTGCACTGCTGTTTGGGCTGCGTGTGCTGAGCTAAAGATGATCACCGGTAAACTGAAGCGCTCTTTTTAACTTAACCAAACGCATTCTATATGAGATAAATCAGATATACATCAAATAAACACAATATTACAACATACAATTGCACAAAAGGCTGCAAACGAACAGCGCGCATCTGAAGTGTCTCTGAAGGAAATAATGCATTATTTATCGGCTTTAAGATATCGGCCAAATTTTCTTATCAGGCCGATACCGATAACAGAAAAAATGAGCATTTATCGGCCGATACCGATATGGTGGCCGATATATCGTGCATCCCTAGTGGATTGTGTGCCTCAAATCTGAGGAGTTGTGCGAGGAACAAAATTATGTTATCACATATAACATATGATTCATGAGCATAGAGTACTTTTCATAATGTGTGTTGTAGAGCTGTGTGGGGACCCTCAGTACTCGGTCGTAGACGTCAGTCGTGAACTTCAGGTTGCCCTGCTCCTTCTCCCACTCGGCGTACAGATCCCACAGCCTGTCTGAATGGAAGTCCCAGCCAGCGGCTGCAAATGCCTCCTCAAACACACTAAGGAGAGGACAGGACATTACTTTTCATGCTGTGTTGTTTTTTTTTTATGTTTTATTGCTGCAAAGCATGGTAATAAGTTCCCATGAAATCAAATTTGACCACTCTTATTTTTTATTAAATACTGCAATGTTTATTTTAAATAACTTATCCATGTATATATTAATTTTTTAATATATACATGGACATTAACAAAACATTAACATCCCCGCCCCCTTGCACAGCTTTTTTCTGATGACATGTGACCTCAAGCAACCAAGTCACTCACATGAGAATGCAGCAATTAGCACATGACAATGATCTAATCAATTCCAGATGGACAAAATAAGTCCCCCCCCCTGTATTTTTTCTTGTTTAAAAAGCCATTTCACTTGGATAAACGTCACACAACAGGGATAAAAAAAAAAAGATGATCACAATTTCCTTTAGATAAGCTTTACCTAAAGGCTGGAATACACTCACAACTTTTCAAATTTGAACAGATTGTAAAACACTAGGCATCATTTATTTGCCAACCTGTAAATGATTACAGAGGAAAACTGGGCATCCTACACTAAATGATTGAGGATAACCGACTACCAGACTTTCAGGTTGTTCTGAACACAACAAACTAATGCAGAAACATGACAAATGAAAACAATGTGTGTTCTAAAATTGATTTAAAAATATCAAGCACGTTTGATATTCTCTGGCTCTGACAGGACGAATACATAGTCTGAAGCAAAAAAAAAGGCCCATTATACACTACGTGATTTCCTATGAAATCTGTCAACTCAAATCTGAAGACTGTTCTAAATTTCGGCAACTAGTGTCAACTTGCACAGTCTGTTAACTGGGCCAAAAATCCGAGCAACAATTGTGCAGTGTATTCCAGCCTTAATTGTCCATCTTCGCTGTAAATGTTAAGGATAATAACTAGGGATGCACCGATAGGATTTTTTGGGGCCGATACCGATTTTAACAAACACTTATTGGTCGATTCCGATACCGATATTTGTCACTTCCTCTCTTATTTGAAATTTTGGCATCAAAATAGATAGTATTTTGATCATGTTTTAAATCAGCAAAGTTCAAAAACACCTGCATTAAATTATACTAGCAGTTTTATTGCTGCATCATCGAATAATTTCTAATGAACATGGATTGGATCCATTTAACATTCAGTTTTTTGGAGTGAAAAAGGATGCAATAAACTTAATAAAACATCAGTCAAGTTTTGGTCATTCAGATGAGGTCCGCTACACTTATTAAAGTTACAAAAGTTATTTAGTTAAGAATAGTGTGCGATCTTTTGTCTTTTGTTATTTGATTAGCATTAAAGTGCACACAGCAACACTAGGATTATGCAGCAGACATTATACAGCTCAGTGCCTTTACGCAGTTAATTAAACCATCGGTTTGTTATATCGGTCTTTTTCCTTATATAGCCAATATGCCGATGGTTGTAAATTGAGGAAAAATCGGCCGATAAATATCGGCGGGCGATACATCGGTGCATCCCTAATAATAACATTTACAAGAATAACATGTTAAGGAGAACACTTGCCGAATTTTGCCAGACAGAGCTTTGAGAAAGACGCAACTAATGTTACTCAAACTCTGCTCATATACTATCACCATGTCATCTCCTGCATCTCTCTCTTGGCTTGTAAAAATAAGTCTAGTCTACGGAGCTATATGGGTAATGAAAGCACGCAGTTCTTCTAATTTAAAGTTTGCCAGTTTATTAAGCACCCCCCGAAAAGTCATGAGATCTGTATATATTTGTTTACTGTTAGTTGTAATAAGTGTTTTGTGTAATTCGCTGTATGTTGACGATAATGCAACTGAGAGAGAGAGAGTTTAATGTGCACTTTCCCGTGCTATGTTTTGTTTAGCCCTTATGGTGATTTTTTTTGGAGTGAAAAAGGATGCAATAAACTTAATAAAACATCAGTCAAGTTTTGGTCATTCAGATGAGGTCCGCTACACTTATTAAAGTTACAAAAGTTATTTAGTTAAGAATAGTGTGCGATCTTTTGTCTTTTGTTATTTGATTAGCATTAAAGTGCACACAGCAACGCTAGGATTATGCAGCAGACATTATACAGCTCAGTGCCTTTACGCAGTTAATTAAACCATCGGTTTGTTATATCGGTCTTTTTCCTTATATAGCCAATATGCTGATGGTTGTAAATTGAGGAAAAATCGGCCGATAAATATCGGCGGGCGATACATCGGTGCATCCCTAATAATAACATTTACAAGAATAACATGTTAAGGAGAACACTTGCCGAATTTGTTGAATTTTGCCAGACAGAGCTTTGAGAAAGACGCAACTAATGTTACTCAAACTCTGCTCATATACTATCACCATGTCATCTCCTGCATCTCTCTCTTGGCTTGTAAAAATAACTAGGTAACGTTTAAAGGGAAACCTGAAGGGTTTGTGAGTTCCGCGTTGTTGCCCAGGTCCTCTGTGCTTTCCGCCGCCATTATTGACCACACAACAAATGACGCATATAATGTGCGACCCTTGCTCTTTCATTTTACTGTCGCAGTAGATTTTTTTTTTTTTGTCGCAGTAGAATGTCGATAGCAAGGTCTGTATCGTCGTCATACCACTGCCATAATGTTTGTTTCGTAAATTGGGTGGTATCCGCTTCCTTCTCAAATGTGACTTTGCTTTATCCAAACTTCCAGTGAAGCTATCAGCATTCCACCAACAAGTCTTATTATGCTGGAAATTGGCACACACACACAATTTTACACCCCACAATACTCCTATATGGAATAACAAATATATTCTTCACAGAAACAAATCCCTGTTTTATGAGGACTGGGTAAATATGTTTCTTGGAATGTTTTGTTATATGATTTGTCTGGAGCTTATTATGATTCTATTGTGTTGAGCCTTCCATACCAGAATTTTTGTTGTATACTAATTAATGCCAGTTTGTTGTATTCAGATTTTGTACTTAATAAAAAAAATAAAAAAAAAACACTGCCATAATGCAAGATTTAAATTTTTTTTTTTTTTTTAAATTAAAAAACAAAAAAACACTGCCATAATGCATTATTGTTTATCTTTTTTATGTTAATGGTTGTATTTTGAAAATATAATATCGTTTAATTCTATTTGGATGAAGTTTATCAATGAAGACACTTCTAATATATTTGTTGTTACATTTATGATCTCTAATAAACAATTGACCCAGACAAGGAGATGGGAGAGAGAATGTCACAGAGTAATGTGAAAGAATCCCTTTTACTAATAATACCATGTTTTTTGGTATGGCATTTACAACATTGTAAATCTCTTTAGGATGACATACAAATCCATGTTTTAAAGTAAGTTCATTAGAAAAGTGAGGAAAGGATGGAGGGGTTTTCAGAAATCTTTTAGAAAGTATTTAGCAACTTCAAAAAGGTTGTTAACCAAGTAATGTTGTGAACAATCTTTCTTAAGCACACCAAACTTAATTTGTTTATATTCAAGGGGATTTACACATGTAATTATACATGACATTTTACTGCACAATTGAGTCCAAAACAACTTTGAGTATTACAATTAAAAAATATATGTTCAGTGGTTTCAATATCAATTTCACAGAATTGACAAGAGTTTTCTCCAATATCAAATTTTGATTTGAGAAATTCTTTAGATGGGTATATGACATTTATTATTTTAAAATGAAGTTCTTTCACTTTAGGGAGACTTGGAAAGGTAAGATAACTCATTCTCATTTCCTTCACCTCTTTGGGGTTAAAATCTTTGAAAACATAATATCGTTTAATTCTATTTGGATGAACACTTCTAATATATTTGTTGTTACATTTATGATCTCTAATAAACAATTGACCCAGACAAGGAGATTGGAGAGAGAATGTCACAGAGTAATGTGAAAGAATCCCTTTTACTAATAATACCATGTTTTTTGGTATGGCATTTACAACATTGTAAATCTCTTTAGGATGACATACAAATCCATGTTTTAAAGAAAAATCATTGTAATTGAGAACATTACCATAGTTGTCCATCATGTCCAATAGGGAATTTTTTTTTATATTGAAACCAGTTTTCATAAAATAAAGATTTGTTATGGTGCAAAATAAAACGATTGTTCCAAATACAAGTTTTGTGTGGACTAAAGTTGTGAGAAAATGCTAATTTCCAACACAGGAGAACTTTACAGCGCAAATTCTATCAGTTGCAGTTCTGGCGCCTCCGTCTCTGTACAAAGCGACACACATTCACATCAAATGTTAACTCAGCGGTAGTTACACTCACGGGACACTACACTTATTCGCAATCACAAAAGTACATTATTTACATGTGCTTTAAAGCCTTGCCGGTTAAACATTTCATTTGCGTGCTGTTCTGAGCGCGTACACCTAAAGCACAAGCAAGCTAAAAAGCCTGTCAAACAGCGCCTGATTAACGTTACTGGAAGTTGTCTTTCGCATCTGGTTGCGCTAGCCTAATACTGTCAAAAACACACACGGTTTACATATAAACACAGCTGGTTATGTCTAAAGTGAAAGTAAACAGTTGAGAGGAAAAGTGCTTGTAAATAGATGTGTGCACAGCAGACAATAGTAAAACATGCTGCCACTTGTCATTAAAGGGATAGTTCACCCAAAAATGTTAATTCTGTCATTATTTACTCACGAGTTGTCCCAAACCTGTATTAATTTCTTTCTTGTGCTGAACACAAAAGAAATTCTGAAGAATGTGGGTAACCAAACAGTTACTGGTCCCCATTGGCTTTAATGCTAGAGGGAAAAATACTGTGAAAGTGACTGGGGACCTGCAGCTGTTTGGTTACCCACATTCTTCAAAATAACATTAATGTTCAACAGAAGAAAGAAACTCATTCAGGTTTAAAACAACTTGAACGAACCAAGTAATGTTGTGAACAATCTTTCTTAAGCACACCAAACTTAATTTGTTTATATTCAAGGGGATTTACACATGTAATTATACATGACATTTTACTGCACAATTGAGTCCAAAACAACTTTGAGTATTACAATTAAAAAATATATGTTCAGTGGTTTCAATATCAATTTCACAGAATTGACAAGAGTTTTCTCCAATATCAAATTTTGATTTGAGAAATTCTTTAGATGGGTATATGACATTTATTATTTTAAAATGAAGTTCTTTCACTTTAGGGAGACTTGGAAAGGTAAGATAACTCATTCTCATTTCCTTCACCTCTTTGGGGTTAAAATCTTTGAAAACATAATATCGTTTAATTCTATTTGGATGAACACTTCTAATATATTTGTTGTTACATTTATGATCTCTAATAAACAATTGACCCAGACAAGGAGATTGGAGAGAGAATGTCACAGAGTAATGTGAAAGAATCCCTTTTACTAATAATACCATGTTTTTTGGTATGGCATTTACAACATTGTAAATCTCTTTAGGATGACATACAAATCCATGTTTTAAAGAAAAATCATTGTAATTGAGAACATTACCATAGTTGTCCATCATGTCCAATAGGGAATTTTTTTTTATATTGAAACCAGTTTTCATAAAATAAAGATTTGTTATGGTGCAAAATAAAACGATTGTTCCAAATACAAGTTTTGTGTGGACTAAAGTTGTGAGAAAATGCTAATTTCCAACACAGGAGAACTTTACAGCGCAAATTCTATCAGTTGCAGTTCTGGCGCCTCCGTCTCTGTACAAAGCGACACACATTCACATCAAATGTTAACTCAGCGGTAGTTACACTCACGGGACACTACACTTATTCGCAATCACAAAAGTACATTATTTACATGTGCTTTAAAGCCTTGCCGGTTAAACATTTCATTTGCGTGCTGTTCTGAGCGCGTACACCTAAAGCACAAGCAAGCTAAAAAGCCTGTCAAACAGCGCCTGATTAACGTTACTGGAAGTTGTCTTTCGCATCTGGTTGCGCTAGCCTAATACTGTCAAAAACACACACGGTTTACATATAAACACAGCTGGTTATGTCTAAAGTGAAAGTAAACAGTTGAGAGGAAAAGTGCTTGTAAATAGATGTGCACAGCAGACAATAGTAAAACATGCTGCCACTTGTCATTAAAGGGATAGTTCACCCAAAATTTTTAATTCTGTCATTATTTACTCACGAGTTGTCCCAAACCTGTATTAATTTCTTTCTTGTGCTGAACACAAAAGAAATTCTGAAGAATGTGGGTAACCAAACAGTTACTGGTCCCCATTGGCTTTAATGCTAGAGGGAAAAATACTGTGAAAGTGACTGGGGACCTGCAGCTGTTTGGTTACCCACATTCTTCAAAATAACATTAATGTTCAACAGAAGAAAGAAACTCATTCAGGTTTAAAACAACTTGAACGTGAGTAAATTAAAATAATTTTTGTTGCGAACTATCCCTTTAATGTTATTAAAACAACAAAACAAAGAGAAAAAGCACACACTGCTGTTGAATGAAGTCATAGAGTCTGAACTAATAGTTGTTTTAATACGAATCAGTGAATAATTGATGTATATTGTGTATAAAGCGTTTTATTTTGATATTTGTTCATTCAAATTCTTGAAAGCTACTGCTAAATACACCTACCTGAAAAATAAAGCACTGTTTGTTTTATTTGTATATTATGTGTATTGGTAATATGTACCTTTGTTTTTATTTTTTAATAGCAAAGATTTTTGTGTTGAGCTACCTTATGTCAAACTTAAAAACATTAGCCATTAAGTTCATAAAATGATACCTTAATTTTAGCTTTTCAATTGAGTGGAAGTGACCATGATTAATAATTTAAAAAAATTCAATAGTCTGGCGCCACTTTTGTTTATACAAAACGTCAAACTATTTTGTAGTTCTATGAATATAAAAAAAGGCACAATCTATTTCAGTATTATTGCTTAATACCATTTAATCTCAAGCAGGTAATTTTAAATGGAATAAGCAACTATCATCAATTTCTTTAGGTATAACTTACTTTTCAAATCGAAACGTTAATTTAATATTTTCCATGAATGTGCTGCCATAGAGATGAGGGAAGACAAACAAATGCAGTTGGGAATGTACAGTAATTTTTATTACCATCTCATTTGAACACTCAATCAGAACTGTAGACATTACCTTTTGCCTCACATTTTCAGAGATTTCAGGGTCACCCTCAAAAATGGAATGAAACAAGTGGAAAATCAGCAACACAGAGCAGTAATGTGAGATGGTCAAACGGGAATGTACACAAAGCCCTCCTTCATGAGCGGCCCTGCTTAAAACATTTACTTCAGTCATTTTGACGAGATCAATAATTTTATAGTGGATGACAAAATTAACTCCACAAACCATCTTCAGGCTGGAATAATTATAAGTGCCTGAAACGGTCTGCTTTGCGGGCACAAAACATAAATCACCATACCCACACCAAAAACAGCATATTCAAGTGCTCTAGAAAACAAAAATGTAAGCAATAAGACAAAATAAACATAGATTTAGTGGGTTATTCCCCCATAAAACAATCCAAACCCAAGATCCCCCATCAAATTAACTAAACAGGCCATAAGCAAATAGAGCTTATTTGTAGTCTCCAATGAAGAATTTACTTTTTCAAAACTGAACTCTAAAACCCCTGATATGATCATAGTTAAACCATTTTCTAGAGCTTTAACATTTTAACAATCTAATAGGAAAAATAGCTTTGATCTGTGAACCTGTTGTGTTGTCTTATCTTTGAAAAGGAGCAAATCTATTTGTTAAAAGACCAATTCACTTCAGTAATGACTGGGATTTCACTGTGCTCTGAGAGTTTAAATACAATTAACACTCTCATTTGCTGCCCTGAAATGATTTAAAGCCACTGTATGATTCAGTTAATCTGATTTTAATACTACTTTTCACTACACGAAATTAAAAACAAAGCTTTTGACATTTCAACAACATTACTACATTTATAATGGAAAGCATTTACTGTCTGACCCTGCCAGTTGGATCCATTTCTTTTTAGCACTGAGAAATCTCTGACCCAGTGCACCACTTGTTCACTTTTGAATTGTTGAATTTGTAAGTGCTCAATGTATTTATGAATTAAGAGTGAAATTTTCAAATGATGAAATTTTCAAGTGATTTTTTTTTGTTTTTTTGATCTCATGTCATCTGGCCCCAGCCGCTATAGAGATCCAGCTGTGAGCTACTGCAGCAGCAGGGTCCAGTCGTCCCCAGCATTCATCCCAGGTTTACGGAGGGTTAGCACTGACATGGAAGAATCAAACTCAAAGTCCACGGGGGTTTCTTTGCCTGTTTGAGAGAGTATGAGAAGATTAGCATGCCATATAATCTCAGACATTGAGGTCATTTTCATTGTAATATAAGATAGTATTTTCTCTTATTACAATGTTCAGGAGAACTGAATAAATATCTTACCATCCATTTTAAGAACCACCTTGCTGGGTTTGCTGGCACCCAGAATGATAACTTTTTCAATCCATGATGAGGTTAAGAAATTACAGTCTGGGCACAGGTTGCTGAGATAAAGGAAAGTATTTTTTATAGAATTGAACCCAAAAATGTTCAGACAATGATGCAGATAAGTAAAGGACAGATTAATATAAATACCTGGAGGTGAGAGCATTATTGGCAAAAGTGAGGCTCCGGTGAATAAATTCTTTCTTTGCATCATAGTTAAAACTATGGCCATCATCAATATAGAGCTTGCCTTCAGCAAATTTCTAAAAAGTGTGGAAAAAAAGAGAAAGAAAGAGAGAGATAGAAAGAAGAAAAGTTATGTTACTCTTTTTTTTCCAATTAAATTCAATTATACAATGTTTAATTAGTCAACAGAAAGAACTAGCTCTTTACCTTAGGGCTAAGGGCCACATACAAGGTGTATGGGTCATTTTCCATACAGGCAGATGACCTTCGAACTCTGTCCTTCCGAGGGATGATAGAGCCACCACGCTGGAACACCGGGATCTAAAACAGAAATTAACACCATTTTAAATTATGAGGTGGATATAAAACTCAAGTAAACATGTTTTTCTTGAACAAGGAAAGACTCTTACAGAGCTAAGAGTGACTGGGATGTAGAGATTCTGTGCGCCATTGTGTTTTTGAAAGGTGTGGACATCATACCAAACCTAAATATGAAAAAAGGAAAACAGGATGAAGCATCATGCTGAAAATGTGAGTAAATGAACATGAGTTAATCTAATGTACCATTCAACATATTATATACATTTCCATTAATTGTAACGTTTAAGCCCCCAGGATAAGCAAAGTTTTGGCATGAACAACAAAGCTGGTGGTAGAAAATATTATTGGCATAAATATGCTCATTCTAGCTAGCATTTTATCAGCATTTCCTGAAAGAGAGAGATTTTGATTTCATGCAGTATTTAAGTTTACAGTATCACCTCTCCAGCTCCAGGCAGATAGGCTGTGACCCCACGAGACCCTTCCTCAGTGACTGGGTGAACCAACAAATCGCTTCCTAAACAACAAAAAACAGAATACATTATAAATTTGATTGATTTATTTATTTTTTACTAAAAACTTTACGTTTATTTATTTTTTTATCTCTCACCAATTAGGAATTCATCATCAATGGTGAAAGTTGCTGTGTCCTTGGGATAATCAACCCAAAGAGGTCTGAGACAAGAAAGAAAAAACTGAGTTATGACTTCACAAACAATCTAGTCTGCATGAAATAATGAACAATATCATAAGCAAGCATTCACAGGGACCTCGCTCACCTCATGACTGGCATTCCGGTCCTATATGCTTGGAAGAACAGCTGGTACCAGTATGGCAGAAGAGCATAACGCTGGCGGATTACCTCCCGGATGAGTGCTGTGTTCTCTGGGCCAAAGAGCCAGGGTTCCCTACGTGTGGTGTCTAGATGAGCATGAGCGCGGAAGAATGGCTGATACGCACCTGTCTGATACCAGCGAACCAGAAGCTCAGTGCTAGGATTCTTAAAAAAGCCACCTATATCAGCTGTATGCAAGACGAGAGATAAATGATTAGCATGATTTCAAAATATAAAATACACTGCCTTACTGTATCATTCATATAGTAGACTGTTCAAATTATACACATCCTCTGTCCATTGTGTGTTTGCTATTAAATATTTTTCCTAATTTGACAGTTACTAATAAAACTGCAATACTTATTCTAAAATGTTAGAAGACATTTCCCCCTAAAATCAGCGAAGAAATAAAAGTTTGTTTGGGCCTAGTTATTACAACTGAGTAAACAGATAAATACTGACCTCCACAAAATGAGACGCCCACAAGCCCAAGACTGAGACACATGGGAATAGAAATCTTGAGATGGCCCCACTCAGCTGCATTATCACCAGTCCAAACAGCACCTGATGAAAATATACAAACCCAAATGTTTCTTTCACGCAACATGTACAATAAAATGATTACGATGTCTCAAACTTTAAGTTCAGTGTGTGAAAACAACCACGTGAATTCACCAAATCTCTGAGAACCAGCAAAAAAGGCTCTGGTCAGCACGAAAGGCCTTTCAACTCCACCAGATCGTTGAATCTGACCTTCGGCGGTGGCCATTTGCTACAAAATAGTACAAAGAGGAAATCAAGTAAAAGAGAATATTTAATTTGGAAGAATATTTAATGCAGGTGGTAGAGTATAAAATATTTGTAACAATGTTATTGATGTTTGTCCCTTCTCTTCTGTTGGTTATAAAATATTCCATATTTGACTATACATCAGTTCCTCACCACATAAAGTCCATAAATATTGTGAATCTCTCTGTGCTCCCACTTTCCATGAAGTGCATCTTTGTGCATAGTGACCTCTGGCCCATTGAACACAGATGGCTCGTTCATGTCATTCCAAGTAAAGAGATTCTCCATCGAACCCTGAAAAGCAACATGTAAAATTGTAACAATGGGATTTGTTTGACCATTTTCACTTTTAACACTGTGTCATAACCACATGTGATGTGTCAACATTTCCAAATATAAAGAAATTCTGTTCACACTGAATGCAAAACTGCTGCGCAGCAAATTAGAAGCGGAACTTTGGACCATTAAGATTTCAGTGGAATGGAAATCAATGTCTGACACAATGTCCTTCACAGTCTTCTGCAGTCTGGTGCACAGATGAGTAACTTCATTTGCGCGTATTTTACATTGAACTTATTCTTGAACTCTGATTTTGTGAGCGCAAGCACTTCACACTCTTTTGGACCAGTCATATGTAGAAGGGAAATGCATCATAAAACATAAAAGCATCACCACATCCTGCCCAGGTGAGAAGAGGTGAAAAACAGAGGTAGAGCTACAACATCTGCTTTGATAATTTATTTGCAACTCCTAGAACATTAGAACACAAAGGAAATCAGCAGTGGTGGAAAGAGTACTGGAAAAATATACTCAAGTAAAAGTACCATTACCTTCCAAAAAATGTAGTGTGAGTAGAGTAAAAGTACTTGTCCAAAAAACTACTTGAGTAAGAGTAAAAGAGTAGCCTATTTAAAAGTACTCATGAGTATTGAGTAGTGAGTACTGAGCTGTGGATTCTACCCCCTCATAATAAACGCTGTACACCGCAATTTATAGATTTTAAAAACGTTGTACATTCTGTAATTCACATTATCTTGTTTGTCATAAAGAATGAAGAATATCTTTCATCCAGCAGTTTTAATTTTGACTGCCAACTCTTTAAAATACATTAAAAAAGCACGGAAACAGTATTCAGTTGAAGAAAAGATGAAAGTTATTCTCAGTACAATCATCCCCATTTAAATCATAAAGTTTGAAAAAAAATAGATTTAAAATCGTGTAAGGCCACTGAGACAGCATATGCTGTTGTTGCACATAAAATATTAAAGGGGTCATATGATACGATTAAAATTTTTCCTTTCTCTTTGGAGTGTTACAAGCTCTTGGTGCATAAAGAAGATCTGTAAAGTTGCAAAGACTAAAGTCTCAAATCCAAAGAGATATTCTTTATAAAAGTTAAGAGTCAACCACGCCTACCTAAAACATCTCGTTCTAACACGCCCCCACATGTCTACGTCACTATGTGGGAAGATTTGCATAACGCCGCCCAAATGTTCACGCTGTAGTATTGCTGTTGCCGCCGCCATGTCGTGAAGGCACTGTGTGATTCGTGATTCGAAACTACTTTGTTTGGTCTTCCAAAAGAGGACGATATCTGCTTCGTCATGCCTGGAGCTGATCCGTGCTG
>NW_015505485.1:722286-723251 GCF_001515645.1 Sinocyclocheilus grahami | reverse complement strand
ATGATGCAATTTAAATTTTTCCTTTCTCTTTGGAGTGTTACAAGCTCTTGGTGCATAAAGAAGATCTGTAAAGTTGCAAAGACTAAAGTCTCAAATCCAAAGAGATATTCTTTATAAAAGTTAAGAGTTAACCACGCCTACCTAAAACGGCTCGTTCTAACACGCCCCCACATGTCTACGTCACTATGTGGGAAGATTTGCATAACGCCGCCCAAATGTTCACACTGTAGTATTGTTGTTGCCGCCGCCATGTCGTGAAGGCACTGTGTGATTCGTTGTGAAAGTGAAACTACTTTGTTTGGCCTTCCAAAAGAGAACGATATCTGCTTTGTCATGCCTGGAGCTGATCCGTGCTGGTTGCTGAGGAAATACTACAACTTCGCACTGTGGATCGCCGGATCGGCTTTCACCGTGGACGAAGTGGAGTCCAGTCTGGGGTCGTCACATGTGGTTGCCGCAAGCCCGCCCGCAGTGCCGTTCTTTAGCCCACTGGCCTCTGCTCACTCTAGCCGGCCGCCGCTCACTCTAGCCCCCGGCCTCTGCTCACTCTAGCCAGCCGTCTGTGACAGAGCATGTGACGCTCCGCTACGTTTTCCGCTCTATGGACGTGCGCTCCGCTCAGTCGCTCTAACCGCACAAGCAAGCGCTCCGTTAATATTCCGCTCACGCTCACCGTGAACCAATTCCCGCTCAGATCCCGCTCCGACATAAAATTTCTCTAGTAGGCCTAATTGTTTACTGTTTGTAACGAAATTCTTGGGTTATTGTCTAAAATTAAGCATGCTGATAAATAGCAATTATCATGTTTCAGAGCGAAATTCTTACATTCTTCTTAATTTTATTAATTGTAATGTATTAATTAAAATGTATTAAATATATGCATCTAACCTTAACAAACCTACCTAAAATGCAAAAACTGAAAAAAGTGTATTTGATTTTCGTTAACTTTATTTCCGTGAAAATAG
>NW_015505485.1:717859-719483 GCF_001515645.1 Sinocyclocheilus grahami | reverse complement strand
GTACGACTTGTTTTTGGGGGGGGGGGGTAACTTTGAGCATGTTTTCCACCCATAGACTTTTGCAGTTGCAAGAATTTTAAATGCTGGAATTGTTCTGTTTGAACTGCATTTTTCCATTGCAATAGCCTCATAGGTTAGTTTACGTGTAGCATAGTCCTTTTATTGTTGTGGCTGATTGTAGGGCTGTGCAATTAAGCGAAATACGGTTTAGATTTTGATTTTGCATAATATCAATCAAACAACAAAAGACAAAGACAAAATCACTTACTGTTCTAGACTGAAGGACTTTTTTTTAGCTTTAAAGGAGACATATTATGTCCCTTTTTACAATATGTAATATAAGTCTCTGGTGTCCCCTAAATGTGTCTGTGAAGTTTCAGCTCAAAATATCCACAGATTATTTATTATATAATTTTGAAAATGCCTATTTTGAGTGGAAGCAGAAACACACTGTTTTGTGTGCCTGTCTCTTTAAATGCAAATGAGCTGCTGCTCCCTGCCCCCTTTTCCAGCATAGAGCTCCGCCATTACAGCAAGTACCTGCTAAAAAAACAACTGTTTTTGTTCTGATTATCATGTTTATCGCACTGAAATCATGCATTTTAAACCATATGAGTTTAAACTTCTGATATACGGTTTTCTGAGCGCACACATCCGAAGCACACAGACAGAAAGCAGCTGTCACAGCATGTGAGTACTAAACTAAGTTCTTATTCACACACAAGTTTGTTAAAAACACACGAGTTACAAAAACAGTCGGTTATGTCTGTGAAGGTAAACAGCTGGGAAATAAATCGCATGTTTATTTTAGATCTGTGTGGCAGAGCAATATACAATAAATAAATCAATAAATCCACTGCTCTGTTGTCTCCTCTGAGGCTGGGACTGTAAATAGTGTTCTGTGCTCGTCTGTGCAGCCAAAGGCAGAACAGTTAGCATTTAGTTTTGCTCAAACTTTCACCATGGCATTAAAACTAGTACACCGTTGTCGCTTGCGAAATCAAATGACAGCGCCGTGGGTGGTAACTTACAGATTAAGGGGTGGTAATATTATAATGAGATCCCTTTGCAACGTCACCAAGGGAGTGAAATCAGACGCGCTCGTTTTTTCAGACACTTTCAGAAAAAGGCTTACCAAAACAAAGTTACTGGGTTAATCTCTTTCACCTTTCCTTGGTTGGTAGCAGAGCATGTGAGCGAAGCGGAGCGGTGTGACGCTCCGCTACGTTTTCCGCTCTATGGACGTGCGCTCCGCTCAGTCGCTCTAACCGCACAAGCAAGCGCTCCGTTAATATTCCGCTCACGCTCACCGTGAACCAATTCCCGCTCAGATCCCGCTCCGACATAAAATTTCTCTAGTAGGCCTAATTGTTTACTGTTTGTAACGAAATTCTTGGGTTATTGTCTAAAATTAAGCATGCTGATAAATAGCAATTATCATGTTTCAGAGCGAAATTCTTACATTCTTCTTAATTTTATTAATTGTAATGTATTAATTAAAATGTATTAAATATATGCATCTAACCTTAACAAACCTACCTAAAATGCAAAAACTGAAAAAAGTGTATTTGATTTTCGTTAACTTTATTTCCGTGAAAATGCAGGCGTTGGTTGTGCAATAGAA
>NW_015505485.1:706363-717589 GCF_001515645.1 Sinocyclocheilus grahami | reverse complement strand
TCAGGCCGTGTAGATAGGCAAGCATATATACAAATCATTTAGTAAGCAGAAATCCGAAATTTACCTTAACATTAAGTTAGAGGAAGATACGGCTGAATTGATGCTTGAAGAATGCGCTTCCAGCAGCGATCATAAACAGTTGGCGTTTAAAGTTTTTTATGCACAATTTGATTTGATGAAAGTCACGAGACCTATTACTCTCTATCCAATCACATTGATGGATAAAAATGAAATTAAAATAAGCATGTAACGACCACAAACGGAGGAAAATAGCAGAGTAAAAGTACTGATACATCACTTAAAATGTACTCAGGTAAAAGTAAAAGTACACAATTTTTAAACTACTCAAAAAAGTACAATTACTGATAAAAACTACTTAATTACTGTAACGTGAATATATGTAATTCGTTACTTCACACCCCTGGAAATCAGTCAAGCTAACACTCTTTTTGGTAAAGATCCTTTTCCTAGTTTAGGGCTTTTACCATGAAAAGATTGAGAATACAAAGTTCTCACCTCATACTGATCATAGGCGAACATGCTAGCCCACCAGGCCCGCATTTCTGGAATTGTAAAATCAGGGTAACCAGAGTTTCCTGTGATAAGACCAGAGATGCAATTAAACTACAATACAAGTAACATTGAGCATCTTAACACAAACACCACATATTAAGTACAATTACTTAATCTATGGTTCAAAAGTTTTGGGTCAGCTTTTTTTTTCTTTAAGAAATTAATACTTTTACTCAGCAAGGATGCATTAAATTGATCAAAAGTGACTGTAAAGACTTTTACAGTGTTACAAATGTTTTTTTTTTTTTAAGTTATTTTGAACTGTCTATTCATCAAAGAATCCTGGAAAAATATATAACAGTTTCCACAAAAATATTAAGCAGCACAACTGTTTTCAAAATTGATAATTAGAAATATTTCTCAAGCAGCAAATCAGCATATTAGAATGATTTCTGAAGGGTCATGTGACACTGAAGACTGGAGTAATGGCTGCTGAAAATTCAGCTTTGTCATCACAGGAATAAATTACACTTTAAAATATAAAAGTATCAATATCAAATTAATGCAGCCTTGGTGGGCACAAGAGACTTTTTTTCAAATAAAATAAAAATAAAAAAACCTTAAAGACCCCAAACTTTTGAACGGTACTGTATAAGTAAACAACATTTAAAAACAAACTTCCCACCTGGCCAGCACCAGCCTTCATAATTCCTGCCATCTTTGTTCTTAACGTAGAAGTCTTTAGAAGTAATCTCGCTGTGGATCTTGTAGCCACTATCAACCTTGATGTGGGGGTCTACTATAGCCACCATCTATTCACAAACAAAATTATCATCACAAAATAATATTTTATATACAGTGGGTACGGAAAGTATTCAGACCCCCTTAAATTTTTCACTCTTTGTTATATTGCAGCCATTTGCTAAAATCATTGAAGTAAATTTTTTTCCTCATTAATGTACACACAGCACCCCATATTGACAGAAAAACACAGAATTGTTGACATTTTTGCAGATTTATTAAAAAAGAAAAACTGAAATATCACATGGTCCTAAGTATTCAGACCCTTTGCTGTGACACTCATATATTTAACTCAGGTGCTGTCCATTTCTTCTGATCATCCTTGAGATGGTTCTACACCTTCATTTGAGTCCAGCTGTGTTTGATTATACTGATTGGACTTGATTAGGAAAGCCACACACCTGTCTATATAAGACCTTACAGCTCACAGTGCATGTCAGAGCAAATGAGAATCATGAGGTCAAAGGAACTGCTATATATATATATATATATATATATATATATATATATAGAATGATTAGAAGAAAATCATTCCATCCTGTAGTTTTACAACAACTGTGGCTGACCTTGCGTCTCTTGTCCATTAGGCCCTGAAGCATCTCTTTAGGCTGAGAGAACTTGTGGGGATCCCAGGTGAAGTAGCGCTTGCCATCTGCATGCTCGATGTCAAGCCATATAAAATCATAAGGAATGTCATGTTGGTCAAAGCCTTGGTCCACTGACTTCACATCTTCCTGGTCATTATAATTCCAGCGGCACTGGTGATAGCCCAGACTGGCGAGGGGAGGGAAGGACTGGGTGCCTAGAGAGTGAAAAAAAGACACAATATTTCTGACTCAAGCCTGAAGACCATTTAGGGAAGGGTTTTGGTGTAGTTTAGAGCATTTACCTGTGAGAGAGGCATACTGTGAGAAGACATCTGATGGCTTGGGCCCAAGCATAATGAAGACATCAATGATACCGCTCTCAGAGATCCAACGGATATCCGTCTGTGGCTTCTCACTGGAGCCTTGAACAAAATCTAGCATCTTACCAAAGACAGTCTGAAAGAAAAAGACAAAAGTAACAATAAAGTTAAGAGTAAAAGAGTTTTAAAATACACTATAATAAGAGATTATAATATAGAGAGCCTAGTGACCTCTTACCTTTCCCGCTGTATTAGAACTGATGTCCACCCAGGTCTCAGCTGCGTTAAGCCAGAAAATACCCATGGTTCTCTGTGTGTTATGGGCTAGCATGACGGGTATGGATCCATATAAGGCCATAGGGTTATAGAGCTCATACTGAAACACATCTAGGTTATAAAGCCTGTAAGGATCACCACCACTAGAAAAAAAACAAAAAACTTTACTGCTTACTGGTTTCATTGGTGGTATATTTTGATTTCTGTATATTAAGATGTATACTCACTCTGTAGTTTTGAGTTTTAGGTCGTCAGCATGCTCTGGAATACCGTACACATGTTCTACACCAGGCAAGGAGAAGTCTAAACTTATCGATGTGGGGCCTAAAAAAATATTGAAAACAAAATCAACACAAATGATATTCATTAGTATGCCGTCTTATCGCAAATAATAACGTTCAACTTAGTGAAACTTTCAAATATAAATATTAACATTTCATTATTGTGTGTAAGACCACATGTAATAAAAGTTTAAGTCCATCTCTGATAGCTTGGAGGCCATCAATATGCTCTAATATGCTACAGTGTATGCTAAAAAGTTGACTACATTAACTGTTAGCAGATATACACAATTGTTAAAAAGTTTGGGGTCAGTAAGATTTTTTTGAAAGAAATTAATACTCTTATGCCACAAGGATGCATTAAATCAAATGATCAAATTTATAATTTTACAACAGATTTATATTTCAGATTAATACTGTTCTTTTTAATGTTTTATTCATCAAAGAGTCCGATCGCAGTTTCCACAAAAATGTTACAGCTCAACTGTTTTCAACATTGACAACAAGCAGCATATTAGAATGATTTCTAAAGGATCATGTGACACTGAAGGCTGGCTACTTAAAAAAAGGAATGAACCCTAAAGATGTTTCACCCAAACTTTCTGTTTCAATAGGAAACACGTGAACAATTTAAAAACTGCACTTGTCAAGCGGTTTCTTGGAAATTGAACTGATGTAGAAACATACCATTTGGTTTGGTATCTGTATGAGATTTAAATGTCTCCTCCCACAGTCCGTCTTCCTCTTTATCACTCTGTCCATCCTCATCCTATTGTGTAGAAAAAAAAAATTCTCAATGTGATGATTATCAGGTTTAGTAACTATAGTACTTTCACACACGTTAGTGTTGCATAACCGCTCCATAAAGCTGTTAAACCTGATCAGGTACAGCAACCAGACATGTTGGTTTTAAATGAAGACGTGGCAAGATGACAGTGAAACCTGTTGTAGTATCATTTACCTGAGCACACCCACAAATGCACGAATATAGCTACTGACCTTCTCGCCTTCATCTTGCTGTTGATCTCCATCTACACTCTCTTTAACCTCAGCACCATCTGATTGGGCTTGCCTTTGATAACACACAAAAGAGAGAATAACAATAGTAAGGCTTAAGTAGTGAATCGTTTGCATTCATCACTGACATTTACAAAATCTCCTATACTCTGCAGCAAACTATCCAATACTTTGCCCAGCTTATGGGAGAGTACAGGGGTACATTTGGGGTGAACTATCCTTTTAAATCCTTGTAAAAAAAACATTTTCCATCAACTACACTACCGTTCAAAAGTATTGGGTCAATACAATTGTTTTAAAGAAATTAATACTTTTATTCAGCAATTTGACCAAAAATTGCTTACATTGTTACAAAAGACTCCCATTTCAAACAAATGCTGTTCTTTTAAACTTTTCATTTATCAAAGAATCCTGAAAAAATGTATCACAGTTTCAAATTGTAAATATTAAGCAGCACAACTGTTTTCAACATTGTTTCTGAGGATCATGTGACACTGAAGACTGGAGTAATGGCTGCTGAAACCATCACAGGAATAAACTGCATTTTAAATTATATTAAAATGGAAAACTGTTATTTTAAATTGCAATAATATTTTGCAATATTACAGATTGTTCTGTATTTCTGATTAAATAAATGCAGCCTTGGTGAGCAAAAACATTAAAAACCTTACGGACCCAAACTTTTCAACGGTAGTCTATAGGTATTCTCCTCAGCTTCCAAATAAAACCCAGTTTAGGAGAGAAAAACTCAATACTTACGTGTCCTTGCGAAGATGCAGGTGCTCAAAGGCTAGCAGGCCACGAGAATTGAGGGATAGCAGCACCTCTGGCCCCTCCATGATGTCCAGCCTAAATGGACGGGCACTAACAATCAACCTCTGGCTCTCTGCTCCCAGAGACAACACAATGCCATTATCATCCTTGGACAACACTGAGAGACTGGAGACAGAGAGATATAGAGAGAGAGAGAAATGGACAGACAGGGGAATCAGAGGCAAAGGAAAGAAGCAGAGACTAGCTGAGGTTACTCAGAGGAACACAATAAATCATGCATGTGTTTGACTGTTCTCTGAATTTCATTGTGCACTCTCAGATCAGAGACACACTCACGGCTCAGTAGGAGGTTCTGCTATGAGCACGTCTGGCACCTCAAAGCGCGGCTTTAGAGGTTTCAGCTCATTTATTTTCACCCGAGTCATATTCCCCTGCAGTCTGTACAACTCCAACAGCAAGTGCACCTGCAAACAGCAAGAGAGCAGACCAAATCAGCCAAAATCCTGGCCTTTGAGCAGGGCCATCATCCCAGGACACGTAACAAGAAGGTCAGACTAACTACCTCTCTAGTTTGACCATAAAAATAAAGAAATTGTTCTGGGACTAGATGACCCGGAGCAAAATTAATGAAGCACTGAATATCAATAAATTCCGCAGATCTTTTAACTAAGAAATTCAAAAAATACTGTTTTCAGAGGTATCAGTTAGAGGCGAGCATGAAACAGACCTTATTATTGTCATTGATGAGCTGGAGGGTCAGTCGGGAGTCACTGAGCTCCAAAGTTTCCAGAAGAGCTCGGTATGGGGACTGACCCGGCTTGAGTACCCGTTGACGTCTACGGACAAACAGAGACAAAAATCATTGTGTCTCTGGTGCCTTTGCTGATGCAAGTCAAGAACTCTCTAAACTACCACAACAGAATATACGGTGGATAACTTCAATCTTACATGTCAGAATAATCCAATAATAATTGTGTTATCTTTCACAGTATTCTTAACATGTAATCCTAGTTGCACACTGCAGAGGTGTAGTGTACCTATAATGTAGTGATTAAGAGTATAACTGACATACTTGCAGAAGGAACTCTGATCGCAGGTTTTAAAGTTTCCCCGATCCACAGCAAAGGCGCTGTTAAAAAACAGACACACACAGAATACAGACAGCAGCCCCATCCTAAAAAAGTACAAGAGGAGAAAGTTTGAATTAAAATAGGCTTCTGCTTTGGATCATGTTTGAGTAATGAATGAGCAGGGTGGAGTAAAAATAAGAGTCAGTGCTACATTCACTTTCTTATTTGCCACCCTTGAGGATCATTCTTCTTGTCTGTAATTAAATGTGCGATCAGGGTGGGAAATTAACACCCACAATCACCCATGCATTTCCACAGTGGCAGGTACTTTTGCTTTATCTACTATCCACCATGACAACCTTTTCACTTTGAATGTAACACAATCTCATACATTTTCTACAGATACTCCTAATTTCTTTGTAGTTAAAAAAAACTACAAAGATTGTAGTTCTATCGCTCTAAGAGAGCGATAGGACAATAAAGCTATTGCCCACAATCCAAAGGAGATCAGAGTCCATTCACAGGACCTGGCAGAATGGCAGCTGAGATGCCATTAAGATGCATAAAAAACAATTATAATTCAAAAATCTGTAATTTCTCTTTGAATTTATTATTGTATACACTCATGCACTCCATAAAGCGTAACTTTCCCTTAATTAAAAAATATGGGTCAATTTTGGTCTCAACTATGTGCAGGATAAAACGATCAGTAAACTCTTTAGATTTTATCTAGCATTGCACACCGATCAAACTACAAACTCGACCCTCGGATTACCCTTTTCAAAAAAAGATCAACGCCAGGATGAGATGGAAAAAGGCTGCAATGCATTCGCAAATAAACAGTGCAATATAAAAGATATTCGTTTGTACTATTTTACATCAACCATAAAGCTGTATAAAGACATCAATGTCATGTGAATTAAAAGATGACTCGTCATAATGCCAGCGATGGCTCAACCACGCATTCACATCCACTATTTGCTTGCTCGTTCAACACCTGCAGCAGATTTACAGACCAGATCTCACACGAGCCGCCCGTCGGATAGCTTAAAATAAAGACAGAGGACATTCAAAAAAGCCTTAACGACGACCTGATATGATAGCTTAGTCTTTTGTTTTACCTTTCAATGGAGATAACCGCCATCTTGGACACACAGCGTTAAGCCCAGCCTCCCGGAGGTTGGTTGGTTAGTGTGTTTGCAGGAACACTATTGGGTAACAACGAATCCCTATAGACCGCACTTACCATGGAAACGAATCCATCTGTGGTGTATGCTTGTGTACACAAGATAATTGTGTGATGACTATATTATATCACAGATAGGCAGGCATCATTGGTTCGTTTCATGTTGAGTTCTAGTTTGTTTTAACTAGGCAGATCTTTGATGATAAAGATTAGACATGGCCTACTAACAGCACAAAACCTGTGTATGCCATTGGTTAAAACCACGCAGCCTTTCCTTTTATGTAGCTTTTACCTTTTCATTTTATAACTATAGTGCTATTACTGTAAAATTAACAACAGAATAAGAGGTATATTAATGCATTTTTATTTTTATGGTCACCCAACAACAACAAACAATGTGCAGAATTACAAAAACAGAATTTTTGAGGTCTCGTACATTCTGCTGTAGGCATAAACCTTTTTTCAGTGCTTAAAAAATCTACAGAAAGCTAGACAATATAAATGTACAAAAACAGATCTGATGGTTAACAGAAAAGCAGTTCCTAACACTGTCACAATTAGGCTTTAAAGTGGTTATCTGTTACTATTTTATTGACATTGACAACTCTTAAAACGTAGAAATATTAACTTCACATCTAAGTTAACAATATGTAGAAAAATATCTAAATGCAAGAAGTCTGTGACCTTAGAACCCGGGTTTATAACACCACTTCTCTCATTTTAACAGTTGTCAAATTTGGAACCTCCAACAAAGGTGTCCCAGGCGCTCAATGTTCTTATGCAGAACACTGTGGATGGGTGCAATATAGCGTGCAACATCGCCGTCCCGTGAAAAGTCCCGAAAGAAAAGTCCTTGGTCAGCACAGAAGGTGAACTTCTGCGGCATTGGGCTGTTCCCCCACATGTACTCCCATACACCCAACAGCAGTAACCTAACTTCAAAGGGTGAGAGGTGAGGGAAAACCTCATGGATGTTACTCAACACTGGTGGTAGCAGCTGGCCTTCACCCATACATGATACAAGCAAACAGGAGGTCTGAAGATGCCAGGGGGAGTCCAACACTGATGGCTCCCTTGATGCTTCCCAGTGAGCAAGTAAGGTGGAAAGTAGACCCCTTAAAATGACGGAGCAGTAGCAGAGAGCTGGACGTCCAGCTGCAACTACACGGAGAAGATGGAACAGAACAGGATTTCCTTCAAAGCAACGACGAATGTGTATGTCTCGCTCAACAGTGGTTTTCGCATGTTCTTCTGGAGGCCAGGACAGTTCTCCATTTGCTACATCCGGACAAATGTTCTCCACCAGAGTTACAGCAATTACCTTTGCAGCTTCAGCATTAACTGGGGGAAGTTCATCAGAAACGAAAGGTTCACTGACAGCAAAGCGGCTATTTTCAGTATCTCCAGCTGAACCATTTCTAGCATTGCCATTAGGGCTTCCTCCACCTGAACTACAGCACTGAACCATGACCGCAAACAAGGTCTGCATGTTCTGATTGACTCTATCTGGGTCAGGTTGTGAAGGAGAGTATGGAGGTTTCAGACCCTTTCCGATTACTCCAGCGTGGAAAACGGACCACACACCACCAGAGAAGTTAACAGAGGTGCCAAATTTGCAGTTGATGTCCAAGAGGGAGATGCCTAAGTCTGGAACAAGGTTGGATGACTGTGTGGTGTCATCACCTGGGTTCTCCTGCAGACCTCCAAACAAATCTCGGTTGCCTCTGTGCAGGGCTCCCTCCACCAGTTGTTGCAGCACAGCTTTAAGCGTCAAGGGAGAGTAGGCTGCAAGATGTGACAGCAGTCGCATGGAGTAGCCCACTTCCTCTTCCCCTACCCTAAGATCCTCCTCTTGCTGTCGTAAACAAACAAAGAAGTGAGACACCGCTGCTCTACATATCAGCAACAGATGAGCTGGAGAGCAAGTTCTGGGAAGCTGGCTACACGAAAGCAGATGGACGGCCGCCTTGGATACCATGGTGTCACCATGGAGAAGCAATGGGCAGAAATCCTGAAGGTGGCTGGAGACGGCGACTCTGACTTGTGCGGCCATCGATGACTGAGCCGAACTCCCCGTTGCAGCCACTCTGTTTTTACGGTCCTCCTCTTGACTTTGTACCGCAGTAGCCAGGTTGTTCAGGAGCTGAGCCAACTCTTTGTTGTCAAGGGTTTGAGTGTGGATCTGGGCAACACAGCGGGATATTGTTGAAGAAAGCAACCCTGAAAGTGACGTGGAAAGTGGGGTGTACAATTGCGAGGCCAGAGCAAGCTCCTCTGGGTTTCGGGCTTGGGTGAAGAGCTGACACAAAGCTTCAGTGGCCATGCTTGGGCCTCCATACACTGATAGCAGACACAGGAGCTGATGCAACCAGAGATGCCTTTTCCGCTCAAGCCGGAGGGTTTCAGCACACAGATCACCTATGTGTCCCTGGAGCTCCTCTAGAAATGGGATAACTTGCAGCATTGCTGTGGCAGCAGAGGACTGTGGGAAGGGTTCATCACCCTCTGGTCTGTTGTGCACCAGCTTGTGAAGATGTAGCAGAAGCATTTGCAGTAAGCGGTCACAGGCTTCTCGAATACTATCATGGGGAGAGGGTGTAGGGCCTGATATGATCACTGAAGATGGTGTAGCAGTGTCTGCAAGGAACTTCAGCACCCTTGCTCCACCCGAAGGGCTTTGGCTTATGAGATGCACCGCTAGACCCAACATATTCTCGAGCTCCTCCCGGGGAAAGGCCTGGAACTGAGCCTGGAGTTGAATTAGGATGGGCGGACTGAGAAACTCCACCAGTTCTGCAGAAACAGCACCCAGGAGAGTGGGGGAAAGAGCAGCCAGTTGAAGCAAAAAAGGTACAGTGGCCCTACGGAGATGAGGGGAGTTCTCCCACCCGCCTGCCCCGGATGAATGCGGAGGTACATTTTGAGGGGGTGGAGACAGACTATTCTGAAACATCCTGAGAAGCTCTTTCTTGATGCTATCAGAATGTCTGGATGCCAAGTGCCCAAGGATACCAACCACTGAGCCTATTTTGGGGACTCTGTTGCTCTTGTCTATTGCCTGCTGTTGGTTGATCTTCTCAGCAGAGGAATATCCGTGCGCATAAAAGTCTTTGAGGCCACAAGCCAGCACCCTGCTGATGATAGTGCCAGGAAAAGCTGAACCAATGTGGGCAACGACCCAGTCAAAATGAGGGGAGTGCTGGACAGAGGTGTCCAGCAAGGCATCCACACAGGCATCGGGGCACCAGGCCAACATGGCTGCTAGACACTGGGAGTAGCACTCCATTAGTGAGCGAGTGGCTGCACACGACATCCAAAGCTGCAGCAGCTCATTCAGACTGGACGAGTGAGGAGCCGCCCTTCGTCCTGCATGCTTGCTGCTAAGCTGACCAAGAAGGTCAACGGCCCATGTGGACACAAGGGGAGCCCAAGCTTTAGGACTAAGTTTGATAAATTCAGAGAGGACTGCATGGATTTCTTTAATAACGTCCTCCAAATTGGATACACTGGTGCTGCCTCCTCCACTTGTACTGTTACCACTGTTTTCACCCTCTGCCTCTAGGTCTTGCAGAAAAGCTGCAACATATTCATCATACACTCCCCTTAAGTGCTCCAAGACGGCTCCACGGCAGGCTGGGACAGTTCGAAGGAGGCGCACTGCACAGCGGGCATGATCCCGAACGCTGAGTTTACGTCCCTGCGTCTGGTCAACTCCACTTATGAAAGCCTTGATTTCAAAGGCCAGCTCTTGAGGACTGATGAAAAAGAAAAAAGACAGTTGGAATACATAGAAAATGAAATTTAACATACATTTTGCAATAAAATAAGATTTATATATTGAGTATATTCTGACATGACACGTCTAGCAGTCACAGCAGTATAACATGCTATCCTTCATCTACTTTAAAACTTTAAAAACAACGTTGAGAAACAACATGGAACATTTATTCTTTCAAAATAATTTTTATGTTATAAGTGCACATAATATAACTGTGCCGTTTAAAGAACTGCCGTTTAAACATATTAGTTTTAGGTTTTATGTTTTGTTGAAAATACTTTAAAGGGGTCATATGATGCGATTTCAATTTTTCCTTTCTCTTTGGAGTGTTACAAGCTCTTGGTGCATAAAGAAGATCTGTAAAGTTGCAAAGACTAAAGTCTCAAATCCAAATAGATATTCTTTATAAAAGTTAAGAGTCAGCCACACCTACCTAAAACGGCTAGTTCTAACACGCCCCCACACACGTACGTCACTATATGGGAAGATTTGCATAACGCCGCCCAAATGTTCACGCAAAGAAAGAAGGTGTAAATTTTATTCTCGCTGTAGTATTGTTGCCGCCGCCGCCATGTGCTTTGTTGTGAAAGCGAAACTACTTTGGTTGGCCTTCCAAAAGAGGA
>NW_015505485.1:696482-706073 GCF_001515645.1 Sinocyclocheilus grahami | reverse complement strand
CCAAATAATGTTCTTTTTAGCAGCATCATATGACCCCTTTAATAGGCTATTTAATAGTAGTTTCCATTCCAACTAACCCCATACAGTGTGACAACATGTTACATTTTAGGAATGCTGTCACAAAATGTCAACATGTTCTTCTTAAACTGTATCCTGGGCAATAACAGTGAAAATTTTAATTTTATAAATATACAAAAAAAAAAATGCATATTTATTCATGCTTTTGCAATGTAAAACCTTTTACCATGCCAGGAAATTTTACTGAACCTGAAATAACAAAGAAATGCAATGACAGAAGGCATGATATTGGACCAAAAATGGACAATTACAATGGGGATTTATGTTTCGAGTAGTTATTTTTTAAACTTAACATACTGGACTGAACTTGGCAAACACCTGCTGACTGTATCATTCCTATAAATCAGACTAAATAAACCACCTTCGTTCATGGCAGTAAAAAGAGAACAATATTTTGTTCATTCATACAGATAACGCAGTTTAATGCAAACTGCAATTGCTTCCATAAACTAAAGCATTGTTTTAGAAGTTATTGGTAACATGTATGATTATTCTATTACTGCTCACCTGTAATTGTTTAGAGGAGTGTGGCAGTGAGACGTCTGCATGGCTGACAAGGCATTCCCTTCGAACATAGCAGACTTCGTTTATGTGCTTATGCCAAATACTCCATGCACAATATTTTATCTATATAAAAAACTACAACTACAATGGGGGAAAGGTGCAATATTTGCAACTTTTAACAATTTCAACACCGCTGCAATGAACGATGCACTAGAAAGCGGAAGCTCTCGTGACGCGTTTCAGAAAGGCGGGGCATAGAGGAGAAACAATAATGTACAGTATGTGGAAAATAATGTTTTTTTTTTTTTTACCTTAAACCGCATAAACACAATTCATTACACCAAATAGACCAAATAATGTTCTTTTTAGCAGCATCATATTAATAGGCTTTAATAGGCTATTTAATAGTAGTTTCCATTCCAACTAACCCCATACAGTGTGACAACATGTTACATTTTAGGAATGCTGTCACAAAATGTCAACATGTTCTTCTTAAACTGTATCCTGGGCAATAACAGTGAAAATGTTAATTTTATAAATATACAAAAAAAAATGCATATTTATTAATGCTTTTGCAATGTAAAACCTTTTACCATGCCAGGAAATTTTACTGAACCTGAAATAACAAAGAAATGCAATGACAGAAAGCATGATATTGGACCAAAAATGGACATACAATTACAATGGGGATTTATGTTTCGAGTAGTTATTTTTTAAACCTTTACTTAACATACTGGACTGAACTTGGCAAACACCTGCTGACTGTATCATTCCTATAAATCAGACTAAATAAACCACCTTCGTTCATGGCAGTAAAAAGAGAACAATATTTTCACTTCTAAAAAATAATCACACCAAGGACCATTTAAAATGAATTAGGGAAGGCAAAAACATGATTAAAAATAGTGGAAAAACTTCAAATGAAATCACCAGTTACATAAGATATTGTTTCATTTATATATTCATATAAATTAAATACTAAGATAGATCTTCATTAAAAAAAAGTTATCCGGCAAATTTACAGCAACAATAAAACATTAATATAATGTCAAGTCAAGTCAAGTCACCTTTATTTATATAGCGCTTTTAACAATACAGATTGTGACAAAGCAACTGAACAGTATTAATTAGGAAAATAGTGTCAATAATGCAAAATGACAATAGTAAACACTCATTTTTCAGTTAAAGACAGTTCATCATTGAATTCAGTGATGTCAACATCCAGCTTAGTTCAATAATATCCTAATTATAATATCCAATAATATCCTAATTACTTAAGACCACATATATTATGAAATGAATACCTTGCTCAAGGCTTGGATCGTAGAGCTCAAACTTTTTTTGTTAGTTGCGAGAGTCGCTGATTTCACTTCAGAAACAGCATCACTGCGACGTACTTGTAAGTATAATATCCTAATTACTTAAGACCACATATATTATGAAATGAATACCTTGCTCAAGGCATGGATCGTAGAGCTCAAACTTTTTTTGTTAGTCTGTTTTAGAAAGACCGAAGTTCTACCATCTGATGTTTATTTCCGATGTTTCAAATGAATTTATTTACGATAGCCTTTACACGAATGTACATAAAATGTGATTTATGTAATTTAGAGAATATGTTCCTTGACATAGAGATTTAAATTGTCGCATAATTGTTATGTGTTTCTAACAGGATGAAAAAAGTGAAAGTTTGAGGTTGCAATGGCCAAGGTAAATATTTGAATGACCTCAAACAAATGGAAAGAATGAAAGCTCACAATTACATAGCAAATAGATATTTTTGTCTGTCGCTAAGCAATATTACGTACCAGAGATACTACATAAGTGCAGTGCATGTCAACAGAATACGTGGCTATAGCCTCTCTCTGAAACGGTTATACTGTATGTCTATGTGTACAGTTTCGCTTTCTTGATTTTATCTGGCCTATTCACAAGTGCAATGGTATTGCTTTCAGTTAAACAGTATACCCTGATAGCACAGGTACATCTCGGAGACGGTCTGCATTTACATCTGCAAGACGTATTTTTTAGAGAGTTTGCTCATCTGCAATACGTCTGTAGGACGTTTCCTTTTAAATGTCAAATAGACGTCTATTAGATGTCTTTAAGATGTTTATGATTTAGAATGTATGTAAAACTGACATCTGACAGAGGTCTGTCAGACGTTTGTAGACAGCAGATGCTTTCCAGATCAAGAGACCTTTAACAGATATCTTGCAGACGTGCTATCTGGGATAGGCTAATATTACATTTTGTTGACAGATTAATTGGCTCTGTATTTATGTATTTATAAATATTACACCTGATATTGCCTCCTAGTACGAGAAAAAGCCAGAGCCCGGAGACCTCATTGAAATCTCCCGAGGTTTATACCAGCACTGGGCTATTTATGTTGGTGAAGGTTATGTGATTCACCTGGCACCACCCTGTGAGTATTTTACATGCCTCAAATGATATTTAGCTTAATTTGCATTGAATCTGAAACATTCCATTTAAAGGCACAATATGTAAGATTTTTTTAATAAAAATATCCAAAAACCACTAGAACAGTGTTATATATTTTGCTGACTTGTGTACTTACATTATCCCAAATGTTTCGAAGAATGTTTAAATCCAGAGAAATAAGCAATTTTAACTAGTGACACGGACCGTGTCCATAGTGTCATTGTGTCGCCTGCCAATGACGTCATAACCCCTCGATTTCCGGTTTTGTTTTGTAGAAAACATGGAAACACCAAAGACGCTTTAATATGTTGTGCGTTTTAATAGACCGGTGACGACCGCACAGAGTAGCATTATAACAGAACTTTCAAATGTATCTAGTATGATAAAACAGCGCTGCTTTACCCCACATACGCACGACCGGACGGAGAGGAAGCGGTCAACTGTGGCATAATAAAAGCTCCGCTGCTTTCGAGCCGTGTGTCACGCTCGTTCAGCGGCCTCGTTTCACTTCGACGGCTTTCAGCCTCACCCTGCTTCATTCTACTACATTAATAAATCATTAGCTCATCCATGAACATGATTTCTGCCCGAGTCCCATCGGATTGCATCGGCTGTGGGGATGAAGACGAAAACTCCCATGATTCCACACTCAGTCACGGCGTCATCAAACTACGCCTTTGTCTATTTGTTTATTTTGAATACGTGCCCTCTAGCGGCGAAAATTACATATTGTGCCTTTAAGTCTAATTATTGCTTTTACTTTTCCATTTCTTTTGTCTACAGCTGAACATGCTCATGCTGGGGCCAACAGTATCATGTCAGTACTACATGAAAGAGCCACAGTGAAAAAAGAACAACTTTATGAAGTAGTTGGCAATAATGATTATCGTATCAACAACCTTTTGGATGAGAAATATAAGCCACGTCCTGTTCGAGAGATGCTACAGGATGCACACAGTTTTTTGGGAAAAGAACGTCCATATAGTGTGTTTACAAAGAACTGTGAGCACTTTGTTACAGAGCTGAGATATGGAAAACCACAATCCCGCCAGGTACAGTTGTTTGGCATGACCTGGCATACTGGGATAATTCACACAAGTACTGTTACTGAATTATAATATTCATAAATGCAAATCACTGTATTACAGGGCTATTTATGGTAAAATATTTTAAAATAATTTATTATAGGTTTAAGGTCACAAAAGCAACAACTTTTCACACAGTGAATTCTCTCTTCCTTCGGCTTGCTCCCTTTTAATCAGGGGTTGCTACAGCAGTGTGATCCGCACAACCGATTTGGCACATGTTTTACGCCAGATGCCCTTCCTGTTGCAATCCAGTACTGAGAGTACTTTTCACACAGTGAATTAATATAGATCATTTCTGTTTATTCTAATAGGTGCAAGATGCAGTGAGGACTGTTGCCGCAGGGGCTGGTGCAGGGCTTGGCATTGGAATCATTGCTTATGCAGTTGCAACCTTTCTTGGTTCAAAAGACAAAGAGAAGCAGACACAATGAACAGTGAGAAATGAAGAACTAAAAGTACTGGATTATTTAAAGCCAATAAATTGTTTGTTACTTTTTATTAATTTTAAATAATTGAGATAAACCATTAAACTTAAATGTAAAAACTTGGCAGCCTTAGTTTTATGAGCACAAATGGAGAAATTCATAAATAGAATGTAAAATCTATTGTGGTGTAAGGTAACATAATAAAGAAATGAGTCCATAGTCCACTGATAAATCTTTCTGTCTTGTTCTTCTAATTTATTTATGTATTTTTTTTAAATATATATCACACATTTATTTTTCTACTAGACTTTTATAACTGTCTATTATAACCAAAATATAGAAAGCTGAATACAGTGGCAGCATGAAAGACGCATTTCTAGTAAGGCTGCATATAGGCTGCCATGTCATCAAGCTCCCCGCACAGAGTAGCGTTATAACAGAACTTTCAAATGTATCTAGTATGATAAAACAGCGCTGCTTTTTTCCCCCCCACATACACATGACAGGAAGGAGCGGAAGCGGTCGGCTGTGGCATAATAAAAGCTCCGCTGCTTTTGAGCCGTGTGTCACGCTCGTTCAGCGGCCTCGTTTCGCTTCGACGGCTTTCAGCCTCACCCTGCTTCATTCTACTACATTAATAAATCATTAGCTCATCCATGAACATGATTTCTGCCCGAGTCCCATCGGATTGCATCGGCTGTGGGGATGAAGACGAAAACTCCCATGATTCCACACTCAGTCACGGCGTCATCAAACTACGCCTTTGTCTATTTGTTTATTTTGAATACGCGCCCTCTAGCGGCGAAAATTACATATTGTGCCTTTAAGTCTAATGATTGCTTTTACTTTTCCATTTCTTTTGTCTACAGCTGAACATGCTCATGCTGGGGCCAACAGTATCATGTCAGTACTACATGAAAGAGCCACAGTGAAAAAAGAACAACTTTATGAAGTAGTTGGCAATAATGATTATCGTATCAACAACCTTTTGGATGAGAAATATAAGCCACGTCCTGTTCGAGAGATGCTACAGGATGCACACAGTTTTTTGGGAAAAGAACGTCCATATAGTGTGTTTACAAAGAACTGTGAGCACTTTGTTACAGAGCTGAGATATGGAAAACCACAATCCCGCCAGGTACAGTTGTTTGGCATGACCTGGCATACTGGGATAATTCACACAAGTACTGTTACTGAATTATAATATTCATAAATGCAAATCACTGTATTACAGGGCTATTTATGGTAAAATATTTTAAAATAATTTATTATAGGTTTAAGGTCACAAAAGCAACAACTTTTCACACAGTGAATTCTCTCTTCCTTCGGCTTGCTCCCTTTTAATCAGGGGTTGCTACAGCAGTGTGATCCGCACAACCGATTTGGCACATGTTTTACGCCAGATGCCCTTCCTGTTGCAATCCAGTACTGAGAGTACTTTTCACACAGTGAATTAATATAGATCATTTCTGTTTATTCTAATAGGTGCAAGATGCAGTGAGGACTGTTGCCGCAGGGGCTGGTGCAGGGCTTGGCATTGGAATCATTGCTTATGCAGTTGCAACCTTTCTTGGTTCAAAAGACAAAGAGAAGCAGACACAATGAACAGTGAGAAATGAAGAACTAAAAGTACTGGATTATTTAAAGCCAATAAATTGTTTGTTACTTTTTATTAATTTTAAATAATTGAGATAAACCATTAAACTTAAATGTAAAAACTTGGCAGCCTTAGTTTTATGAGCACAAATGGAGAAATTCATAAATAGAATGTAAAATCTATTGTGGTGTAAGGTAACATAATAAAGAAATGAGTCCATAGTCCACTGATAAATCTTTCTGTCTTGTTCTTCTAATTTATTTATGTATTTTTTTTAAATATATATCACACATTTATTTTTCTACTAGACTTTTATAACTGTCTATTATAACCAAAATATAGAAAGCTGAATACAGTGGCAGCATGAAAGACGCATTTCTAGTAAGGCTGCATATAGGCTGCCATGTCATCAAGCTCCTTCGAAGGACATCTCAATTTGAAGGCTCCTTAGTAGGCAGTCTATGTTTTGCATCCTTCACTCGACTTGTTTTGAAGGATGCATCAGGTGTATCCTTCACGTCTTTCAATCACCCATATCCTTTTCACACATTCCAATTTGCCTAAAAATGGCATGGCCACCCCACTGGCCCCCCTATTCACCAAGCCCATGTTGACAGTTCATGCTTAACATAGGATAATACTTTAGGCCAAGCTCTACACATATCAAACATGGACTTAAATATTTTACATCAAAATTAAACAGCAACAGACATTCATTTGTTGAGAATTTCCTCTGTAAATTCCACCTAAACTATCCTGGCGTATGCTCGCTTTAGCTCGCCACTTTACTGCAGTGTTTGTGAGGATTGTGAAGTTTGTGAAGATCGCTTTGAACTTGAAATGGACAAAACTCACAAGCAGTGTTGGATAGTAACTGATTACATGTAATCTAGATCACGTATTCAGATTCCAAAAATTAAGTACCTGTAATTAGATTCTATTAATTAAAAAATATTTGTAATCAGACTACAGTTACGTTTTTATTAATTAGATTACTACATATTATTCACACAATAACAATAAATTATTTAGAATTTATTGGTTCTCCCTTATTCTTATTTTCATTCATCTTTTAAAATTTCCTTTCTAAAATCGCCTACTGCTTATATAGGTTTAGAAAGTCTTCCAGTTTTGTGGACATTTACACAAAGACCGTTGACCACTGGCTGTACAGAAGTTAAGCTTAATTTTTTATTTTATTGCCTTTTCATCAAACTCACAAACCCCTGCAGTTTGCGAACCCCAGTTTGGGAAACATTGACGTAATGTAATGTTTAATGCACTTCATGTTGTTAATTACAATGAATGGAATATATTTTCTTTCTCTTTGTATCAATATGATACAAGATTGTTATAGTTAAATCGATGTGACAAACGAGTTAGATCAAAAGTAGTCTGATTATATTACCTAAAATGTGTGATCTGTACCTGTAATTGTGTAAATTAAATTATATTAGATTATATTACCTAAAATGTGTAAATGTGTAATGATCACGTTACTTAATTACATTTTGTCATGTAATTTTGAATCAGTAACAAACTATAATTGATCTAAGTAATCCCAGTCCAGTAATCTACCCAGCACTGATCACAAGCAAGCAAGCATACAAGATATTTCAGTGTTTCATTTCCCATGTAAAATTCATGGATCTTGTAGTGTTTATCTCTCTGTAACTTTTACTATCAACTTTATTTTTAAAATACTAATTTCCCATTCACTCTTTAATGATTTCACCCATGTCAGCTGTGTGAACTCTAAAGGCCGGGTAAATATCGATCTCTATTTTAATCTTTACCGATATGAATTCTTGCATTTCAGGATCGTTCTTTTAGTCTGTGCTGTTTTCTGTTGATGCATGAACAAAATTGCCCTAAACATTGTAGCGCCTACAATCCAATAACCGCAATAGCTTTCTACTTTGCTGTTTTTAGTGCAGCTATTTAATAAGAAGTTTATCGCTGTATAAGACACAATTGTGTTTCCTAAGCCAACAGAAAGAGCTCGATACCTATCTCAAACAAGAGCGCATGTTTGAGCACATTTACAGTACGTTTATGCGTTTATATAAGTTAACAAAACCACAAGCAAACACAGTTTCACTTTCTTCTTCTTTTCTCTTTATCGGTTCATAGTAGGGGGAGAGTGGGGCACAACCTAACGCGGGATTAGCTGTAAAACACGTGGTTCAAAAGTACACAGGACAGCATGACGAAACGTGTGGAATGTTGGACACGTCATGTCACAGCTTTAATTAGATTACATTTTAAAATACTTGTAATCAGACTAGTTCTTTTGTTTATTGATTACATGATTATTATTGACAAGCTATATAGCTCTTTAAAAATGTTACAAAATATGAGGCCTGATGATATTGTGTCCAAGTATGTAGGAGTGGACTTCAATGAAATCTTCCTATATCAACACTGAGCTATTTATGTTGGTGAAGGTTATGTGATACATCTGGCACCACCCTGTCAGTCATTTACATGTCTTAAATGATGTCTACTGATAATTAACCTAAAAATGACAATTACGTCATCCTTTACTCACCCTGGTGTTGTTCAAATGCCACATGCTCTTCGCTTCCTTCTTTTTCAGACCACATCCCTTGTATTGAATCTAAAACATTCAATTTTAAATCTCATGATTGTTTTTACTTTTACTTTTCTTTCAGATAGCTGAAGATGCTCAAGCTGGGGCCAACAGGATGATGTCAGTACTACACGAAAAAGCCACAGTGAAGAAAGAAGAACTTTATGAAGTAGTTGGTAATAATGATTACCATGTCAGCCACCTTTTGGATGAGAAATATAAGCTTACATGGAACTGTGAGCACTTTGTTACGTAGCTAAAATACGGAAGAAGACCACAGTCCCACCAGGTACAGTTGTCTGGCATGACCTGACATATTGAGATAATTTACACAAATACTGTAACTGAGTGTTAGTGAATTATAATGTTCTCGTAAATGTCTTAAATTTTAAAATTACTGCATTACAGGGCTGTATTATGGTGAAATATTTTACATTCATTTATTATTAGGATTAAGGTCACAAAAGCAACACCTTTTCACACGGTGAATTACTATATAGATACTTTATGTTTATTCTCATGGGTGCGAATGTGGAAATGGCAGTTGGTCGTACAGCAGTTAGCATTGGAGTTCTTGCTGCTCTGCTGTAGCCAGACAGAGAAGCAGACAGTGAACAGTGGGAAACGAAGAAGTACTATTGTGGAGGCCTTTGATTATTTAAAGTCAGTAAATTGTTTGGTGCATTTTACTCAATTTAAGTAATTTAAATGAATAATTAAACATATGTAATAACATAAGAAAATCTAAGTTATTTGGTAACTCAACAATACAGCAATGAGTCTGTAGTCCACTGATTTTATATATATATATATATATATATATATATATATATATATATATATATACAGAGATGAGGGTAA